>NC_136422.1:53450000-53912500 GCF_052625555.1 Lactuca saligna | reverse complement strand
TACAATCTTCTTGTTACATCCACTAATTCCATCATCGGTCGATTCCTGAATCCAGTCTTCAAATAATCAACATTGCGACCACTCCACCACCACTCCGTCACTAGCAAGTCACCACCTCCACCAGCCCTTCCTACTACACCACCAATCACCGAGTTGTTGGTGTCATTTGTATTCTCCAAGTCATAGCATGGAAACAACATAGAACCCTACCCCCACCATCAACACTATCATGAAGATCCCCACACCTCCACTAATTCAGTTTCCACTATCTAGCCACCACCCCACTACGACTCCAATGATGACACAACTTCTCTATCAGGTAAGTTTTAATTTTTTTCTAGGAATTGCCAAATTGGTCTCTCAATGAGTTGATTCTACTATTTTTAAACTAAAATCTTTAGTTTGTTTTAACCTATTAATTGGGATTGTTTGTAGGCGTAGTGTACAATTGTTTAACGTTTCAATCGAGCATTTAAATTGACAGCTTTTGGTGGGGTCGACAACACGACTTCAACAAGATTTGTTATCCTTGAGATGAAAAAACTATCAACTGGGGTTGAATTTGGCTCTCTTGATTTATTGTTGGTTAGTTATGGTATGACATTTGTTTCAACTTTGAATTTTGATCTGGTTTTGCAGTTGATACCACGACTCTTCATACACATATATCGTTTACAATTTTGTTTCACGAGAGAGGTGTGGAGAAAGCTTGGTCATATGCAAAAGGTGTGTTTCTATATAAGTTCTTGATTTGTTCAAGACAAGTAAATTCCAATCTTTTGAAAGGTGGTACAATTATTAATATGATGTGTGTGCATGTGTTAGCACCAAGTGTTCGACGATTTGTCTGAGAGAAATAATTTATTTGTCGTAAAGTTTTAGATTCATTTCTTAGATTATTGCTTTTAGGATACAATATCCTTGGACGTTTTTTTGATAATGCTTAGATCTTTTAGTTTCAAATCGTGTTACTTGTTGTATGTTTCATGAATATAGATGGAGCGACACCAACTATTTTGTAGACAGTAGTGATCTAGATAGCATATTTGATGCACCAAATGGTTTTGACACAAAACCTATAGGAACTTCAACAAGCAATAGCACTCGGGATACATCTAATAAACTTGGTAGCAGGGTAGTTCTCACCTAACTCTACTAAAAGGTTTTTTGGTCTTAAACTATAGCTAGAATCATAATTTGTCCTTGACATCCTTGTGCATTCTGTACAATTGAACCTAACGAGGCATGTGTTCATATTCTAGATAAGAGATTTGAGTGGCTGCGCCAGCACTTCAATCCAAAGAGCGAGGTATTCTCCAACTGTCCAACATCATATACTACGCTTAAATAATCATGCTATCTGTTGGTCGTAGGAAAGTGTTTTGACATATAATCTCTCACAATTTCCTAACTTTGCCCCTATGATTACCATAAGGTATATAATGGTGGCTCTAGATGATCATCATTAAGCTGATGTTATGCACATTACTCTTATTTGGCTGGATAGGTTTCAGCGTTCTTAGAGATACATGATATTGTTGGGCTGGTTAAAGGTTCTCATGAAGGATAAGGGCTTGGAAATGTTGTATGCATTCTGCCAAAATTTAAAATGTCATATACATACTGTTAGAACATTTTCAAAGGTAATTGCACTTTAGATTAAATGTTTCGATTAGAATTGTTTTTTTTTTTACTATATTTTTTATATTATATGTTTCTCTCTAAATGTCACTTATTCTGACAGAATATGCTTTCATGACAATTAATCTCATAGTATGTTTTGATGAAGGACACGAATGAATGACTTAAAGAATGTTTTGAAGACCTGATAAGAATGATTTGAAGAATGTTGTTATTTTTTTTTTTGTAAGAATTATACTTGTTATACTTTCATAATATTATTGTTCAAGAATGTTTTCTTTGTATCACGATCATACAACGTAATTATTTGATACATTATTAATTCAAGAATCGATTTTGTATATTCTTTGATAATGTACTTATTCATGTTTTCTTTGTTATTTATGTCTTCTTAAAGAATATCATTTTATCAGAATAAAATATGGTATAATTAAAAAATTCATTAATATTAAAATTGAATTAATTAAAAAATAAAAAATTTTAACTCAAAAGAATTAATTATCCCTGAAAATTTGTAATTTTCCTTTTTTTAATTTATCTCAATTGATTAAAATACCCTTATAGTGAAATTGATGGTTATTTTCAATTATTTTTAATTAAATAATGTTTATTAATTACTTTATTAAAATAATTAAAATGGTTGCTCCACAATGAATCCTACATCCATACACTAATTTGTTAGAATAGAATAACATAAGGCTATATATATATATATATATATATATATATATATATATATATATATATATATATATATATATATATATATATATATATATATATATATAATACTCTATTAATAGAGAATTAAAAAAAACATAAATTTTAATTAAAAAATTATTATTTTAATAAATAAATAACTAGTTAAATGACTTTATATATTAAATAAAATTTAAACAAATAAATGTGACCACTCATGATTCTCCACGTGTGCAAGTGATAGTCATGATTTCTCCTTATCCGGTGACTTCGATTATGACCCAATGAAGTATTTTCTTTTCTCTCTTGGTTTATTTGTATTATTAATTAGAAATACCAATAGCCTGTTGCAACGCTCGTTGATAAACGTGTTCTAAGGGAACATGCATATAAAATTCATTACATTTTTCTCCCTAATTTAATGGAAAGGTAACTTTTCTGTTAACAATTAATTTTGGTGGAAAATTGAATTTTAGTTTTTTCTAGTTTTCATGAATAGTTGTGATTCTTAATGAAGGTTCATAACTATTAGGAATGTCTATTATAAATACTTGTGTTTACCCTCTGAATTTGTTGCCTTTTTCATGTAAATATAATCGTGGAATTATTCATGAGAGGATTTCCAAGAATTGTTGCCTATAATCCTGTGACCGAGGAGGTCTTGGGAGGGTCTTAGCCATTGAAACCCATCAACAATTGTAGCGGGGGCCAATTATCATTAAGGATAGTGACCTATTCATGTCCTTGTTTTTTGTATCCATTCAATCCTCGTTTGCTAAGATTCTTATTTTAATGTGTAAATAAGATATTAGGATCTGGTAAAATAACAAATATGTGCGAATGATCCTTAACTCGTAGTAGGTAATATTTTAAATTGTTTGGGCTAATGATGTCTTTTCTACTTTTTTTGAAGAGTGGAAATCTCACCCATGATGATTGTCAAAAAAACATCTAAACTGAAAAGAGATTAAGTAGATTTTTTGTAACATCCCGAATTTCGAGACCAAAAATTTCATTTTAATAAAGCGGTTTATAAAAACATTTACAATAAAACATCGCTGATTAACATCCTTTCATAAAATCATAACCACGTATCTCAAAACCATATCATACAAATAGTAATATTGTCAGAGTACAATTCCAAGAACATCATAGTCTGAGGTGCCCCACCTACCCTGTCTGGCCATTCTGGGGCGCCGACCAACCCTATCTGGCAATTCTGGGGTGCTGACCTATCCTGTCTGGCAATTTTGGGGTGCCGACCTGCCCTTTGGTTTATCCCAACTGGCTACGAGGAGTATTTCACCCCTACTACTACTACCACATAATAATATAGCATAAACATATTGTCACACATATCTAGGGTGCATGACCTACCCTATGGTCCTTATGAGTGTAACACGTGGACTATTCTCTTACTACCTACTTTGACATAACATCGTATCATGCTAACACATAATCATAACAGATAACAACAAACCAAGTAATTATCACGAAGGTAATTATCTCTACTCTGACTCTTACTAGTGGGCCGGCCTTGATGTCTTAGACCCACTTCTACTCGAATGTAACTCACCTCAGTGCATGAAGTGTCTGAACTGTCCTCGCTGTCGGGATCAAATCCTCTCAATTTCATACTCTTAACCAGTTTCGAAGGTCAACTCAGGTCAAAGTAAAAGTCAAGGTCAACACCTTGGTCAAAGTCAACACTAGGTCAAACCCAACATCTGGTTGACTCAACTCGTCGAGTTCCATAATCTTTAGAATGCTAAAAACTTCGACCTTACTCGCCGATTCTTTCAAGAGTTCGCCGAGTTCTCCTTCAAACAAAGTCGGGTCCTTCTACATTTCACTCGTTAAGTTCATCCTTGTACTCATCGAGTCCTACATCATGCAAAATGGCACATCTAGTCTTGGACTCGTCGGGTTCTCCATGAACTCGTCAAGTTCTTCTTCATGCAGTTGGGGCTTAGTCTTGAACTCGCCGAGTTTTGTTCTTGAACTCACTGAGTTCCATGATCTATAGGCCCACAATGAACCTAGTTGACTAAGCCTTCCTCCAACACAACACATTGTTCATTATCAGAAGAGGTTTGGGAGAAATTACGACCCGACTCGCCGAGTCATATGAGCGACTCATTGAGTCCCTCTTTGTCCAAAATTATTCAGTCGATTTCAATCAGCCTTAATGCATTCAAAACATAGATCTGGCCTCCTAGGGCCCATATTACACGTAAAGTTACAAACTTGACATTCATACATGGGCTATTTGGCTTAATTGGTCCTAAAATCAGGTCTACATGATGCGTAGGACTCCCATGGCGATAATGTTAGCACCTATATGCCATTGGTTCCCTTTAAGTCTCTAGACATGAAGTTATAACTCCCAATCAATCTTGCACCCATGAATGGCTCCAAAAAAATGCTTCATAAAACCCTAACTTACCTCATGGAGGGATCTCAGGAAGGAATAAGCAAGGAATAGACTTTGTACCTCAAACGAGCTGGAAAAAGTGGCACAATCTTTGGATCTACTTGCTTCCCCTAGAACCTTCGAGCTTTCTCTTCCTTTGCTAGCTTCAAAATCACCACAAACACACAACTATGACTCAAGAATACTCAAAATGGGCTAGGGTTCTACGAATGTTGTTTGGAGTTGATGGAGGCTGTAATGAAGGCCAGTTAAGGTGTTTAAATTAGGTGTAAACCCTGAAAATTATGGTTTCATCCAGACAAGCCTACTCGTCGAGTCGGGGCATCCGGATCATCGAGTAGGTCCTTGCACCCACTTCCATGTTTCGCCTCGACGAGTTGGGGCCTCCAACTCGACGATTCCTAGAGTAAAATGCAAAAGTTCATATTTAAGGTACGTACCAGGAACCGGGCGCTACATTTTTACTGAGGAAGAACGAGCTGTATTTTCACGATTGTGTTGTGATGTTGCGTATATCTAGATATGGAAGAAGGTCAGATATGGAGGTGGGTTGGTGGCTTCTTTTTTATTTATGATTTTTATATATTGTATCTTAGTTATCATTGTACAGCGACTGAGATGGCAAACGAGCAACAAGCTGCACCGTTAAGCCTTTTTGTATAGTAAAGCAAATTCTTTAGAAGACTACATCCATAGATCTAGGTGGTATAACATTGATATACATGATCCTTTGTACTATAGTAAGAAACTCCACCACATCTAGCACGATAAAACCAAATGTATCAAATGAAAATGGTAAGAACACATGTTGGCTTTCCAAGCATGACTCCTCATGTTTGGTGGCTTTTCCTGTAGCAACTTTTAAAGTAGCTTGTCCCACCATGAAACACCTAGCCCTCAAGCCCAGGAGAGGGGATACCATATAAGGTCCACACACGTGTGTATCTCTTAAACCCATCAAAAAATCAAAATGTCAGTCGATCTGAGGGTAGACCATCCTTCTGTCGGTTCAGTCACGGAATCTACAGGTGCCTCTTTCTTGGTGGAAACCCCAACATGCTTAAATATATTAAACAAAACATTCCTAACCATATCATGCCTATATTTAAACCTTGTGATTTCTTTACAATGAACTTCATTATCTTTAAAAGTGTCCAAACATGCCTTGCAGCATACCGAACATATCTCATCAGCTAGGAATATTAAGATAATGAGTCGATATTTGAGATATTATGATACTCCATATAGGAAATATGTTGGCCAAGCCCATCTATAAGGATAGCTAGAATAAAATCTTAAGCATGTGGTGAATGTTGCAAAACTACTTTATGCCGAGCATTCATGTCGAGATGCACTTTCGTATATTGTACAAGTTTACTAAAATTCGCACTCACCAGTGTAGTATGGTATCGAGGGGTTGCGGTGTCTTTAGTAGAAAAGGTTCTAAGGTAAATGTCCGGAAGCATGTTACGAAGAGAAGACAAGGAACAAGCATAATCAAAATCCATACAACATATGTCGTCATCTTGTATGATGTCGCATTAAAAACCCCAAGATTAGGACCGTCAGGGAACAAAATCATATAAGGTAGCCTCTACTGTGGAGATTATAAACCCAAACCACCAAACCTAATGGATAGCGAAGCAATTAGACACTATATCTCGACAAAAAAAATGACACCACAAACCACAATGACCTTAATTTCCCCGCTCTACCCATTTTCCAAGAACAACATCACCTCCTCTATGTGAATGGGTTAGCACGTCCTCAGCCTAAAGAAAAGTTTAGTACTACACATAAAAGAGAGAAGTAGAAGGTGTTGGGTTTTATGTACTCTAACATTCCTATGGTGCACATACAACCCTAATGCTTTGGATCTAAGTTTTCTCTAGTTATACATGCAATAAAATTATCCAAAGCAAAAAACCTACAACTAGCATACAATTTGATATTTGAATCTTAAAACTAGTAAGAAGATCACCTTTTTGTCGTAGCTTGTTGTATTTGGCCATTAAGAGCTTAGTGCCTCAAATGTTTCACCTCTAATGGAATCACTGTTTGATAAGGTGTCTAAGTCTGTAACTATATTTGGTATGTACTTGACCCGACCCGGCATGGTCCATTTGGGTTGCACTTCACTAGAACAATTTATATGGATAGTCTTTTGAGAATAGTATATTTATGATTTATTAATATATTATAAGTTATAATATATTAATATGAAATCATATTATTTAATTAAGTGTTGATCAAGAATTAATTTGGAATTAATTTAGTGATCAAAAGGAAACTAATTAAATATGGATTCTTATATATATATATATATATATATATATATATATATATATATATATATATATATATATATAATGGGCCAATGTTCATTTAGGATGGCCTAAGCATTCATAGAAGTCCATGGAGCTTTTAATCCATGGATCCTATGGAAATTAAAGTTCATGGGTGTTAGGGTTTACATGGATGAGACCCTAATCCACCATATTATATAAAGAGGTCTTTGGCACTTGAAATGGCACTAGTGTGTGAGAACAAGGGTGGGCCGATTTCTAGAGTGCTTCATATTCTATCAATGTCTTCCAAGTTGTTTTGGATGATTTTTGATATTACTTGAGGCATTCACATTATTGGTGCCAGGCTCTTAAAGCTCCAAGCAATCAACCACTAGAAAAGGTAAGTGATTCTACTAGCTTTTATATTACAAGTACTCCATGATATGCCAGTTAGGATGAGATCCTTGGAAAAACCAAATTTGCATGTATAATAGAGAAAACAGAGATCCAAGGTTTCTAGGGTTGCATGTAAACCATAGGAGTGTTAGAATGCTCAAAACCCTTCAGTGGTATCATAGCCTAGGCTTGTTTTCATTATACTTCAAGCAAATTGCTGAAAAAGGTCAAAATTCTGCTCATTGTTCAGTAAACTCGCCGAGTCCATGGGGGGACTCGACGAGTCCATGTGAAAGTTCATCCTACTCGTCGAGTAGGTTTATACACTTGACAAATAAGAGGCCCAGATTGCAGAATTTTGAGTTTTAATGTTGGAATTGGACTAGAATCATTACCCTAAACTGTATTGGACGTGTAAAATCTAATTTTGATGTGGTAATGGTTATGATAATCCATTTTCGAAGGTTATTATCAAAGTTTCAAGTTTTATATAAGTTTATATAATTCTTCAAAATTGTTTATATGAATGTTCATGCTTATGAGTTTTGGTAGATCATAGGATTATTTGCAAATTGTTTGTTAGTGTAATTCTTGATCTAAATGTCAATTAATGGACTCCATAACTTTTCCTCAAGTTATGGAATTCCAAAAGTCTTTTCTTTAAAACCATTAAAACTCATAAGTTATAGAAATGAAATGTTTTGAATAGTTTCAAAACTTGCCCTCAAGTTTTGGAATTTGTAAAGTCTCACACACATTAATACTCAAATTCCAAACCCTAGAGTTTTAAAAGTTAAAATTCAACCCTTATACTTTATAGTATTAATAATATATATATATATATATATATATATATATATATATATATATATATATATATATGTGTGTGTGTGTGTGTGTGTGTGTGTGTGTATAAGATCAAGTCAGTCTTACCATTAGCAGGCCTCATTCATGAAGCTGGTCTATAAGGGGTAAAAGGTTGTTGGCTATAAAATGGCAGCTTAATGGGTGTCCACTCTCACCCACCGCTTCCTTGATTGGTGGAGGGTCGTTAGCTGAACGGGTAGGATAAGACTATAATTCTTATTAAGTATAATGATAATGATAAAGTAACTAAATCTTTTATAAATTCCCAATCATAGTTACTTTAGGAAAATGTGAATTTGGTGCTAACCCATGAAATTACACTTTGTACCTTACCAAGTCGTTGGTGGAGCGTGTGTGATTAACTGGCACACTAACATGGACTCCTAATAGTGGGAAAGGGTAAATTAATGTTTATAATATATTGGTGGAGCGTGTGTGGCTAACCGGCACATCAATTAGGTGATAAAGTTAAGGGTACCAAGTTAATCTGCATGGTTATTCACACCTTGTTTGTGATCCTTGGCATCCTAGTCACAAACTTCAAAGGGAACAATTGAGATTTAAACATGCCATTGAAAAGTTCAATGAATCTCAAAAGAATCTACGAATTTCAGTTAAATTAAAACCTATTAATTTATTTCGTTTTTCATGGTGGAAATTGGTGAATCGTCATTCGCCTACCTTCAAATATTTTATAGCTTGGATTACGACATCCTGCTTCCAAGTTATAAAGTATTGTGTTGGGTCCTAGCCCTAATATTACATTTAGGTGCCTTATTAAGGACTCTTTATCTAATCTAAACTTTTCTTTCTTCTTTTCAGATGTCTTCCAACAATGCTTCTGGCTCAAACCCTAAGTGCTCCTTTTCTCTCATGAATCTTTGTGGGAGAGTGATCTTTGATGGTTCCAAATTTAATGATTGGATCAGGAACATCACGATGGTCACACGTTACGAGGACAAGGAATATGTCCTCGATAAAGAGCTAAAGGAAATCGATGAGTCTGCTGCTACTCCACATGTGATCGTTGACTTTAGGACTCATGAGAGAGATGCCACCAAGGTGTCATGTATCATGTTGGCCACAGTGACATCTGAACTCCAAAAGTCCTATGATGACTTTTACCCTTTTGAGATGCACATGGACCTGATGGATAGATACCATTAGAGTGCTCATCAAGAGAGGTATGAAATAATCTCTTCCATGATTACAAACCGAATAAAGGATGATGAATCCATCACAGGCCACATGCAGAAAATGTAAAGGTTTGTGGACCGTTTGCTGAAGTTGAATGTGAACTTCCCTGAGGAGTTGGCTATTGCCATCATACTGTACTCCTTACCTACTTGTTATGATCAGTTCCGAATGACCTATCATATAAACATGGAGGAGGTCACGCGAGGTCACGCTCAACAAGCTTCAAGTACTTTTGAAGACCACTGAAAGTGGTCTCAAAGGTAAATCGGTTGTTACTACTCCTACTCCTAACACTCCCCCTGTTCTAGAAATCGGGCAAGGTAAAGGGAAAAAGAGGAAGATTGTTTCGAAGTGTACCAATGGAAAGTCTCTTGATGACTCCTCTTCGAGTGGAACCAAAGGTGGTTCTGCCATTCCCTTTTCCAACCCAAAAGAAGTTGAATGCTTCTATTATCATAATAAGGGGCACTGGAAACAAAACTGCCCCAAGTACCTGCAAGATGTTAAGGATGTGAAGGTTAAACCTACCCATGCATATATTTACACTATATTTTCTAATAACTCACCACATACTAATTCTTGGGTCCTTGATACAGGTTGTTTTATTCACATATAGTCTGATTTGCAGAGACTAAGAAGAAGTGAGGATGTGGAGCACGAGAAGATAAACTTGATCATGGAGAATAGGAAAAAGCTTCACCTGTCACCAAGATTGGAGTTTATTATTTATTGTTGAGTAGTGGGTTAATTTTAGATTTGAATAAATGTTGTTACTCGTCTGAAATGGTGAGAAATATTATTTCTTTTCATAGTTTGTACACACAAGGATTTACTTTTTCATCTAATAATGAATGTGGTGGTATTATTTCTTTTTATAATAATGTTCTTTATTTAAAGCATTACCTTGTGATGATGTATATGAAACTGTTTCGATTATAGACAACTTATGAAATAAGGTGTTGCATATTGATTCTTCCACTAGTTTGGACAACGCATCCTTGTGGCATTGTCGTCGTGGACATGTTAATAAGAAGTGCATAGGCTAACTCCAAAAGGTTGGAGTCTTGGAATCATTTAACTTAAAGTCGGATGATAGTTGCGAGTCTTGTTTGCTTGGAAAAGTGACAAAGTCACCCTTCACTGGTACTTGTGCTAGGGGTGAAGGTTTGTTGGACCTCATACATGCAAATCTGTGTGGACCCTTCAGGACCACCACAAGGGATGCTAGCCGCTTATATATGAATTTTACTAATGATTACAATAGATATGGTTATGTCTACTTAATCAAGCATAAGTTAGAAACCTTTGAGAAATTCAAAGAGTTTAAACAAGAATTGAAGAATCAACCGGGCAGGAACATTAATATGCTTTGATCCGATCGAGTTGGAGAGTATCTTAGTACATATTTCCTTGACTATCTTAAGGAATGTGGAATCGCTTCACAATTGACACCTCCTAGAACACCATAGCTTAATGGTGTAGTTGAGAGGTGCAATCGAACCTTATTGGACATGGTTTGTTCCATGATGAGTCGAGCTTCATTATCAATCTCATTTTTTGGGGTATTCCTTAGAGACCACCGCCCATATCCTTAATCTAGTCCCAACTAAAAAGGTTTCCAAAACACCTCACAAGATGTGGACTGGGAAAACACCCACTTTAGACCACATCAAGATTTTGGGTTGTGAGGATTTTGTGAGGTGCGAGACTAACGATAAGCTCAAACCTGGAAGTGAGTGGTGTATTTTCATCGGCTGCCCACAAAAATCCTTTGGTTACCTCTTCTGCAGACCTAGTGAAAATATGGTCTTTGTGGCAAGGAGAGGAGTCTTTCGTGAGACAGTATTTATAATCCAAGGAAACAGTAGGAGGCAAATTAACCTTGAAGAGATTCAGGAGTCAAGCAGTGAAGGAACCTCGGATACTAGCAATCAACTTGAGAAGGAAACTCATGTTGGGCCACTTGATGAGTCTGTACCTCTAAGGCGTTCCACTAGAGTTATCAATCCACCTGAGCATTAATATGGTTTCCATATTACTACGAAAGGTGATACATTTATCAGTGATAGTACACTGGTAAATTTGGATGAACCTAACAACTATAGAATTCTCATGGTAAGCCTTGAGTCTGCTAAATGGAAAGAGGCTATGGATAGAGAGATTCAGTCCATGTATGACAATCTAGTTTGGAACTTGGTTGATAATGTACCGGATCGTAGGACAGTCGGGTGCAAATGGATCTTCAAGAAGAAGACCAACATGGATGGGAAAGTGCACGCTTATAAGGCGCGATTGGTTCCGAAGGGCTTCACTCAAACTCAGGGAGTTGACTATGATGATACCTTCTTATCGGTAGCGAAGATTAAGTGTATTAAGGTTATGCTAGCCATTTCTGCATTTCATGATTATGAAATGTGGAAAATGGATGTCAAAATTGCTTTCCTTAATGGAAAGTTGGCTGAGGATGTTTACATGAGTCAGCTAGAGGGTTTTATCAATGAAAAGTGCCCTGATAGAGTGTATAAGCTTGCGAAATCCGATTATGGATTGAAATAAGCATCTCGCAGTTGCCATCTCTGTTTTGATGAGAAAGTCAAAGAGTTTGGTTTTTTGAGAAGTAAGGATGAGTCCTGTGTATTTGTTAGAGCTAGTGGGAGTATAGTTAGCTTTTTGGTACTGTATGTGGATGGCATATTACTCATAGAAAATGACATCCCAACTTTGCAGGAGATTAAGTCCTGGCTTTGGAAGTGTTTCGCTACGAAGAACCTTGGAGAAGCTACCTATATCCTAGGAATAAGATATTGAGAGATAGGAGTAAAAGACTAATTGGACTTAGTCACATCACCTACTTGGACAAGGTATTGAAGAGGTGTAACATGTAGAACTCCAAGAAATGTGATTTACCGATCCAAAGCAATGCCAAACTGAGTAAGGCTCAAAGTCCAAGTACAGAGGATAAGATAGTTGAGATGGGTTGATTACCATATGCTTCCGATGTTGGCTCGGTCATGCATGATATGACTTGTACCCTCCCTGATGTGGCCTTTGCTTTGATCTTGGTCAGCGAATATCAGGGGAACTCTAGCAAGGCTCACTGGACTGTGGTAAAGAACATTCTCAAGTACCTGAAAAGCACTAAGGATTGGATCCTTAATCTTGGTGGGAGCGATGACTTGAGATTAATAAGGTATAGTGGCGTCAAATTTCAAACCAACAGAGATAATTTCCACTCTCATTCGGTCTGGGTCTTTACCCTGAATGGAGGAGCGATTGCTTGGAAATGTTCCAAGCAGGAGATAGTATCTGATTCAGCATGTGAATCAGAGTACATAGCAGCGAGTGAAGTGGCGAAGGAGGCGATATGGCTGAAGAACTTCATCGGAGAACTTGGAGTTGTACCAGCTATAAAGGAGCCTACAGATATTTTCTGTGACAACAATAGTACGGTTGCCTTAGCCAAGGAACTGAGAGATCATGGCAAATCCAGACACATTGACAAAAAGTATCACTTCATAAGACGCAAGATAGAAGAAGGACTCCTCGTGGCAAAGAGGGTATCGTCAGAAGAGAACCCAACAGACCCCCTCACGAAGGGACTGAGTAGGGTTAGGCATTTGCAGCATGCGAGGCACATCGAGCTGAAGGACGGTATTAGTTTTACTGATTAGATAGCTATTTCTGAAACATGTAAAATGTAATTGACATTTGATGATTAAATAAAAGTTTTTGTTTGTTTATGATTGAGGTGTTACTATCTTGTGTCAATCGTTTACTATTGTTTCAACTTTGCATGTTTTGATTTCCATAATAATTACTTTTTTCAAAGTCTCCACAGTTAATCACACTTTGGAAGTAGGTATGAATCAAGACTGTCATGAATTGGGCTTGTAGATGTCTAAGGTGTTAGACATAGCAAAATTTGCTACAACATTCATGAGTGCTCATAAGTCCTGACTATTGGATTAAACCCACTCTCATTTGTATCACTTCATGGAATTTATCTCGAGTGATCGTGAGACGGTAATATCATATAAGTTTTCAAGCTTATAGATATGAGTTGTTGACTATGGGTTGGTTGTACATTAAGTGCACGAAAATGTATCAGTAACTTGATGTTATAAATCGTACCTTTGTGTATGATTCAACAAGTAGTTAGTACAAGCATATTCGTCAAAGTTTTTCTGTTCCTTTTAGTCCTTGGAGGATTAGAAGCAATATCTGGGCCCCTCGATGATTTTGTTTTGACCTATGTGTCGGGCCCGATCAGAACCAAATTGATGTGTTTAGTTTAGTTCTATGTTAAACAAATCGGAAATCGACAATAAGTATGATGTTGTTCCATGTATTTTTCCGACTCATATCTTGAGAACAGAGGATTATATAATCACTTATCTAAAATGGCACTTCATAGAACAATAGACTTTTAAGAGCTACGATTGTTGGTCAATTCCTGAAGTCATACTTGAAACTATAGCTATCAGACTTATCCAAGTGGGAGACTGTTGGATAAGGTGTCTAAGTCCGTAACTATATTTGGTATGTACTTGACCCGACCTCGCATGGTCCATTTAGGTTTCACATCACTGGAACAGTTTGTATGGATAGTCATTTGAGAATAGTATATTTATGATTTATTAATATATTAAAAGTTATAATATATTAATATGAAATCATATTATTTAATTAAGTATTGATCAATAATTAATTTGGAATTAATTTAGTGATCAAAAGGAAACTAATTAAATATGTACTCTTATATATAGAATGGGCCAATGTTCATTTAGGATGGGCTAAGCTTGCATGGAAGTCCATGGATAGTCCATGGAGCTTTTAACCCATGGATCCTATGGAAATTAAAGGCCATGGGTGTTAGGGTTTACATGGATGAAACCCTAATCCACCATACTATATAAATAGGTATTTGACACTTGAAATGGCACTAGTGTGTGATTACATGGGTAGGACGATTTCTAGAGTGCTTCATATTCTCTCAAAGACTTCCAAGTTGTTTTGGGTGATTTGTGATTCCACTTGAGCCATTCAAATTATTGGTGCTAGGCTCTTAAAGCTCCAAGCAATCGACCACGAGAAAAGGTAAATGATTCTACTAGTTTTTATATTACAAGTACCCCCATGATATTCTAGTTAGGATGAGAACCTTGGAAAAATCAAATTTCCATGTATAATATAGGAAACATAGATCCAAGGTTTCTAGGGTTGCATGTACACCATAGGAGTGTTAGAATGCTCAAAACCCTTCAATCACAAGACACCATGAACAATTCTAGGACTTGAGATAGAGGTTTCGAAACACAAAATCAGCTACGTCCTACTTAGAACACACAAGTGTCGATTTTAGGGTTTAGGGAAATACATATATAGTGTAGAATTCCAAGAGTCATGTAAACCCTAATTCTTTCACTTAGGCTTATGATCTAATATCTCATATGGACTAACTCTTCATGGACTTATACATAAACTTAGTCCATCATGGATCAATAGCCCAAACCATATGTATCACTGATTTACATAATCAGTCCCCGTTAATTTAATTAGTCTATTTTGATCACTAAATTAATTCCAAATTAATTCTTTATCAATACTTTTTAGATAATATGATTTCTCTATTAATATATTATACTTATAATATATTAGTAAATCATAAATAGCATCTTTCTCAAATATCTATCCTATCAGATTGTTCTAGTGAATACAACCCAAAAGGATCATGCTACTCTCGGGTCAAGTACATATCAATTATAGTTATGGGCTTAGACACCTAATCCAACAGTCTCCCACTTGTATAAGTCTAATAACTATAACTGCAAGTACAACTTCAAGAACCGACTAGCAATCATAGCTCTTAAAAGCCGTTGTCGAACTCTGATGCGTCCTTTAGATAAGGGGTCATATATTCCTCCATTCTAGATATTGTATGGACTGAGACATGGATTATAATCATTATCTCTGTCCATATGTTGTTTACCGATTCCCTATTTATAACGATCGAGTAATTGAACAAATCAAATCAGTCCAGGCTTGGCCAAGCGCTTAGGGTTATGATCACTAAATCATCGAGGGGCCCATTGATATCGCTTTTATACCTCTAAGGGTAAAAGGAACAGATAAACTTCAACTCATATGCTTGCTCTATTTACTCATCAAATCACCGACAATAATATTTTTTATAACACAAAATTACTGGTGTTTTTACATATTATCAATGTGCAACCCATTTGTAAACTACAACTATATCTCTCTGTTTCAAGAATATAAGATATTATCGTCTCACTAATCACTAGTGATAAAATCCATGAAGTGATTCAGATGAACATAGGTTTAAGCCAATACTCAAATCTTATTATAGGAGTACTCATGAACACCGCAACAAACTTGTGCTATGTCTAAAACACATAGACAATCTACAATCAAGTTCATGACAGTCTTACCTCAATACCTACTTCCAAAGTATGATTGACTGTGGATAGTTTGAATAATCTTATTATTCGGGAAGTCAAAACATGCAAAGTGAAACACAAGAATAATCGAATCCAATATGGTCTCAATACTTTTAAATATAAATAAAACACCTTTTATTTAATCACCGTATTGATTACACATTATTCATCATATAATGTTTCGATTAATCAACTTAATACTTGAATTAAAACAATAGTTATCCCATGCTCCAAGCATGCAAACTTTGTTTGCCTATGGTCCTTTATTTGTGAAATAGATCAACTGAAAATATTTCCAATGATGCTTATTTCACAAATCCAAATCCTTATTGCAAGGGTAAGAAATCCAAATTCTTGCCACTATTAGAATGTGTTAGATTCTAAACTATCATGCAATGTAGCTTTTGTAATGTCAAGGTTCCACAGTCACAGAGACTTTGCCAACGATATTACAAAACTTTCCACTGGAGATTGATAATGAAACAATTCCATGGAAGTGAAGTCTCACATTCAAAGTACATTCATTTGAACATCCTTCTTGCACAAAAGTTTCTATACACACCAACCCCCATTTATGGAAACATTTCCATATTTGTCATATGACAACCCAATATAGTCCATCCATTACTATACTTCTAACTGCCCACATGTGACCAATCCTTTACGAACCTTGGATTGTCCTTAACAGTTGTTTAATAACTTTAGTCATATCCGGTTCTGGTCTTTTTTTTCCTTCTTAATGCCCTAGGCATTTGTAAAATTAGAACACATGCATATTATAACATATGTAATCAATCCTATACCCATAGCATATGGATACAATACTGTTGTTTTACATAAAGATGTGATACTTTACCAGTCTCCTGCTATAACATTTCCATATATATAATTTCCAATGTTGAAGCATTTCAACCTGGTATTCATATATATCCTCGACTAAGTTTGATTAATACTTCAATATAAACTTTTAGATTCGGAATATACTATAAGTTTCCTCTCCCTTACTATAGCGAAACAACTTTTCAACCTTTGCAAATTTGTAACCTTTGTTTCCTATAACAAGTATTGCTAACTTGCAACACTTCACATAAAAATCATGCTCCAACAATCATGATAATTATATTCTTACTTGCATAACACTTATGCTCCCACTAGCCTTGACATGTACTCAGAAATTAGCTAGACTTCTAGAAATCAATACTTACTGATTTTCTTACCAATGTTTACATTTTTGGTACGAGATGCTTCGATAAGCCTTTATCTAAGCTCATACACCTTTTATAAGAAAGCTTATATGTGTGTCTAAAATATTTAGAACTTACAACAATAAGTTCCGAATGTTCAAACTATTTGCCATTTATCACAATTTGAACTATGAAGAGGGATGTCGTAATCATAATCGAATTTGAGAAAGCAATTAACACAACTGCTATATCCTCAAAATCTACTTAGTGAAAGTGTTTCCTCACAATCATTTTCCTGAATTGAAGAGATACCTTTGTCACTTAGGTTTTATGATGTATGTGTTCGTATCCATATGAGTCTGTCATTTCCAACCATTACCATAAGATAAGGTCTCTGACAAACTCAACCTTATATGGACTGAACTTATTCAATCTTAATTTCAAGCCACTTGGCAGTACAAGGGCCTAAAATGTCTTCCAAGTTGTTAAGCAGCTCACCCTTACTGATTAATGAACTTTCACTGATCAAGGTGCTTTGCCTTATGCAAACAATTGAGAACTCATAGAACTCACATGCATAGTCAATTTTAACTGGAATAGGCACATAAACAAGAATATGTCAACACAATAGGTTACAAACCTCAATTCGTGTGCTAGCAATTAACAATAGGTTTACTCTTGATTAGTTCTTGAAAATTTTCAAGATCATTAAGACTCCTACTGACCTATTGGCATATAAGATTCTCTGTCAAGTAACACTCCTTGACAAACAAATATTCAAGAGTCAGTGCGGATTCTTATCAAGAATGACAATTCCTACAATTGGTCCTAGTTAGTCGGTGTTTTATCCAAAACATCACTACTACCAATTTCAAATGTGCTACAAACCTACTTAAGATATGTTACTCAAGTCATAATCTTGGACAATGACTTTAGGACTCAATTTTGGAACGAAGTATGACTCACCTTAATTGATTTAACCATTTCAACAATTCCTAATTCCTCTTCTTAGCTATAAAAATGCACTAAGGTGTCCTTAGAGGATCAATTCTGATATGGTTTTCATAATGATTAAGATGATCATAAAATACGATACTAAAGTACTTTCCTTTCCTTTCAGATTGGAGAAACTTTTATCTTTTTGTCTAATTGATTCTTCTTATTCGTTTTGCTATACATTGAAACTTTTTCAATGATTCATATTTACACTTAATCTTGTAAGTATAACCATATTTACTACCTTTAGTAAATCAGGCTGAATAGTCTTATCGTTCGTTCTGATGGACCTAGACCAGTACACAACAATTTTTACTAGATTCCTTAGTCCTTCACTTTACTCACATATGCATGTGAACAAGAAATTAGTCTTAATTTCCCAAAAGTGAAGGTTCTCATTCGTTATGCAATACAAGTTGCATGATTCCAAGTTTCTGTCTAATTAAAACTTTGGTCATGAGAATATTTCCTTATTTGATAAATTTAGACAATACCACAAACAAAAGAATTAAATCCGTTTTCAAAATTACTAACAATAGAAACATATAAACATCAATTTTCACAAATGACAGTGCAAGGAAATATAAAATAAAATAAATTTCAAAAATTTTCATTATTTATAAAAATTGTAGAAAATCTTATCCTTACAATGAAATTACAAATAAAAACTATGTTTCTAAATATTTCTATGCAATGTATCATAACACCTAAGCAGCAACTCAAAATTCTGATCATCGAATCATGCGATCGAAATCCATCTCTTCGCGATCAGACTCAGCCTGCTCTTCCTTAAGCTTCATTTCTCTTTTTCGATGCTTCAAAGCATCAAAATGTAATTTATCACAACATGTATTAAGAATCTAGAAATACGAACATAATAGAGTTAGATAGTGGACTTACCTGAAGCAGAGTCATACACTCTGACTTTACCATCCTTATGATCCTTCAGAGAGATACGGCAGCTCCGCATCCAATGCCCCTTCGCTTGGCAGTCGAAACAAACAGACTCTTTCAGAATGGCACACGGGACAATCTCATACTTAGTCTTTCTCCTTACCATTAGGTCAAATGGTTTGACCATGGTCGATCCCTTTCCATTGGGAAAAGAAGACTTTATGGAATTCCAATGTTTCCATTATCAATGTCCATGGAAGTTTGGGAGGTAGATCTTCCAATCAAATTTGCTTGACCAATGCACCAAATCATTTTTGATTCAGCAACAATTAGCAAATAGGTAAGATCAATAAGGGTCACGTCGCGGTTTTTCATATAGTAGTCTTTAACAAACTGACTATACGAATCAGGAAGTGACTGAAGAACCAAGTAAACAACTAACTTCCTCGACACAATGACTCCTAACATTCCTAGTCTGTCAATGTGTAACTTCATCTCCAAGACATGTGCACACACAGACCTTCCATCTTGGTGTTTGCTAGCCAATAGGGTTTGAGTAACCTTGAACTTTTCAAGTCTTCGAACATGTAGATTAGAGAGAAGGAAGTGAAGTATGATTTCTAGGAACATCATCTTCACGAGGAAAGCTTTTTCTATAAAATTCGGGAAGACCATAGTTGTCTGAACTAGACATCTTCAAGGGAGAAATTAAAGTTAAGTTGATTTAAGTCCTTAATATAACACCCAAATGAAATATTAAGGCTAGAACCCACCACAATAATTTACAATTCGGAAGAGGGATTTCATAATCCAATTGCAAACTATTTGTCGGTAGGTAAACGAGGATTTACCAATTCCACCACGAAAAAGAAATTTTAAACGAATTCAGTTTTAAATGGAACTCCTAGATCTTTTGAGATTCATTGAACTTTTCAATGGCATGTTTAATCTCGATTATTCCCTCCAAGTTTGTGATTGAGATACTAAGGCTCACAAACAAGGTGTGAATAACCATGCAAGTTAGCTTGCTACTCTCAAAGTCATTTATCACCTAATCAATGTGTCGGTTAACCACACACGCTCCATTGATCTATGACAAACTACGAGCTACCCTTACTAGTCCAAGTTAGTGTGTCGGTTAACCACACATGCTCCACTAACGACTTGGCAAGGTGCAAAGTGCAATTTCATGGATTAGCACCAAATTCACATTTTTCCTAAGTAACTAAGATTGAGAATTTATAATGGTTTAGTTACTTTATAATTCATTATACATTTAATGAGCGTTTAGTGTCCTATCCTACCCGTTTGGCTAACGACGCTCGACTAGTCAAGAGTGCGGTGGGTAAGAGTGGATACCCATTCAATCATCATTTTATAGGCAATTTCCTTAAACAACCTATATAGACCAGCTTCGTGAATGAGGCCTACTAACGGTAAGACTAACCTTTTACTTACACATATATAATATATTAAACTTTTAATTTTATATAGTATAACGGTGTATTTTACACATTTAAAATACTAGATGGTTTAATCTATTAATAAATTATACTCTTAATTTAATTAATCTTAAACCATGTGATTATGGATTTAATAATACTCTCTTAATTAAATATTTAATTAACTTAATAAAACCCATAAGAGTGTAATTGAACTATTCAAAAAACATCAAGGTTCTAAATATAAATGTTCAAAATTAAAAACTATTGTATTAATTCTTAAATTATAAACCTAAGAGTTGCGTCTTTTGAAACCTTTCAATTACTAGAGTTAATGTTTCATAAAAGACTTTTTAATTTCCAAAACTTGATTGCAAGTTTTGTAAATCTAGAAAACTTTTGGATTTCAAACATGATGACAAGTTTTATAACCCCTTAAAAAAACTTTTGAGTTCCAAAACTTGATGGCAAGTTTTGGAACCTCTCAAAACCATTTAGATCAAATTTTAACCAATAAAATTATGGTATTATCTTTTACCAATTTGACCTAATTACAATTCATGTAGCAAGATAAATCAAATAATAAAAATAATTAGATTATCATATAACTTGTCATTATCATAATATTTGAACATTATCTTTTAATTTAGATGAGGTTGATTATTTGCATAACATAAAAATTGAATTTTTATCAACAAAACAACTTACAGTAATTATCCAAATCCAAATTAAGCCAAGAAATCCGAAAAATCCGCCAGACCCGTCATCACCTCGTGGTAATTTTGACCACCTCGTGGTGATCAGATAGAGTCCAAAAAATGTTTTTTTTCAGCTTTGAACAAACAACCAATGCGTCAATATAATAGAAAACAACCATTGGCTCTGCTTGGGTTTTATGTACTCTAACATTCCTATGGTGCACATACAACCCTAATGCTTTGGATCTAAGTTTTCTCTAGTTATACATGCAATAAAATTATCCAAAGCATAAAGCCTACAACTAGCATACAATTTGATATTTGAATCATAAAACTAGTAAGAAGATTACCTCTTTGTCGTAGCTTGTTGTATTTGGCCTTTAAGAGCTTAGTGCCTCAAATGTTGCACCTCTAATGGAATCACAAGACACCATGAACAATTGCAGGACTTGAGAGAGAGGTTTGGAGACACAAAATCGGCTAGGTCATACTTAGAACACACAAGTGTCAATTTTAGGGTTTAGGGAAATACATATATAGTGTAGAATTCCAAGATTCATATGTAAACCCTAATTCTTACACTTATGCTTATGATCCAATAACTCATATGATCTAACTCTTCATGGACTCTAACATAAACTTAGTCCATCATGGATCAATAGCCCAAACCATAGGTATCACTAATTTACATAATCATTCACCGTTAATTTAATTAGTCTCTTTTGATCACTAAATTAATTCAGAATTAATTGTTGATCAATACTTGTTAAATAATATGATTTCTCTATTAATATATTATACTTATAATATATTAGTAAATCATAAATAACCTGTTTCTCAAATATCCATCCTATCAGATAGTTCTGGTGAATGCAACCCAAAAGGACCATACTACTCTTAGGTCAAGTACATACCAATTATAGTTATGGATTTGACGCCTAATCCAATAGAAGGAGCTCACTCTTAGGGTCAGACAATTATGGAAGATGGTGCATCGAATGAACAACTTCTTTGGCTTTCTGTAAGGATAAGCTGCTAATGAAACTAGTATCTCTACTAATAGCTCCCTTAAGAAGTTTCACCCCCAATGCCAAGCTCCCGATATGAGCTGGGAATAGCCACTCATGTAGCTTCCTACCATCACACAAGAGCCAAAAGAGATCGGTTTTCTTGATATTCAACTGAAAGTCTAATTTAGGCTAGTCACCTTAATGATGTCTAACACTTTGGCCACCTCCTGCAAATCTTTAATAAATGTGCCATCATCAAGGCACCATGCATGTAGAAGAATCTTGAAATCGTCTCTAATATTATGCAAGAGCGGGTTCAACACAAGGGAAAAAAGAAGTGGACCCAAGGGGCCTCCTTGCTGAACCCTAGTAGTAGACCAAATATATGTGTCTCCTGGAAACAACATTGCTGCTTGTCTATATAGGAATTCTACCCACAGTTATATAGAAGGGCACCTCAATCTGACCTCATGAAGTAATGAGGATCTAGTGCAAGGGTAAAGGGATTAGAGAAGTCCATAGTAAGCATAGGAAGAGAACCGTCATCATGACACTCACTCAACACCTTGCTGGCGCTATGTAATATGGCCTCAGTGCCACCCAATACCCCGACCCTGAACTGAACATCATTGAGATACTTGTCCGTTTCTTTACCAACACCTTTCATAGCTAACTTGGAAACCAAACGTCTCCATATAATGCCTACTGCAACAGGTCGTATTCATTTGTTAGGTTTAAAGAGTGTGTAAGAGGAGCAGAGGGAACAAATTCTACCAAACACGATGGGCATCTTCCCTAGACATATGTTAACCACAAATGTAATAACACATAGGAGGTCTTTGACAGTAGATGAAACTTTTCCGCAAAGAGCATCCAAAATGTGTTGAGTTCTCAACCCGTCTCTCAACATGAGGTACCTTTAGGGAAGGATTTAATGCCCCCAAAGACATTGTCAACATCCACTACAAGGGGATGTTATGAAAATATGGAGTTCTGCATGGAAGGTGGTGGCTTGTATGTATACTTATCCTCCAAAGCCTTTGTGGTATCATCCCTGAATAGAGCAACCACTAAGGAACATAAAACTTTCACTGCTACTATAAAATGTCCATCAGCAACCTTACGAAGACATTGTTTGGTATTGGTACTGCCCAGTGTTCTCTCCTCCCGAATGTACTCTTCTTTTTTGCCTCCTTGATCTAGTCTTGAATTGTCAACTAATTTTTTAACTAGCTTGGCAATGCCATCTTCAGTCCCCCAAGTAGCTAATGTGCTAAGAATATTATGATGTTGCAAATACTTCTTTTTTTATACCTACTTTCTTGCTTATTTTTTGGCCTAAATATCTGAAGAGGACATGTAGGAACAATTACCAATGCAACCCATGCTTCAACGGACCCGAGGTTAGCAAACACCTTGAAAAGGGCTACTTTCAGAGCATGAAAGTCATACGAAAATTATGAGGGATGTTTTTCATGGTGGTGATATTTAATTTAAAAACACGATCAAGTAGTTGCGCATCTAACACTAACCCATCGTTGAGGTCAGTTTCTGGTTCATTGGATGGCAGCTTTGGAATGTCAACAATATGCCCGCTCATGTCATCAACCCCGTCAATAAAGTTAACCATACCACCCGGATGATGACACACATGACTCATAGCATGAAGACTCATGCATTTCCTACATATCCATTGACCTTTGCCTTCAATGTTGTTACCATAGATATAAACACTCCATGATCATAAGTAATAGCCTCCTACAACATAGTTTTACGTTCATCTGTAGGGAGGTATAAGCTCTTGAGATGAGATATCATACGGGAAATGATAATGACAATAACCAAATATATAACATTTATGTGATCGCTTAGAATTAGATGTTAATGATTTTAACATGATGTGACTGATAAAAATTAGCGATCAAAATTAGCTTTGCGCTTATTTGTAGAAAAGTATAAGTTCTTGAGATGAGATATCATACGGAAAAATGATAATGATAATGGCAATACCAAATATATAACTAGCTGCAAGAAATGATTTTAACATGATGTGACCGATCAAAATTAGTGATGTTAATGACAATAACTAAACGTATAACATTTATTTTCTTTTCACTAAAATTCACAGAAAAAAAAAAACCCGATTAAAATTATATATATATATATATATATATATATATATATATATATATATATATATATATATATATATATATATATATATATATATATATATATATATATATATATATATATATATCACATTGTATCAAGACCCGCATCTTCATTAACTCAACAACGATAAATCTTAAAAACTTCTTTTTATTTGACAAACATGGATACTTTTGCCTTGGATCCTCGGGATCAAGTCATATATCCTATCGGAACATAGCTAGAGCATTAAACTAACAAAGAAAATTACCACTGGGTAAGTATTTGACAAATTTGTCTTCCATAATGATGTTACATATCTACTACAAATTCGTTTTAATACAAAAATCAAACTATTAATGATGATTTTAATTAGTCATTACCTTTCTATTGCATTCATCGTTTATAATTCGTATAGAGTTTAATACAAGTTGCCTTCTACTCTTTCAAGGGCGACTCAACCGGTTTTGGGGCTCTGAACGAACAAAAAATTTAGGATCCTTTGGCCTTTACTATCCAAACCTGATTCCAAAATTCAACTTGACAAAGTGAATATATATATATATATATATATATATATATATATATATATATATATATATATATATATATATATATATATATATATATATATATATCTTATTAACCCTAATAGATAATCTAATAATTAGATATTCACATAATGGAAGGTTCATAAAGAAAACTGATATAGATATAACAGTATCAAACTTTGTAGTTGCTATTCAGAAATCACAACCAAAACATGTAGATACTTAAAAACCATCTATTGATAATTCCTAACCCTTTTTTACAAATCTAGTTTCACATATAATCTATGTGGCTTCATCAGTAAAGTTTTAAAAACATGTAGATTTAGTAATGCAACAAACCTAATGCAATTTCAGAAGTTTATATTAACTTAATATTAAGAAATTTATTCAATAATTTGTGCATGCAATTTCAGAAGTTGATATTAACTTAATATTAAGAAATTTATTCAATAATTTGTGCAAATCCCTAATAAGATAACGCAAAAGTTTATATAATAATCAGATATTCTGATAGTGGATGGTCTAGAGGAAAATTGATATGTATATAACATATCAAATATAAGTCAATAAGTGACAACCTAATAGACTAATTTGTCTAACCAAGAAAGAAGAATCAACAATGGAGTTATCAGTTATGGAGAATCAGAGGAAGAAGTCAAGAACAACATATCGTTTCAGCCTTTCAGGATTCAGGAATCAACTCTTGACACTTCACAGGCTTTCACTTTTAACTTTTGATTTTTGAATAAAAAAGAAACGATTAGAGTCAGAAGAGCAAAATCGAGAATCAACTGAGGAAGATCGGAAGAAGAACATATAATAAATTAATACTAAGAATGGAGAACTGTAGAACAGAGAATAAATAGGAATCAAGAAACTCATGAAGATTGGAAGAAGAACAATCGCAAGTCTCTTGGCCGATGAAATTTGTGTCATGCGCAAATAGAGAATTGACATTCCCTAATCGAGATTTGGGTTAAGTGGGGCTCCTTAAAATTGGGGGCTTAAGCCCTTGCATATTTTTTTCTTAATGTAAGGTCGGCCTTGTACTCTCTTTGTGGGTAATTTTACTATCATGTCTACAACTCTTGACACTTCATAGGCTTTCACTTTTAACTTTTGATTTTTGAATAAAAAAAAACGATTAGAGTCAGAAGAACAAAATCGAGAATCAACTAAGGAAGATCAGAAGAAGAACATATAACAGATTAATACTAAGAATGGAAAACTGTAGAATAGAGAATAGACAGGAATCAAGAAACTCATGAAGATTGGAAGAAGAACAATCACAAGTCTCTTGGCCAATGAAATTTCTATCGTGCGCAAATAGAGAATTGACATTCCCTAATCGAGATTTGGGTTAAGTGGGGCTCCTTGAAATTGGGGGCTTAAGCCCTTGCATATTTTTTCTTAATGTAAGGTCGGCCTTGTACTCTCTTTGTGGGTAATTTTACTATCATGTCTACAACTCTTATTGATTTTTGAAAAGAATAAGTAACTAAAGGAACAATTTAATTAATACATAGTTTTTGATTGAGAATACATAAAATTAAGAGAAATCAAATATTCTCTTGTCTTTTGTTTTGATTTATGCCAACTCACTAAATCGGCACTACAAGAAATCCATGTAATGCCGGCGACGATATTAACGACGCATAGGCCTAAACGGCGTCATCTGAACACCGTGTTCGCATGTTGCTCTTAATGCCCACGTCGTTGGTAACGTCGTCGCCAATATTGATCGAAAAACCACGATTCGTGCGATGTTTCAGGTAGCACCCCATTCGTTCATCTCACAACTCAATCTAATGGCCATTTTTTGTTTGTTGTACGACGGTAATACTGGCGACACCAATTGAGGTAACATTATGCCTGCTAAAGCCCTAAAAATGACCGTGTATTTTTCCCACGATTTACCATTATAGCTCGCCGCTACTAAGGGTCATAAATTTTTACCATTCTGTGAAAACAATGATTGCTTAGTTCATGAGACATATATATATATATATATATATATATATATATATATATATATATATATATATATATATTGTGCCAAACATCACTTTTAATAAAGATAATTTAAAAGATGTACACCCCGCACAAAAAATTCCTTAATCGCGTGTGTGTGTGTGTATATATATATATATATATATATATATATATATATATATATATATATATATATATATATATATATATATATGTTCAGGTTCATTTGAGACCATTCTAATTTTGTGAGACCGTGAGACCAAATCTAAAAATAATTTTAAAATGCAAAATAAATAGAAAAATCCAAAAATTCTTTTTTTAAATATTATTTTCGGAACTTGAATTAACTAAAAAAAATATAAAAAAAAATAATAAAAATTCCGTTTTTTTTTTAAAAATACGTGAAATATTCTAAATAGAATATTACACTGACATATTCTAAAAAATAATTTTAAAATGCAAAATAAATGGAAAAATCTAAAAATTCTATTTTTAAATATTATTTTCGGAACTTGAATTAACTAAAAAAAAACAAAAGAAAAAATTCTATTTTTTTTGAAAAATACGTGAAATATTCTAAATAGAATATTACACTGTACATATTCTAAAAATAATTTTAAAATGCAAAATAAATAGAAAAATCAAAAAATTCTTTTTTTAAATATTATTTTCGGAACATGAATTAACTAAAAAAAATGAAAAAAATAAAAAAATGCGTCTCACGGTCTCACAAAATATAGGTGGTCTCAAATGAACCTAACCCTATATATATATATATATATATATATATATATATATATATATATATATATATATATATATATATATATATATATATATATATATATATATATATATATATATATATCGTGCCAAACATCACTTTTAATAAAGATAATTTGAAAGATGTACACCCCGCACAAAAAATTCCTTAATCGCGCATCTGAATGTAAATTTTTTATATAAGAAAATTTTATATGTTTATTTGAATTGGTTTTTAATTGATTAAGTTTTTTATGTACAACAAAATTTAGATCCTGATGAGATTTCATAAGATCCCCAGCTTGTTAAGTTGTGGGAAGAAAAAGCATTAACACGATATTGACTAAGCATTACAAAGATAGAAAATCCGATGTGAAAATGTGTTTTAAGCGAAAGGGAGTGCAGCCGAATCTTGAGGAAGTAAGGATAACACCACCTATTGACATGAATCCTTTTATGTTCCTTTAAGCGAGAAACATAAAATGTGTTTAGCTACAAACATAGAAAATCGCCATCACCAAAAAATAGTTAATCGTCGGGGGTCAAGCACATATAACAGTAAGTGTTGGAATGATGTAAGTTGCTATAAATCTATAGATTTAATTTTTTTATTTACAATTTCTAATCTAATTTTTAATGTTCAACACAAATGGACTAGACTTAAAACGTTTCGTAAAGCTCATATTGATAGAAATGGGAATTTTGATAATGATGTATCCGACAACTATATATAAATGGTTATTAAAGTATATATATATATATATATATATATATATATATATATATATATATATATATATATATATATATATATATATATATATATATATATATATATTATTCTATTATCTTTCAAACATACATAATGACATAGTGCGGGAGCTAGAAATATAAACACACGGTTTATTTAAAGGAACTAACCTAACATCAGCGGTTGAGATAGAGTCATTTGAAAAGGTGTTGGGTAGTCGATGAAGACATATCAAAGAAATTCGACATCATCCTTCCAATAGAACCTCAAACTATTATGAGGAAGAGCGCCCACAACTACAACAAATGGAGGTAATTTCAAACTCTCATATAAAGATTAAGAAATGCGTGTTAGGTTAGCAATTTTGATGCTTGTTGATTATTTATTATATGTTTTTGATAGTTGGAGATTTGGTTTATGTTCTTACTTTGGCATTTTAGTTTATGCTAGTTTGGTATGTTTGGTAATTGAAAGTTTGATATGTAATTTGGTATAATTATAACTTGGTAGTTTGGGAGTTAGAAGCTTCTTTGCTCCGAACTGCTTTCTAAATGGGTGTAGAGATTTAGATCTAATCAAGCTTCTTTATGGGCTCGTGTTGTGAAAGCGATCCATTGGGAAAATGCTCATTTTAATTGTGAAACTCTTCCTCACCAAAGATTAGTTTGGATTGACATCATTCAAACTATTCTTGATTTACGTGTTAAAGGTATAAGTCTCTTTGATAGTTGGAAGACGTTAATCCGTAATGGTAATAATACTCGTTTTTGGTAGGATGTGTCGCAGGGAGAAAAAAGAATTGTTTTCCACGCTTGTTTTTGTTAGAAACTGACAAAAAAAAATTAGTGGGTTTTAAATGTAGTAATTGTTCGTGGTTGAACTATTTTCATCATTCTCCTTTTAATGGAGCCGAGAGTGAGCAGAGAAGAAAAAAAGTATTTGGCTTAAAGGATCCTGTGGGATTTTTAGTATTATATATATAACCAAGGATTACAATATGAGATCCACAATAAACGGATCTTAAACACATACAGGATATGAAGATAAGTATAGATTAAAACTAATCTAATCATTCTGTTTACATTCCCCCTCAATCTTGACCGCAACAAGGTTGAGATTGCACTTCATCCGTTCTAGCATAGCACGTGTAATTGGTTTAGTAAAACCATCTGCTAATTGATCTCCGGATGCAATAAAACGGACATCCAATGCTCCCATTGCTACCTTCTCCCGTACAAAATGAAAATCAACTTCAATATGTTTGGTTCGTGCATGAAAAACTGGATTTGCAGTCAGGTAGGTAGCTCCTAAGTTGTCACACCACAACACCGGTGGCCTTGGTTGACGGACATTAAGTTCTTTTAATATAGACTGAATCCATATCACTTCAGCTGTCCCATTTGCTACTGCCTTATACTCAGCTTCGGTACTTGATCTTGACACAGTAGGTTGCTTACGCGAACTCCATGAAATCAGGTTTGGACCCATAAAGATTGCATAACCTCCGGTGGACCTGCGATAGTCCAAGCAACCTGCCCAATCAGCATCTGTAAATACGCTTAGAAGTGTGGAGTTGGA
Organism: Lactuca saligna; assembly: GCF_052625555.1. NCBI lineage: Eukaryota > Viridiplantae > Streptophyta > Magnoliopsida > Asterales > Asteraceae > Lactuca > Lactuca saligna. Next base: position 53,882,508 of record NC_136422.1, on the reverse strand, counting down.
CTTCTTGATGCATAGTCCGGTGTTTATCGTGCCTTTGATATATCTAAGAATTCTTTTGACTGCCTCCCAATGTACATCAGTTGGTTTCGAGAGATATTGACAAACCTTATTCACTGCAAATGAAATATATGGTCTTGTTAGAGTAAGATATTGTAGACCACCTACCATGCTACGATATTTGAATGCATCATGTTCATTGAGTAACGTTCCAGAATCTCTTGTGAGTTTATCAGTGACCGCCATAGGCGTTGAGACACTCTTGCAATTCTCCATATGAGACCTGTGTAACAAATCAGATGCATACTTGTGCTGTAATAAGGTTATACCCCCTGAATTGGGAGTGACTTCAATGCCTAAGAAGTAGCTAAGCCGACCAAGATCTTTAATGGGAAATGAGGATGACAGAGTGCGAACAAGACCATCAATAAGTGTAGGAGAAGACCCGGCAATAACAATATCATCGACATACACCAACATGTAAATAGTGTGGCCACCGTGAGAGAAAACAAATAAGGAAGTGTCAGCTTTGGAGGAACGAAAACCAAGTTGATGTAATTTATCACTCAATCGAGAAAACCAAGCACGCGGGGACTGCTTCAAACCATAGATAGCTTTGCGTAACTTACATACATGATGTGGATGACGAACATCTTCAAACCCGGGAGGTTGTTTCATGTATACATCTTCGTTTAAAAAACCATGAAGGAAAGCATTGTTAACGTCAATTTGACGAAGAAGCCATCCTTTAGAAACAGCAAGAGATAAGACCAACCGGACTGTAGCGGGTTTGACAACCGGGCTAAACGTGTCATGGTAGTCAATGCCATATTGTTGAGTAAACCCCCGAGCAACCAACCGTGCTTTATGTTTGTCAAGTGAACCATCCGGATGTAGTTTCGTCTTAAAAATCCACTTGCAGCCAACTATATTAACACCTGGAGGTGGTGGTACCAAGTCCCAAGTGCGATTTTTATGAAGAGCATCAAACTCGGCATCCATAGCACAACGCCACTTAGGATCAGAAAGGGCAGCTTTGTGAGAAGTAGGAACAGCAAAGAAAGCCCGACTAGAAGGATTGTAGAGTATAGTACCATCCGTAAACTGTTTTGGTCGCACAGAACCTGTTTGTGTGCGAGTGACCCGCTGTGGGGGCGGTGAACGATGCAAGGGTACAGTAGAAACAGGAGATGGAGCAGGTGAAGCCGGAGCAGGAGCCGGAGATGTTGGTTCTGGTTCGTTGGGAATGACCGGTGGAGCCGAGGCCACAGTGGGAACCGTAGGTGGCGTAACAGGAAGCGTTGATAATGGTGGAGATATCCTCGGAATGGCAGGTGAGCTGCTGGTGAAAGTCGAACCAGTTTGTACAGGAGCTGCAGCTACATGAGACAAATTATCAAGTAAAAGTGACAGGTCATATCTATTCATGTGATCATTCACAGTACTAGGTTCAGATTGTGGAAAAGAAGCACCACGAGCATTAGAGGAGGGTGAGGACGAAACATCTGATGCGGCAAATGGAAAACGAGACTCGTCAAACACTACGTCACGAGAGATATAAACACGACCTGTTTGTTTGTCAAGGCACTTGTACCCTTTATGCATAGAACTATACCCAAGAAAAACACATAAAGTGGAACGAAAGGCAAGTTTATGAGCATTATACTTGCGGAGACTCGGCCAACATGCACAACCAAAATTACGTAAGAAGGAATAATCAGGGACAACATTCAAAAGACGTGTGATGGGGGTGGAATTTTTAATAATATGACTGGGCATTCGATTTATTAAATAACATGCTGTCAAAAATGCTTCATCCCAAAAGCGAAGAGGTAGAGAAGAATGAGCTAATAGGGCCAGGCCAGTTTCAACTATATGACGATGTTTACGTTCAGCTATGCCATTTTGTTGTGACGTATGTGGACATGACACACGATGAGCAATACCACAAGTTTGAAAATATTTATGCAGTCTATGGTACTCACCTCCCCAATCGGATTGAACTGTACGAATTTTGGTGTTAAGGAGACGTTCAACATGAGTTTGGAAATTATAAAATACTTGTTCAACATCAGATTTGCTTTTAATAAGATAAATCCAAGTGTAACGACTGTAATCATCTAGAAAACTAACATAATATTTAAAACCACCACTTGACACTTGAGCCGGCCCCCAAACATCTGTGTGAATAAGCTCAAGTGGAGAGGTGGTGACATGAACAGAGTTTTTATATGACAACTGATGACTCTTAGCACGTTGACATGCATCACAAACTAAAGACTTATTAAAGGAAACACCTAAATTTTTGGACTTCAAAATAGATTTGACAACTTCTGAATGAGGGTGACCGAGACGTTGGTGCCACTGTGAAAACGGAACTTTAGTGCTAGACCCAGCATAGTGTGAAGAGTGGCGAATTGGCACCGGGTAGAGACCTTATTTGCTTTTACCGATTAGGAGGATTTTCTTCGTGATTATGTCCTTAACAAAGAAAACATTGGGAAAGAGTTCAATAAACACATTATTATCATTGACAAGTTTATCGGCTGAAAGCAAATTTTTGTTAATATGTGGGACACGAAGGACGTTTTTAAGAACAAGAGGTCGACCTAGACTGTGAATTTTAGAGTGACCAACATGAGAGATATGCAAACCTGTGCCATTGGCGACTTGAACTTGGTCTTTACCATGATATCTTTCGGGTATGGATAGCCGGTCTAGGTCGCTTGTGAGATGATCGGTGGCACCTGTGTCAAGGTACCAATTTGGGTCATTGTTGTAGTTGCCATTGTATCCATTGTAGCGGCCATATGTTGCACTATTACCACTTCTGTAGTCCTCATTCTGGTATGCATGATTGAATCGATTACGACAGTTCAGGGCAATGTGTCCGGGTATGCCACACACTTGACATCTTGGACCCCCACCGTATCTGCCTCGGCCACGCCCCCTGCCACGATTTCCAGTGTTTCGATAATTTGACCGAGAATTGCTATTGTTTGAGTTGTTATAGGTACTGCTATTTTGACTTTTGCGATTGTTGGAAGTTTCCTGTTTAGTGGCAGTATTGGCAGAGGACACAAAATCGGAAGGACTATTCATAGCAATGCTTTGAGCTTCATGTGCAACAAGATACGAATAGAACTCAGATAACTTTACCTCCTGCTGATTGCTAAGAACGGTTATGGCGGTGAACAAATCGCCATGTCCAGGTCCTAACCCGGCTAGGATATAACCAATCACTTCTTCATCTGTCATCGGGTGCCCAATATTGGCCATAGTATCGGCTAAAGCAGTCATCTTTTGATAATATTCAGAGGCAGACAAGTCGCCCTTTTTTGTGTTTGACAATTGAGTTCTGATTTGAATAGAATTACCTCTGTGTTGAGCAGAAAACATAGTTTGCAAGGCGGTCCACAACTGATTTGAGGTATCTGCACATCTGGTTAGTTGTGAAAGAACATCTTCGGTCATTGAAGATAACAAGCCCCCAAGGATGGATTGATCTTGAGTAATCCACACTTCATATGCGGGATTGTCTTCCTGTTTGGCAGCATCACCTATGCCAACGGTGATTTTGGTTGGAGGCGCAGCAGTGGACCCATCAAGATAGCCAAACAGTTTTACTCCACGCAGAATTGGAACAACCTGCGCCTTCCAGAGAAGATAGTTCGTGCGACTGAGTTTGCACGTTACAGTAGTAGCTATCTTGGACGAATTGATAAACGTAGTTTCAGTAGCCATTGAAAGACAACCTGATCAGAGGAGGTGATCAAGGGTTAGGTCGATGAGGGGAAGAAAATCGGAGCCCTAAAGTCGTGGCTCTGATACCAAGAAGAAAAAAAGTATTTGGCTTAAAGGATCCTGTGGGATTTTTAGTATTATATATATAACCAAGGATTACAATATGAGATCCACAATAAACGGATCTTAAACACATACAGGATATGAAGATAAGTATAGATTAAAACTAATCTAATCATTCTGTTTACAAGCAGTCTTCGTTATTTTTTGAGCTTTGTAATACATTTTCTTTGAAAGATGTGCCATATCATTAGGTTTGGGATTCAGGAAAATTTTTAGTTTCTTTGGCTCGTAATTTGATTTGTTTGGTTATCTTGGATACGGTTTCCAATGCTAGTAGATGGGTCAACTTGGTTCCTATTAATATGAATGTTTTTTTATTTGGAAAATGTTCATGGATCAGTTACCTACGTGACAAAATTTGTCTCTAAAAGGTTGGATATTCCTTCTATTTGTTGTCCTATTTGCAATGCTGAAATGGAATCCAACAATCATTTTTTTTTGCAAGTGTTCGGTTGCGCGAAGACGGTTCTTGCTACAATTATGGTTTGGTGGGGTTTATAGTGGTATTATTTTGATTCTATTGTTTCTTGGGTGGATTGGATTGAAAAGCCTAGAATAAAGAAACATGTTAAAGAAGTGTTTCAAGGGGTGTTCTTTGTCACTTTGGTGGTACCTTTGGAAGTTTAGAAATATGTTTGTTTTTCGTACTGTTCAACCGAAAGGAGTGTTATTTTCGATGAGATTGTTTCCTTTTCTCCCTTTGGTGTTCTAATAGACCTAGGTTTAAGATATATTGGGGGTTATGGTTATAAAACCCTATGTTAGATTTTTTATAATGTCACAACGCTCTCTAATGTTTTGTAGTTCTAGTTTATTGTTACCTTATGTTTGGTTTTATAAATTTGTTGGCATTTAAAAAAAATATATAACTTGGTAGTTTAGTATATGTTAGTTTGATGACTAACCACTAATTAGGAAGTTTGTTATCTAGTGTGGTTTATATTTATTTGTATTTTGCTATGTTGACAACTAGGTAGCTATTATTAATGTGCATATTTATTTTGTAGGTGGACGATCTTATGGATTTTATTATAAAAAAACTCAGACATATAGCAATAAACTTTTTAATTGGTTTTGATCGATGTCCAAACGTAGTGAAGATGGTGAGGATACTGGCGGTGGTGATGAGGACAACGATGAGCCCGCGAGATGGAGAAGATGACTGGATATTTTATATTTAGTATATTCTATGTTTGTTAATGACTCAATACGTTATCGTTGGTTTTTTATTAAATATATGTCATTGATTTTTAATATGCATTAAGTATTTTATACAATTTTAATTTCTATATTTTACGCAATTTTATTACTGCATTATGGCAGAATTATAAAAAAAAAAGGCATTATCGACGAAAACTAGCACCGACCACATTTTTTGTGCTGGTGATGGTTAATACTATGATTAATATTGGCGGCACTCTTACCAAACTTTACCGGCGAAAATGTGCCATTAGCGACAGATTATTAGCAACAACTTAATAGTGGCAAGATATTGCCAATAATACAACTAGGTTGTTTACCAACGACATCTATCAACGGTAATTCCTCAATTTTATTGTCGTACAAGGAAATTATCAAAATTAAAGAAACGGATTAATAATTTTTTTTAAAATCAAAATCAATATTAAATTTAATTATCATCGTACAATGAGTGAGATGACAAACGGGCAACAAATTCCACCGTTAAACCGTAATTACTCAATTTTATTGTAGTACAAAGAAATTATAAAAAATAAAGAAACAAATTAACAAAAATTAAAATATTTTCTATTACGTTATTGGTTTATATGAATATATAAATAAATATATATAATTTTTTAAATTAAAAATAACATACAAAGAGAGCACCTTGTAGAAATACACATAAATGAGTCTTGTCATTAGAATTAGTGCAATACAACACAATCATTATGTTTTAGATAACAATTTATTGAAAAAGATAATGATAGGATTTAATAGCTCAAGCGGTGACATTCTGATAAATTGATTGTTCTTGGTTGTTCTAGAATACTTTTAATTCGTAAACTTTATCTTTTACTTTCAACTATCACTTATTATTATCATTATCAAAAGTAAAAGTTGTTCTAAAATAGCTTGTACCTCAGAAGCATGCATAGTCACATCAATATACATATCAACTGAAATTGTGCAAAAATTTATACTCTCTTTTTCGTTTGATTTGGTTATTCTTATAAGCATTTTCTGTCGAGGAAACTAAATAGGTTTCAGATTTGGTAACCATGCAGCACAATATAAGAAAAAAAAGACCCTTTGGTATTATATTTTAAAAATCTTGTATGAATATGAGTAAACCTTGAAAGAAAACATTTTACCATTTTTTCTTACAAAATTCATACAAATATATAAACTGAATAAATAAGTAAAATAAAAACGGTCAGCTGATCTCAATTTTTTATGAAAATGCTTTATAGAATTCTAAATCGTTAGATTGCTATTTTAAGATTCAATTATATAAACGGTTATATTACTTTATGAAAACTCATAGGTTTCGGTTACTATTATTTTATTTTTCTTTTTTGAACCAAAAATATATTTTTGAATGAAAACTAGATATGTTGCTCATGCTTCGTATGAGTTGTGTGCGTTTGATTCGAGTGTCGTTTTTGTTAAAAGATGTAGGTGAAATAATTCAACCTCTAATTTTTACAGACGGATACAGACAAATAGAGACAGAAAAAAATAAATAAATAAATAAATATGCGGATTAATATAGAAAAAGTATACCAAAAAAAGAAAATGACAGACGGCAGGAAGTGCAAGAGACGAGAAAAATAAAAAAATTAAATATGATGACAAATCCGGATTTTGTCCCGGGCCGTTTTTCGCGTTTTTATGAAAAAATTTAAAAGTTTAAAATGTAAGGACCAAATGTGTCAAAATGGCTAAAGAATTAAAGAGGTTGAAATTAACAAGTTTTTAGAAAAGTGATAAAAGTTTTCAATTCTTTAAAGCTTTGTGGCCAAACTTTAAATATTAAAAGATTTCTAAAAAATATAAATTTTTTATTGCAATGACTAAAGAATGAGGCAAAATATTGCAATACACTACAAACTTCAAGGACCATTCGTGTAATTATCTAAATTTGAAATTTTATATATATATATATATATATATATATATATATATATATATATATATATATATATATATATAATAAAATTTTCATTTTGTATATATATAAATTATAATAATAAGCTATATACATATATATATATATATATATATATATATATATATACACACAGACACACACACATACACTAGTTTATAACCCGTGAGAACCACGGTTATAAAATTAATTGGACTTTTGTGTTAAAAAATCAAAACTATTAGTCAATAATTTTAAATAAATTATTACTCTAGAAATATGTTTTTTAGTTAATATAAATTTATAATCGTTGATTTAAATAAATACATGAAGTTATATCATCTTATAATCTGTATTAATATAAATTTATTATTATTATCTAATGTTATTAATTTAATATAATTTGAGTGCGAAAATTTAAAATGTAATTAGAATGAGAAATTTAAATTTTGAAATTTAAAATTGATAATTAATAGGTTGACAAGTGGCATTATAAGTGACATATAATATTAATGAGAAGTTGTAATATTATGATACTTATCAATAAAAGAATAAAACTATTATTTTATTAGAATATGGATATATATATATATATATATATATATATATGTGTGTGTGTGTGTGTGTGTCTATATATATATATATATATATATATATATATATATATATATATATATATATATATATATATATATATATATATATATATATATATATACTACGTGTCACACCTATGTATTACATGAGTTTATTTTAAAAAAAAACTCAAGTATGAAATTTTAACAATTTGAAAAGTTTGAATTTATAAGAAAAATGAGAAAAATTTTGAATTATTAAAATTAATAAGACTTTAATATATTGAATACATTACATATATAAACATTTTTTAATAAATACCTTACATATATATTACGTTACATATTAAATTTGGAATTTTAGTTTAATAAAATGAAAATTACAATAAAATAACAAGTGGAAAAAAGAAAATTCAAAAATTCTAGTAAATACCATGTGTCCAAATGAAAGAGAAGAGGATATGTGGAAAAAAGTTCTTTATTTATTAACGAGAATATATATATATATATATATATATATATATATATATATATATATATATATATATATATATATATATATATATATATTTAACTTTTTGACATTTTTTCCTATTTTCAATTAAAAATTTCTTATTTATGAATTGAAGCGTTAATTTTTTTTTTTAGTTTTTTTTTATAATTTTTTTAAGTTTTATGTCGTTATTGTTCATGTTTTTTTTTATGCTTTGTAATTATCGTTGGCGACGTTATGTTTGCATTTATCATTATCAATATTTGATATTTTGCTTTCTGTTTTGTTATAATTTTAATTATTTATTATTCTTCTATTGTTTTATTTATTTTGATTCATGTAATGAAACATAGAAAAATAAAAAACAAAAACTCAAATACCAAATTCTTATATACTCTAATATATTAATACATTTTATATTTTCATCATTTTTTTTCTTATTTTTTAAAATTTTTTAGTATTGTTAGTTTTAATTTTTTTCATATTATTTTTTAAATATTTCCTATTTTGATCTTTTTCGTTGTTTCGTTTTATTTTTAATCAACTTGACAACTTTTTTTTTTAGTTTTCCCAAAAAGTGTAAAATGTATGAATATATTAGAGTATATAACAATTTTGGTATTTGAGTTTTTTTTAGTTTGTTTTTTATAATTTTGATTATTTATGATTTTTGTAATTTTTTTTTTATTTTGATTCGTGCAAATAAAATAGTTATGTTTACAAATTTAAATAAAGAGAATAAACAGAACCTTTTTTATTTACACAAATGCAAATAATAATAATAAAAAGTTACGAAAATCATAATTAGCAAAAATTAATAAAAAAATACAAAAAAAAAAAACAAAAAAATATGACAAGTGTAAAATGTATTAATATATTAGAGTATTTTACAACTTTGGTGGTTGAGTTTTTATTTTTTTGTTTTTCTATTTTTCATTACATGAATCAGAATAAATAAAAACAATAGAAGAGTAATATATATATATATATATATATATATATATATATATATATATATATATATATATATATATATATATATATATATAACACATCAAAAGGTGAAATAATGATCATGATAAATGCAAACATAAAGTTGCTAATGGTATTTACTATGGAACATCAAAGTAAAAAAAAAAAAAAACCGTAACAACATAAAATTAAAAAAAAAAAAAAAACATTACCGTTTAATTTCATAATTAAGAAAAAAAGGTTTTGATATGGTTTATTAAATTTAAGTTTATTTGCTTGAATCAAATAAATTGTAATATTGTAATAACTTATAAATTGTAATATTGAATATTTAAATAATTCTGATAACTTATAAATTGTAATATTGAATATTTAAATAATTTTTTTTATTGGTAATTATTTAATTACTAACTAAATGGGAAGTATTTAATTAGGAATGAAGATTTTTGAAAACTATTTTTTTATTCATCATTCTAATTGGACATATGCAGATGATACAATACCAATGTGTGTAATGAAATTAACATAAAATACAACAATACGTAATTATAAAAAAATACAGTAATATGATGGATTAAGTGTGATTTCCTAAAATTGAATAAAACGACGTTACAAAAAAGTTGGCTACAAATTTCGAAAAACTTCCTTATAAATAACATTGGAAGTTTTATTTCTGAGTTTGCCATCTTTATCTAAAATTTCGAAAAACTTCCCTCTCTACTCTGAACTCTAGATAAGGCAACATACAATTGTCCATGTGAAAAAACTGGATCTTTCAGAAACAGACCAACCTTTGACAACGATTGTCCTTGACTTTTGTTAATAGTCATTGCAAAACATACAGCCAAAGGAAACTGTCTTCTTGTGAATTTGAAGGGAATCTTTTTTTCTGATGGAGTTAAAGACATTCTTGGAATAAAAGTCCGATTTCCAATATTAGTTCCAGTTATTATACGTGCCTCAATAACATGTTTGCCCAATGATAACACCTGTAGTCTTGTGCCATTACATAAGCCGTTTTTCTGATCAATATTTCTCTGTAACACAACTGGAACACCAATTTTTAAAACTAATTTATGATTTGGTAAACCGGATACTTTGAGTCCATTTAATACATCAGGAGAGTATAGATTTGCATCAAATTGATCATGGAGAAATTCGGATTCACATATGCAGTCTGAACTTAAATATTCAACTTGATCTCCTGGAAACTTCTTAAGTAAACGGTCGTTTATTTCCTGGACAACTTCATTTTTTGGAGCAAGTATCGCTCTTTCTTGGAAATAATTTATATCGCTATAGTACTCTAAAATTGAAGGATATACAAACTCAATTAAGGAACCTATAGGATCATGTGAATCATTAATGAGAATATCATCCGGAATATCGATAATCGTTTCACCGTCTTTCGGACCACCAAGTTTTCCTTCTCCTATATCCAACAACCAATTTGCAAAATCTCTAATTTTTCCTATATCTGATTGATCCCTTCCAACAGTTAGCCTCATGTTTTTTGTTAATCTATGGACTTTGCAATGTTCCCATAAATATGAAGAACTCAAAGAAGCATTTACAATGTTCTGTCTACTGCCACACAGCACAACAGGTAGAATTTGTCTAAAATCTCCTCCAAAGACAATAACTTTCCCTCCAAATGGAATATTTGAGATTGTTGAATTTACGCACCTTAATAAATCCTTCAAAGTTCGATCTAAAGCTTCAAATGCATGCTTATGGACCATAGGTGCTTCATCCCAAATTATCAAAGAGGTTTTCCTTATTAAGCTTGCCAACTCACCGTCTGGATTTATGTTACAAAAAGAATCCTCTATAAGCTCAAATGGAATTATAAATCGAGAGTGTGCTGTTCTACCACCGGGCAATAATAAGGAAGCAATACCACTTGAAGCAACATTTAATACAATATTTCCTTCAGATCTAATTGCTGCAGATATTGTTTTCCATAAAAAAGTTTTACCCGTTCCACCATACCCGTAAACAAAGAAGACACCTCCTTTATTTTGTTGAATAGCACTCTTGATGTTTAGGAAAATGTTCCGTTGCTCATTTGTTAATGCAAGAAACATACGATCATAGTCATTCTTTATCACGGGAATGTCGTAATCTAGATCCTCGGTGATAAGTCGATTGTTTGAAGAAAGCTAAGAATTTCGAATTTTTATTATACAAATTGATTGATTTATTTATCTGTCTTAATTGTTAACTGCGATATATCAAATACTTATCAAGTTAGGGGCAATATGGTCTTTACATATATAGCAATATTTTTATTATACAAATTGATTGATTGATTGATTTGTCTTAATTGTTAATTGCGATATATCAAGCAGATGAAGTAAGATCGATTGTTTTGAAATGCGATGTCAAATCTGTTGAAAGGTGTAATGATTATTGTTTTCGAATGGTATGTGTTCGATTGGTTATTGGGTTTGTATACAGGGATCGATTTTAAACGGAGGTTAAAGATTGTGGGAACGAATAATTGTTAAATTCGATGTTTTCTGGAACCAAGCCTTGGTTATTAAATGAATCATACGAAGGATCTGTTATTTGATTTTGGAATTGGGGCGAATAATCGAACGATTTGGAGTTGCGAATTTGATTTTGAAAAGCCAATCAGTTGGGTTCGCATATGAAAACAGATAAGTTTTGATTTTGGATTCGCAATTGGGTTAATTGGGTTATTGATTGAGGGACGATTCGTGAAGAAAAATGCAAAGTCAAGAAGGACTGTGAAATGTGATTTGTTCAATATTGGGTTAATTGGGTTATTGATTTGTCAACAAACATAAATTTTACAAGCAAATATAATTAAAAGTTTATAAAATAAAATGAAAAACCTTTTGAACAGATTCGTGAAGAAAAATGCGAAGTCAAGAAGGACTGTAAAATGTGATTTGTTCAATATTGGAGTCAAATGCAGTTCACGTGTAAAAGCAAAAATGTTCGCATTTGGTAATACAAATCAAAATTGGGTTTCACATATGAGGTTGTATGGATTGGGGTTAAAGATGCGAAGGTGATTATGGTTAATATTCATTTCGTATTTGGTGAGACAAACAACTCAAATGCGAATGAACTAAAAAAAAAATGACTGGAACATGCGAAGAAAGAGGGTGAATGAAGAATGTGAATTTTACAGTAGAATGCGAATTGGGGAAGAAAGCTAAGAATTTCGAATTTTTATTATACAAATTGATTGATTTATTTATCTGTCTTAATTGTTAACTGCGATATATCAAATACTTATCAAGTTAGGGGCAATATGGTCTTTACATATATAACAATATTTTTATTATACAAATTGATTGATTGATTGATTTGTCTTAATTGTTAATTGCGATATATCAAGCAGATGAAGTAAGATCGATTGTTTTGAAATGCGATGTCAAATCTGTTGAAGGGTGTAATGATTATTGTTTTCGAATGGTATGTGTTCGATTGGTTATTGGGTTTGTATACAGGGATCGATTTTAAACGGAGGTTAAAGATTGTGGGAACGAATAACTGTTAAATTCGATGTTTTCTGGAACGAAGCCTTGGTTATTAAATGAATCATACGAAGGATCTCTTATTTGATTTTGGAATTGGGGCGAATAATCGAACGATTTGGAGTTGCGAATTTGATTTTGAAAAGCCAATCAGTTGGGTTCGCATATGAAAACAGATAAGTTTTGATTTTGGATTCGCAATTGGGTTAATTGGGTTATTGATTGAGGGACGATTCGTGAAGAAAAATGCAAAGTCAAGAAGGACTGTGAAATGTGATTTGTTCAATATTGGGTTAATTGGGTTATTGATTTGTCAACAAACATAAATTTTACAAGCAAATATAATTAAAAGTTTATAAAATAAAATGAAAAACCTTTTGAACAAATTCGTGAAGAAAAATGCGAAGTCAAGAAGGACTGTGAAATGTGATTTGTTCAATATTGGAGTCAAATGCAGTTCACGTGTAAAAGCAAAAATGTTCGCATTTGGTAATACAAATCAAAATTGGGTTTCGCATATGAGGTTGTATGGATTGGGGTTAAAGATGCGAAGGTGATTATGGTTAATATTAATTTCGCATTTGGTGAGACAAACAACTCAAATGCGAATGAACTAAAAAAAATGACTGGAACATGCGAAGAAAGAGGGTGAATGAAGAATGCGAATTTTACAGTAGAATGCGAACAATTTCGTAAATGTCAGAATTTATGAACAATTTCGTTACTTCAAAATGACTTTTAGCTTCACCAAGACCTGTAAAAAATGTATATCCAATTATTAAAATTTATATAAAAACAGTAATTATAAACATCTATATATAAAGACTGAATACAAACCATTCCAAATGTTTAGCTTCAAAAACTGCATCACGATAACAACAAAATTAACAGTCGGGTTATTTTTTAGGTATTCTGAAATTTTATATGCTTGACTTCCAAAAATAGTAACCTTCAGATGTACAGAACTAAATAAACCATAAAATAGTATATTAATATTAATTTGTGATTAATTAAAGATAATAAATAATAAATAAATAATACAATATAATCTCACTCTAGGTTGCTAAGAGTGACTTTTATATAATGCTTGGATGGTACTGCATTTGAAGTTTCAAGAGGCCTAAATGACACGATATGTCCAATAACATCTACACAACAGATACCACAAAAAAATAAAAGTTTAGGATTAAATTCGTAATATTTAAATAATAAAATGTATAACCAAAAAAACAAATGATAAAAAATGATTTTATTAATATTTTATGACTAACCAAAGAATGTGTCTTTTGGGCATGTTTGTTCTATGATAGAATTAAAGTCAACAAACATAAATCCATTGACCGGACCCGAGAAATCATCACATTTTTTTAGGATGCTTTTCCAATCCAAAGTTAAGGTCTGTTTATGACCTGTATAACTAAAACCATTAGTAACAGCAGCCATATTGGGTTTTATAACTATATAACTTTCATCTTCCTTTAAAAGATGATGAAATCTGGAGAAATTCTGATTGAAGACACGAGCTTGGTATTGTGTACCCTGTTTAAAAAAAAATTAAAAATTATTATGTTCATGAAACATGTCTAATATTGAATGATGAATAAAAAATATATCAAATACAACAAACCTCCTCATCCATGATGATCATTTCAATGGAACAAACTTTATTATTTCTGACAAAGTTCCAAATTTTAAGCACCCGAACCTTGATATGCGATTTTTCATCTATCTGGTCAATGTTATTTAGGTAAACCTTATTTCCTATTTCCATTTTCTACAATAAATTTAATCATTATAGAATTGTAAGGAAAATTAGCAACCTTTTAAAATGTACAGAACATCCTAACCAATAAGTAAAACAGAAAAATTATAAATCAACACATGACAATAACAACTAACTTAATGTACTTATAAATTTTTAAATTGAAAAATTCATTTTATAATAAAATGGAATACAAACAAAAACAAATAATTCATATGAAATAATGTTTTAGATTGAATAAAAGTTTATATAATAAGATGGAACACAAATATATAATAAACATGAAAACGATAATTATACCAAAAATGCCCCTGCAACATACTAACACTAACAGATAACATAACAATGAGTAAAACAGAAAAATTAAAAATCAACACATGACAATAACAACTGACTTAATGTACTCATAAATTTTAAAATTCTAAATTTTTTTGAGATTGTATTTAGATAAAAACAAACAAATTTTAAAATTTCATACCATAAAAAAAAGTTACTGTGCACATCTGAAAAAGACTATTTTTAATTTTTTTTAAAGAAAATGAACTTGTAATGTTCATTAGTTTTTCGTCTTTTAAACTGAAAAGGTAGAAGAAGTAGACGATTAAGAAGAATTACAAAAAGAAGAAGAATAGAAATCATACAATGAGAACGTGATAGATACAGATAAATAAGAACATGGAGGAAATAGAAATATTGGTAATTCTGATTTTTGAATACACTAACCTGTTATTTAATTCTTGAAGCGTTGCAGAATAACAAAGAATGAAGAAGAATACGTTTGCTGTGGTTTCTATGGAGCATAATTGTTATGGAGCAGAATGGTAAAAACAAAATAACCGTATAAATGATATTTACGTTTGCTGAAAAATACTGTAGATTTTTAGGGATTTAATGATTGCAATATATTGAATTTGCAATCAAAATAAACAAACTTTCAAATTTAATCGTGATTTTCGAATCTGATTATTCATTAACATATTTTTTTCAAATTATTTCCATAATCTTTATTCATTTAAAATTAATGTATGAATATTTTGAATGCAGTTGACAGCTAAAATTTCCTGATATATTGCATCAGTTTGAACTTTTATTCAATTTTCGGATTCAATGACATTTACGTAAATATAGAAGAAAAAATGAGCGGGAAAACTCTATTTTGGGGGGCTGGGAGAATGCCACGTGGCCGAGTTCTACTTATTTATTAGAATTAGGATATATATATATATATATATATATATATATATATATATATATATATATATATATATATATATATATAATTCTTGAAACAAAAGGGGTAATAAAAGTACATAGGTTGAAGGAATGCAAAAATTAGTGTTTATCAAATTAAGTGGGGATTGTGAGTATTTATAACTTATGAAGTATTTAGGATCTCTTAGACATAAATATATTCATTGAGGTGAGACACAATTGGTGAGTTAGTATTATTTTGTATGAGAGCAAAGTTTGATGTTATGTATTAAAATAAGTTTTTCTCGTGGACGAACAAAAGAATAATGTAGAGTATTTTGATATTGTTATATATAGTCATATATTTTATGCAATATTTAAGTATATTTAGCTACATTTTAGCCATTTATTAAGATATTAGGTACTTATTACGCTAAAAATCTATTTTGTAGCAAAAACACATTCTCGTGGAGAAAGGAGCTAAAACGTAGACTTGAATAAATTATTAAAGAGAAGAAATAGTGCAGAAAAGTATTTGCCATGTACTGGTATTAACTTTTCC
The DNA here is from genome assembly GCF_052625555.1 of Lactuca saligna. NCBI lineage: Eukaryota > Viridiplantae > Streptophyta > Magnoliopsida > Asterales > Asteraceae > Lactuca > Lactuca saligna. Next base: position 53,866,468 of record NC_136422.1, on the reverse strand, counting down.
ATGACGTTGTGATGTGTTAGACATCAGAAGATTCTTGAAGTCTACATGGAGAACTTGGAGAGCACACATGAAAGCACGATGCCATGAAGTGGAGAGCATTGTACCACGACGTGATGACTAATTTTTGGAAACCTATATAAACGATCATTTGGTGCAATTTTGAGGGAGGGTGGTGAATACCTAGGACTTAAGGGGACCAACCCCCCCCCCCCCCCCCCCCCCCCCTTAGAAACCCGATGAAGGGCATATATTGATTGAAGAGCACGAATGAAAGAGATCTAAACACAAAGAAGGTGATAATCATTCAGTTTGCTGATCTAAACATATTTATTGAAGTTTTTATTGACTTTGATTTTTTGTATTTAGTTATGATCTAATACCCTTTAGTTTTTGTTTAGCATAGATGAAACTGCATATTATATGTTGATTTTGACTTTTATGGATTTATTTATGTTAGTTTTTACTTGTGTTTGGTAGATCAACATCCTGGCATATTAAAGTTTTAATTGTTTTCACTTATCTACAAGTTTTGTGTAGTTAGATGACCATTTCAATTTCATGAACAAGATATTTAGCTATTTATTATCATTGGATACTTAGAAATATAGATAGAACAAATCCTAGGGTTAGGTGGTAGTAATTAGTAAGTTTAATTATGTTAGAGAACATTAATAATCATATTATATGCTTGATTGATTTTATTGATCATAGATTAGGAAATCACTAGATCTTATCATTCATAGTCAAAATAAATATTTAAATCAATTTGGTGTTTACTTGTTGCATGACCATTGTAATAGTAGACAAAAATCGACAAAATTAGGAAATCAGATCAAAGTAACTAGCAACATTAGAATTTGATAATTAGCTAAATAATACATGACATATAATCAACCATAAGGTAAACGTCTTGAAGCTGAATGAAAGTACTATTTAATATTGATTTAAAAATCGTTTATGTTTTTTTTTTCTTTTGTTTAAGTAATTTTAGTTGAACTTCTAGTTCAAAATTTAAGATTTTCCGAACTTGTAAAAGCAAATAAAATCCTATAATTTATAGCTATTTTTCTAGTTTAATTAGTACTAGTAGTTTTTAGTTAAAATCTAACTTGTTCCCTTTGTTTTTGACACCATTTTTTTAGCTTTACTATACTATTTCACGACTAGGCATACTACTTATTGTGTTTTAGCTGCTTTAGATTTGACAGGATTTATAAATTGATAATTGTTAGTGAATAATAAACATGTCATCTTTGTTGCTCAATACTTCACCAAAATTGCCTTTTCCAGCTACTATTTCACCAACATACCCTTTTCAGCTGCAAAATATAAATATGAAGGAATTAAGTATCGTTTTCCCTATTTTAATCAAAACTTGCCTAGAAATGTATATGAAATGTCCTTTAAAATATGTATAATTCAGGAGATATCATAAACCATTTAAATAAAATCTATAGAGGTGTGGTAGTGTAATGTGCCAAAAATATTAATAAAAATTTTTCATTTTCAAACCATCAAAACAATAAAATCATTTGTTCAAAACCATTCATAGTAAAATGTATATCGCAAACATCATAGTAAAATGATAACAACCAATTCAAAAAACACAACCACGAGGTGTTGTACAGTTAAGTCGGGCCCTTCCATTTGGAATTAGAAGTACCTGAAATATTTAAACCACAAAATCGTAAGCACAAAGCATAGTGATTTCCCTAAAATATGATATAACATACATAACTTATTGGTCCCCACCCATATGTAGGGCCCCACCCATCATATCAAGTACTGCCCACGTAATGGGCCCCGTTCACATAATCGACCCAACCCATCATATAAATGGGCCCCACCGAACATAAAATAGGCCGTGCCCAATATATAATGCAAGAATTGCAAAGACACCTAGCATCATACACATTATAGTGAGAAGACTAACCTTTCTTACGAAGTCAGACAAACCATAGCTCAACGCTACAAAACAGGTGTTACAAATCACATATTGAATCAAACAAGGTTGCACCTTAGTCTATACTCTAGAACTAGCAATTTGACTAAAATTCAATCTAGGTCAACAAGTCAACATTTAGGGTCAATGTCAACAATCAGCATCACCATATTCTACTCTCAAGTTGTGACCAAGCCATGGTTACATTGTGAGAAAATCACCTCGACCTGATCACAAACTCAGTCATGATCCAAATCAGTCTCATTCAAATCCATTGTTACGTCGTGATGGACTTCCCACCACTTCATGGCAACGTCCATCCAACACAGTCGATGAACCCTCATCGTCATGTCATGACACCTAGATGGTCACGTTGTAAGAACCACATTAAGGTAACTTAATGTATTAAGCCCCTTATCGATTAAGCCAATTTTGTAACTTCTCAAAAGGATTTATTAACCAAAAAACCTTCTAAAGATTGATGCTTTATAGATATACATGTCCAATGCATGTATTGAACTCAAGTTAGGTGAAAATTGTCAAAAATGGAACCAAAATCACATGCATAGAATTAAAACTACAACAAAATCTAAATCCAAAGCATATAACCCTCAAGGGACCTCAAGGATCCATAAATTTGCTAACTTTATGCAATCCTTTAAACTATAATTTCCCAAAAGTGGCTAAAAAGATACAAAAAGCATAGATATAGACACCTAAAGCATAAAGATTGGAACTTGGTTTCTCACAATAGTCCAGAAGATGTTCAAAAGAAGTATTCAAGTTTGCTAGTATGCTCTCTTCATAAAAAAAGGTCTTCTTCTTCCTTCAAAAGCCACAAAGAACACCAAAATAGGGTCCAGGTCCGAAAACCCTAGGCCCCACTTCCTTTAAATAGGGTCTAGGTTTGAAAATTGTAGTTTCCCCTGATCAGTTGTCATGTCGTGACAAATAGAGTATCTCGTCGTGACACCTCAACGAGAAAATGTGCCTCATATCGCCATGTCATATCACGATGATATCTTCATCACATCGTGGCTAACATAAAAATCATAATTTACTATCAATTACATACTTTGAGGATCTGGATGTTACAACTCTCCCCCACTTGAATCAGAATTGATCTTCAAAGTCCGTTGCCGCGAACAACTCGGGGCAATGCTCCATCACCTCCTCATCGGTTTCCCAAGTCTACTCAGAACACCAAATGTGCTGCAATTGCACCTTCACCAAGCTCCCCCTTGTTGCACAAGGCCTTTTTCTTCCTATCGAGGATCGTATTTATTCTATCTACATAATACAAGTGCTCATCAACCTGAATATCATCCAAGGATACTACTGCGGATTCAACAACTACACACTTACACAACTGAGAGACATGGAAAGTCTTGTGAATCTGGCTAAGATTAGAAGGTAAATTGTATCGATGCACAACTTTTCCCAATTAGGCGACTACCCTGAAATAACCTATAACATCACAAAAATTTCAGACAAAAATTTCATTTTTAATTCTTTTCAAAATATCAAATAGTCATGTCAAACAACAGAAAGTGTGTCATAGTGAAATGACATCAGAGTATAAATCCCGAAATCACATAACATAGAAAAACATAGGCAGATGCAATGCAATCAAGTCGGGCCATTCCCCATCGAGTTGGAAGTACCTGAAACATAAACTGAAGATTGTACACAAAAAGCTAGTGAGCTCCCCAAAAATACCCCACACCATATACACATAATAGTCAAATCGTAGATGGGTCTATTTCACCTCCATTGGTCTCTTTCAACCGGTATTGGATATATTTCAACTCATTCGGTCTCTTTCAACCTATATTGGGTCTATTTCAACCCCTTTGGTCTCTTTAAACCGGTATTAGGTATATTTGAACCCCATAGGCCTCTTATAACAGGTATCGGGTCTATTTAACCCCCTACTGCTAGCATATAATCAGAAAAATATGAGTCATGGAGACAACAAGCATATAAAGGCGATACAGGAAATTGTCATGAAGACAATTATTTTCCTACCACGATATTCTAGTGGACTGGAATTGATGCCTTCAACCCACGAGTATAGTGAAGGAATCTCACCTCAGCCTAAAAGTAAACAAATCACAGCCAGGCTACTGAATCATGAAGTCCTCTCACTAAATCACAAATAATAGAATTCCTAATTATCAATTAGGTAACGTGGGGGGTTCTAATTTAACAGTCCAAACCCTAAGGTAAATGGAATATTTTACCCTTCTCCTCTTTTCATCCCGTCAACTAAAACCTAGAACAAAAGTAACCCAAGACCACAAGAGGTCCAAAATCAACTCATCCCACTGACAGCGCATACACAAGGTGTACCTGGCTCGTAAGCGCCGCATACGTGGTCCGATCCAGAATCGGGATTCGAATCCTGTACGCCCAATGTACCATCCAGAGAGACGTTTCTTTCCCAAATTTCTTAAACACTTAAGGACTTAATGTCTAAACCCCATGACAACATCATAGAAAGGTCTTAATCCATAAAGTCGAAGACTTGAGGCTTTTCCACGGCTTAATAAAGTCAAATATTGAATTTTAATATACTAACTTAATGAAACAACCATAAACCCTTGCATGGTTGAGCATAATCCATCAAGACACCATTTTCTGCGCAAGGGGCATTAGAGACACTAAGGTGGTGTTTGTTTTGGAAGTGGTAAAATGTATTTTGTCTTTTTCCATGTCTGCGGAAGAAGACGTGGACTAAAAGTCTTTTTTTATGTATTCATACAAAAAGTCTTAATTAAAAAAGATTGTTTGTTTTTTAATTAGAATGAACTAAAACTTAAGAGATGTTGTAATAAAGGAGATTAATTAACCATATTTTTTTTCATATTAAAATACGAATAATTCACGTTGGTTTTTAATAAATTGAAAACCCTATCCATTTAATAATATTTACGAACAATTTAATAGACTTATAGTATTTTGTATGAAAATATTAGATAATATAAAAAAGCAACATAAAAATACACATTAGATTTTTTCTTAATAAGAATTGTATACTTACACGTCGCCACCCGATTTGCATTAATTTCCATTGTTTAACAACAAAGCCGATCTTTGAAATTAATGTTGAAATAACCAAATCTCAAATGCTAAAAACTCAGCATCTCATACATTACTAATCTATTAAAATTTATATTTGACTTAAACTTTGCGAATAACAATTTCATATAGTTTCAAACACATAATATTTTTTAAAACATTAGATAAACTATATATATTTTGACTCAAACCGGAAGGCCGCTTACTTATTAAAGTTGATATTTTTAAAAACATAAAGGATTGTTTTGATGATTGTCTTACAATATTAAAACTAAATTCACAAAAATAACATATTTTTATGAAATTATTCATTCTATACGCATTAACTGGTCAGCAATTTGATCTCGTAGATGAACCATATATACCCGATCTCTTGCACTTCCGTGTGGTTGTACCTCATCCACGTCATCCTCCTCATCATCATCATCATCTTGCACATTGTTGCTTTGAAGTGATATATCGACTTGATTATATTGATTAAAATACTCATCACTTAATCCCTCTTTTATTATATAATTATGAAGGGCAAAACATGCAATAACGAGGTTTCTTTGTGTAACCAATGGAAATGGAGCCATTCTCTTCAATACAGGGAAACATGATTTCAAGAGACCAAAAGCACGTTCAATGGCATTTCGAAGTTTTGCATGTGAGTGATTAAATTTTTCTTTGTTGTTTAATGCACGTCTTTGATGAAAATCTCCAAGCGAATACAGCACATTACGATAAGGAGCCATAAATCCTCGGGTGTGTGTATACACAGCATCACAAAGATAATATTTATCTGTAAATATAAGGAAATAATTAATTTAAAAAAAAAGTAGAAAAATTAAAATGAAAATGTAAACAAACCTGGTGGTGGAAATGGAAATGGTGCATCTCGATCTGTTAAAGCTTCAGATAATATTCTTGAATCATGTGCTATCCCTTCCTATCTAGCCACGACAAATGTAAAAATCATATTGAAGTCGCATATTGCTAATACATTTTGATAACAGTCGCCTTTTCCCCTTCCTCTATACAAATTTTGTTTGTCGAGAGGGACAATAGCATGTACCAAAGTTCCATCAAGTGCACCAACCGCTCCTCTGTAAATCCTTCATAACCTCCTATTCTGTCTTGGGATGTTTGGATTTGGATTAAAGGAAGTTGGTACTATTATATCTTTTGCAAACACCATCATTTTATCCAATACTTCATAAAAAATACTTATGAATCGTTTGTTTGTAGTGTTGAAATCTACGTTTGATGATTACATAACGTTGATTGTGACCAATCATTATCAAGAACATCGTCATCTTCTCTTCAACCGATATATGTTCAACCGATATATGTTTACTAGCAATATTTGTGTCAAATAAGTACACAATCATTCAAATGATAGCAAAAAAACATAATGTCAAACATAAGTTCAAGAAACACATAATTATTCAAAATGAAAGAAAAAACATAAGCATAAAGACTACTTAAACATCCCTAATGTGGTGCCAGTCATCTTTATCCACCCTTTTAAGACCCCAGGTATCGGTGGCAATGTCATCCATGCCTCTCTCATATTCACGGACCTTCCAAAAAGGTGAAAGGCTGCCAAAAATATAGGATCCGTTGGGTCTATTTCAACTAGCTTCAACCTCTCATAACATTCTTCTACTGTTGGTCCTTCCTTGCTATTCACCATATGTTGCAAAGCTTTTTGCATATCAAAACTCAACTCATCAAGACTAACAGAGGTTTTATAGGCTTTATCCATATTGGTCCTATCAGTAGAAGCATCATTGGTTTTAGCCCTTTTATCGGGCCTCTCAGTAGAAGCATTAGTGGTTTTACTCCTTTTATCAGGCCTCTCAATAGAAGCATCAGTGGTTTTACTCCTTTTATTAGGCCTCTCAGTAGAACCACCATGAGCTTTATCACTAGGAGCTCGAGCACTAGTGTCATTGGAAGCGTCATCATCATCATCATCATCATCATCATCATCATCATCATCTAGGCCATTAAAAGGGTTGTCATCAATCAGAAGTCTTTGGACACGATGAGAAGAAGATGATGTATCTGAGGGTGTAGTTTGAGTAGAGGTCCATTTGATGCTACCGCTGGCACTACTTCCATCAACAAAGATGCACAAAGGTTGGGATAAGGCAATGGGTGTGTCCTCAATGATCCTGCCTTTGGATGACATCATTATTAAAATTGGACATAAACTAAAAAAAATAAATTATATAGACACACCTTGAATTCTTCCCATTCTGTGTTCACCAAGGCAAATGAATTTGTTTGAGCATTGTATAAATTCCCTGACTTGTTTCTCAAACATTTCCACCCTACGTACTTAGCTTTTAGATTATCAAAAGCATTTTTCAATTGTTTTTGTGAAGTATCCATGTCAAACTTTTCTTTTAGAGCTTTCCCTAACATAACCCCAAGACTCCTTGTGCATGCTACCTCCTTTTCTACTAATTCTATTGACCTCTTCGATACACGTATCTAATAAACATTTTCCTTGCTCGTTCGACCATTGTAGTTTGTCTCCCATTTAGACAAGCTATATATAATAACTTTATAAATTAATTCCATGAAAGAACCGACTTAAAAAACTAAAAATAAAAAACTTCATGATTCATATCTATGGATTACAACACAAACAACATAAAATAGAAACATTCGATTCAAATGAATCTAAAGTTGATGACAAATAACATGATGTTGATCAAGAAATGAAATTAAATAAAAGCACTACACTAGAAGCATGTTCCAAAATCAACAACATTGAGAAATCAACAACATCGACAATGCATGCTTTGATGACATCAAATATACTCATTTTCAAGCATAGAGTACAACATTCTAATGCAATCAAGTCTCATTGTTATGAGAATTGATGTTATTCTGATCAGAACATCATTCATTTGATAAAAGGTACTCTACTTATGTCAAATATGTTTACTAATTTTGAATCTTAAAAATATATGGTATACGTATGAAATTCAACACCAAGTTCATATCCCTCCCATTTTTGCAATCAAAAATCAAATGGGTTTTTAGAGTTTCTCAATATTCTTAACAGTTAATCCTATATTGATTTTGAGATTGAGTTTAAAACATAAAGGAAGGAAAACTGGAAGTTATTTGAGGAATCAAATAACATTAGCATTTTTAATTGACAAAATGGTGATGAGATTTCACTATTAATGGAGTCTAAATTGATAATACAAGTTGAGAAGAGGTAAGAAAAGAACGAGACAGGAGACAAAAGAGCCACATAAAAGAAGAGCCAAGAAGAGCCAAAAGCAGAAGGATAAAGAGGAGCTGGAATACCTGATGAGCCGATGGCGGGGACGACGGTAGCGTGGAACGGCGGAGGTAGAGCGAGACCAACGTCCGATGGAGGAATTGTTTGCTATGGAGAGATCGTCGGTGTGAGAAGATGCAGTCGTGAAAGGGGGAAGATCGAATGGGGGCGATGGAGGCAACAAATGTATTCCAAGGTTAGAAGGGGTATTATTAGGTCTTTCCAGATAAGTTATGAAAAAGTCTTTTTGGGCTATTTTGTCTTCCATAAAAAAACAGTCTATTTGACAAATGTCTACCTTATCGCAGATGAAAGAGCCCAAAAATACTTCTTTCTAAAAAACAAACGAGCCCTATGATCTATCATCATAACCTTATAAAGTAGCTTATACTCTTAAGAAACACCTTGAGGGACCAAAACAAGCCAATAACCCAAACTATCTAGAACTAAGAAATGAATCAACAAGGTAAGGGCTTGATACCTTCTAGAGAAACGACCAAGGTGGCTAAACTCTTGACCCACAAGCTTTAACACCACAAGAGCAACATCCAAGAGATCCTTCCATATTTAAGATCACCAAGAATACCAAAAAGGTTACTTCTAAGCTCAAAACACTCAAATGGCAGTTAGGATTTCATAGGAGGGTTGATGAGGGGGCAGCCTCAAGCCTCTTAATGGGGATTATATAGGGTTAAACCCTAAAAAATTAGTGTTTGCTGAATCACAGCGTACGCCCATCATACGAAGGAACCCCTCACATCCAAGTTAGGTGAGTATGTCGTACATACTCAAACTCCCTGACATTTTACGCCAAGAGTAATATGCCATGTCCGTCTTTAATAATCAAACACTTAACCTAAAATGCCAAGAAATCTGATACCTCATAAAATGGATGTTACCATTCTCCCCCACTTGAAAAAAATATCATCCTCGAAATCCGTTGCCACAAATTACTCTATGTAATGCTACCTCATCTTGTCGTTAGGCTCCAACATCCACTCAGAACCCTTTCGGTGTAGACGTTGCACCTTCACCAATCACACTACCTTTTTCCTCATGATTTTCATCTTCTGGTAAAGGATCACCACCGGTCTCTCAATGTAATTCAGGAAGTCATCCACCTGAATGTTCTCCAAAGGTACCATTATGAAATCATCAGCCAAACACTTCCACAATTGAGAGACGTAAAAAATGTTGTGATTCTGAATGAGTTCCTCTGGCAGAACCAAACGATACACCACCCTGCCTACTGGGTTAAAACCCCAAAAGGACTAATATACATGGGGCCTAGATTACCTTACTTCCTGAATCACATGACACCTTTCCAAGGTGACACCTTCAGGAGTACCATATCTCTAACCTGAAATTTTAGGTCTCACTGGCATCTATCTATGTAGCTCTTCTATTGACTCTATGCTGTCTGAAAGTCTGCCACAGACCTATTGAATCAATTCTGTTATCTTCAGTATCACCTCAGTACTCACCATGACCCGTTGACCGGCCTCCACTCAACATATCGGGGTCCTATATTTCCTCCCGTAGAGTATCTTAAAAGGAGGTCGATCAATGTTGGAGTGATAACTCTTGTTATATGAAAATTCCACAAAGGAAGATACGTATCCCAACTACCGCCAAAATCTAAAAAACATGCCCACATCATGTCCTCCAAAGTCAGGATAGTCTTCTCACTCTGACCATCATCCTGCAGGTGGAAAATCGTGCTGAAATACATACGTGTACCCAATTCCTTGTGGAATCGATTCCAAAACTTGGAAGTAAACCGAGCATCCATATCATTGTCCATAAAACCGACATCCCAAGTCATGCTAAAAATCAATCAGCTTCTCTACCGAAATGATCTCTTGAATCAAGATAAAATACACACTCTTGGTTAACCGATCCATGATGACCCATATCAAATCCACTCCATACGCCGTCCTACGCAGTTTGGTGATAAAATCCATCGCAAAATTTCCATTTCTATACGGGAATTACCAACGGCTCCATTTTTCCATGGGGCTGTTGATGCTAAGCTTTGACTTTCCTACAAGTTGAGCACCTCTCCATGTATCAAGCCATGTCTCGCTTCATACATGGTCACTACTAATCAGGTCAGAGATATCTATACAGTTTTGTGGCTCGAGGATGAATAGAGAACATCGGTTTGTGCACCTCCTCCATTAAGACCTGATGTGCACCACACCAATATGGAACACATACGCTCTAATGAAGGGGCAAGAACCCTCAGCTATCATAATCGAACGAAGCCACCTAACCAATTATGCACTCGCTCTTTTGGTGCTCTTCCTTCATAGCCTCAATCCGAGTCACTCGAATCCTATTTAAGAGTGGGGCAATCACCATTATCCTCAAACATACATCCCTAATCAGAGCAGCGACCGCCTTACGGCTAAGAGCATCATTCACTACGTTAGCCTTCCATGGGGGATAAAGGATCTCACACTCATAATCGTTCACCACATCCAACCATCTACGTTGCCTCATATTCAAATTCATCGGACCCATCAAATACCTCAGGCACTTATGATCTGTATAGATAGTACAACGAACCCCACAAAGGTGATATTGCTAAATATTAAGTGCAAACACCATAGCCCCTATCTCCAAATCATGGATAAGGTAATTCTACTCAAGAGGCTTCAGCTGCATTGAAGCATAAGCAGTCACGTGACCCCGCTGCATCAGTAATACACCGGAATCTACGATTGATGCATCGCAGTACACCATAAAATCCTCAACACCCTCCGATAGTGTTAGAATCGACATTACACATAACCTATACCTCAGAGGCTCAAAAGCCACCTGCTGCTCATGCACCCACTGAAACGTGGCATTCTTCTTTGTCAACCTGGTCAAATGAACCACTATCTTGGAGAAATCCTGAATGAATCTCCGATAATAAACTACCAATCCAAGGAAACTCCGAATCTCAGATGGAGACATTTGAACCTCCCACCTCATTACCTTCTCGAACTTGGTGAGATCGAGCCAAATACCATTCTGGTAGACAATGTTCCCTAAAAACCGCACCTCGTGCAACCTGAAGTCACACTTTCAGAACTTCACATACAATCTCTCCCTTCTCATAGTCTCTAATACCTCCCTCAAATGATCATCATGCTACTCCTAGGTCTTGGAATAGACCAAGGATGTCATCAACAAATATAATCACAGACTGATCCAATATGGGTCTGCATATACGATTCATGAGATCCATGAATGCAGTTAGAGCATTGTTGAGACCAAAGCGCATCACCACAAACATGTAATGACCATAAATAGTACAGAAGGTCGTCTTTTGTGTATCCTCCACTCTGACCCTCATCTGATGATAACCCAAACACATATCAATCTTGGAAAACCAATATGTTCCCTGAAGTTGATCTAATAAATTGTCAATCCTTAGGAGTGGGTAAGGGTTCTTCACCGTTAGCTTATTCAGCTATCGGTAGTTGATAAACATATTATATGACCCATCCTTATTTTTCACAAATAAGATCGGCCCTCCCTATGGTGAACTACATGGCCGAATAAATCCATTGTCTAACAACTCCCGTAGCTATGTAGATAAATCCTACATCTATGGAGGTGAGAACTGATAAGGTGATTTGGCTATCAGAGCCGTACCTGGAACAAAGTCATTATGAAACTCCACCCCTCTCTCTAGAGGCATTCCAGGAAAATATTTCGAGAACACATTCGGGTTTTCCCGAATAATCAGTACATCATCCACGGTCACCACACCCTTCTCCCGGGTATCCATCACACAGGCCACAAACCCAGAACATCCTTAGTACAGATAACACCTAGCCCTTGTTGCTGAACAAATGGATGGCCCACACTGATCACCTTCACCATGGATCACCAGCCCTCCACCAATTGGCGCTCAAACTCATACCAATGGAATCCCATAATTAATCATTCTCCAATTGGGGATCAACCATTCCATACTTATAAGGACATTGCTCTCGTGTATGGGAATATGAACCAAATCAATCAGATACTGCTCATCGAACAACTCCAAAGTACATCCCAAGTGAACCCACGACACTTACAGTGGACGGTCATCAACAATCTTAACTTTCGTGGATAATTCAACTCTCCCAGAACATCATCAAACCTCCTATTAAGCTCAAGAGATACAAAGGATTGGGTACCCCCGAATCGGATAAAACCAACATAGGAATACCGTTCATGAAGAACGACCCTAAATAGCAATACAGACATATAAGCATGATAATTGATATAAATAAAAAGATAAGGAGAAGATACATACCAGTGACCAAATCGGGTATCCTTGGTTGTCAGTTGAAATGCCCTAGTTCGAACAACTGGCACCTTTTCCTTGCCCTGGTGGCCATCAATGATCTTCGGGGTTACCGAAGCAAGTACTGCTACTTGATCCACCGCTCCTAAACTCGGGCATTTGGCCTTCTTATGGCACCTGTAATTGAAATGAAAGAAAATAAAATCAGATATTTGGGTGGTTGTAGTGGCAGTATTGTCCCTATCAAAGTTCCCTATTTTGTTGCACTTGTAGCACTTTGAAATACTCACCCTACAGACTCCATCATGTGCCTTTGTGCACTTTCCATAGTGGCCTCGGCCCTGTTGGCCCGACGACAAAGAATCAAATCCCTTAGGTTTCTTCTCAGAAACCTCTGTCGTCTTCCTATGCTTTGTCTTCCTCTTCCCTATGTGCTCCAAGTCAATTTGCCATTCCCAAGCCGTGGATATCATGTCATCCGGTGTCGGGTAGACAAAAAAACTTACAAACTCCCAAATATCTGATCTCAACATGTCATGGTACCGAGTGTTCTGCATCTCCTCGTCTGCGGCATACTGGGGTACCAATAGGTCTTTCTCACACGACGTGGCGGTAATCTACGTGGCAGTCTCATTCGTCTGTCACATATCTAGAAACTCCCTCACTAACTGTTGCACCTTAATAGCTGGTGGAAAATCCAATCGGAACCGGGTGACAAAATTTGACTAGTTCATGGTCTCAATTCTGGGGCTCCTAGAGTATCTTCGACCTCCGCCCACCAATCCCGAGCTTACTCCCTCAAGCAGCCTGCAACGATCCTGACCTTCAACCGCTCGAAGCAGAAGCTATTCATCTGGGCACACAAAATATATATTATATATCACTTGGCTGAAATGGGGTCCTTCACCCCAAAGAATTCTAACACCCCACATCCCTTGAAATCATTGAAGGAGAAAGTGTGGGTTCCATGTTGACTAGCAGCCGGATCGACCCTAAAGATTTGAAGGAGATTCCCCATGAACTCGATGATACCCTCCTTGATTTACCCAAACGTCACTGGGGTCTCCCTCAAGGATTCCTTTAGTAACCTCGGATGCAATGAACTCGCGTAATCCCTCATCAATTGGTTTGGTGCTCGAGCCCAAACCAGATCTAGATCCTAAACCTCCTACCCCACCGCGTATCATCACCATGCTAAAACATAACACATAAATAATCAGTATACACACAGAGAAGTTCATACTCTCAAATTTCATGAAGTCACCATTCCCTTCCTTGTATTGAGTTAGATCCTGTGCTTTCAGTAGTATAGACCCAATACTACCTTCAACACCTTTCCATACCATCCTTAAGGACTATCATGATTCCTCAAAGTCATTTCCTTTCTATCTATTTCCCCTCTCATACTATAGAGTTCTTGTGCTCCGAGACATATTCCAAGAAGTTTGTATGGTTCCTTTCCTCACCACTCTCTGCTATCAGCTGTAGAAGGAACTCGCACTAATACCATGTAACTGCCACATGAATAGAGTTACGTACTATCGGTACTAGATAATTCTTTGAATGAAAGGTCCCACACTAGAATGGTTGGACTCAAACAAGAGTTGCAAAATAGAGTTAAATGTAACCTTCTAAAACAATCTAATATCAACAATATGTAACCAAACACATTCATTCACTAATTAGTTGATACTAATGAAAATTCCTAAAAGCATAGAGTACACAACATTCGAGCATAAAGCAATTCTATTAGAACATAACGTAAAAAGTGTACCATCCTAAATTTTCAAGACCAGAAATTTTATTTTTGATATAAGAATTTAGAAAATCGCTTATGAGAAAATATCACCAAGTTAAGTTATTTCATCAAAACCATAATCACATGTCTCAAAGTCATATCATGAAAAGAATAATAACAACAAAGTACAATCCTAAGAATGTCATGGTGCAGAAGTCCTATGTGTGTGTGTGAGAGAGAGAGAGAGAGGTGCAGCAGCCATGCCGGCTCCTTCCCCTTCGATGAAGAGGTACCTGGTAAAAATTGAAAACTGTAAGCACGAAGCTTAGTGACTTCCCCCATCATACCACATACAACATAAGGACTGTCCCTCGGTATCTTTCAACTGGTAGCTAGCTGGCATGACTCGGAGCTGGGCTCCCCTCCAGTATCTTTCAACAGGTAGCCAGGAGCTAACCTCCCCTTCAGTATCTTACAATCAGTAACCAGAAGCTAACCTCCCTTTCAGTATCTTTGAACCAGTAGTCAGGAGCTAATCTCCCCTATGGTATCTTTCAATCGATAACTGGGGACTATTTCACCCATACCGCTACCACATAATAACATATCATGAACATATAGCTAGGAACGCATGGGTGCAGTTTACCCCTTCGGTATCTTTCAATCGGTAACTGGGGACTGTTCCACCCCTACTACTAATAACACATTTAGCATCCTAGCACATAATCATAACAGATAGCAACATACCAACAAATACAATCATCTCTACTATAATATCTTAATAATGGGCTGGTCTTGGCGCCTTAGACCCACTTCTAGTGGAAGGTAACTCACCTCAGTGTCGTGAAGTGTCTGAACGGTCCTCACTGTCGAGATCAACTCCTCTTAATTCCTACACATAATAATCTTTCTTAATTACCATTTCATACTCTTAATGCTTTTAAAGGTTAAGTCAAGTCAAAGTCAAAGTCAAGGTCAACAACTTGGTCAAAGTTAACATTTGGTTGACTCGACTCGCAGAGTTGCCAACTCGTCGACTTCTATAACTCAGAGACTCTCAACTTCATGATCTGACTTGTCGAGTTGTGCTCCAAGGCGTCGAGTTTCTCCTTATGATAGAATCAGGACTTTCCATTTGAACTCATTGAGTCCTTCCTTGGACTCGTCGAGTTCATCTTCATGTTGGTTGGGACATTGCCTTGAACTCGACGAGTTCATCCTTGAACTCGTCAACTCCTTTCATCTTCAAGTCCATAATCACATTCATCTTGTTGAGTCCCCTCCTAGACTCAGCCAGATTCCTTAGGAACAAAAAAGGTTGGGGAACCAATAGCAGACTCGCCGAGTCCTATGCACAACTCGAAAAGTCCCCCAAGGTCCTTGACCTTACAGTTGATTTTAGATGAGCTCATTGCATCCAAAGTGTAGATCTGACCTCCTAGGGTCTTTACGTCCATGCATGGGTCTTCAAGCCCTAAAGCTCCAAAAATGCAGTCTACAAGATGCATGGGGCTCTTATGGAAATAAAGTTGTCACCTTTATGCCATGAGAGCCATCCTAGATTCAAGTTCTAAATTCATCACTCTATATTACATTCTAAACCCGAAGGTGACTTAGAATTGCCCCAGAAATGAAAAGATTCAAGCTCTAAAGAGGATCTAAGAAATTAGAAGTCAAGGTTGAAGCTTTTTACCTTGAATGAGCTGGAAATGAAGCAAAACCTCTGGATCTACTTTCTTCTTCTGGAAACCCCAAGCTTCCATTTCTTTCTTCAAGCTTCAAACAACCAAACACACAAAAAATGGATCAAGAACACTCTAAATGCTTTAGGGTTTCGAGTTAGGGATTTCCTGGACTGTGACAGACAATGGAGGCTGAAATATGACAAGTTAAGGAGTTTAAATAGGGTGTAAACCCCAAATATTATAGGGTCTCATCTAGGAAGTACTAATTGTCGATTCAGGCTCCCGACTTGTCGAATAGGTTACTTAAAACCCATGTCCAGAATCCAGTCTACTCGACGAGTTGGGCCTCAAACTCATCGAGTCCCAGTGTAAAACATGCAATTACTTAAATTTAAAATATGTAACAGGAACCGAGTGTTACAACACTCCCCCACTTATTTCAGACTTCATCCTCGAAGTCCATTATTGCATCCGAAAAAATCTTGGGGTAGTGCTCTCTCATCTTGTCCTCCGGCTCCTAAGTCCATTCCGAGCCCTTGCGGTTCTGCCATTGAACCTTCACCAGCTCCACCCTCTTGTTCCTCAGGTCCTTCGAATTCCTGTCGAGGATAGCTACTGGTCGCTCAATGTAGTTCAGGCTGTCATCTACTTGAATGTCCTCTAAAGGTACCACTGTGAAGTCATCGACGAGACACTTCTGTACCTGGGAGACGTGAAAGGTACTATGAATCTGGCAAAGCTCGAACAACAAATCCAGCCTATATGACACCTTGCACACCCGGGTTGCAACCCTGAAAAGACCTTGTATCTGGGGTCCAACTTGCCCCGCTGCCTAAACTAGATGACACCTTTCCAAGGTGACACCTTCAGGAAGACCATATGCCCGACCTGGAACTCCAGGCCCGAACGACGCTTGTCGGCATAACTTTTATGCCAACTCTGAGCAGTCTGAAGCCTACTCCTGACATGCTAGATCCTCTCTGTTATCTTGAGTACCACTTCGGTACTCCCTATGACCCTCTGTCCAACCTCACCTCATCATATCGGGGTCCTACACTTCCTCCCGTATAACATCTTGAAAGGAGGATGGTTAATACTCGTGTGGTAGCTATTTTTATAGGAAAACTCTGCCATTGGTAGTTAGTTATCCCAACTACCACCAAAGTCTCAAACACAAGCCCACAACATATCCTCAAATGTCTGAATGGTCCGCTCACTCTGTCTATCCGTTTGTGGGTTAAAAGTAGTGCTAAAGTGTAGACGAGTACCCAACTCGTCATGAAACTTCTTCCAGAATCTGGAAGAGAACCACATGTATCTGTCAGAAATTATGGAGACTGGCACTCCGTTTCATGCTACTACCTCCCAAATTTAGATGTCGGCTAACTTCTCGGTCGAAATTCTCTCCTGGATCGGAATGAAATGGGCGCTCTTGGAAGGTAACTCACTTCAGTGTCGTGAAGTGTCTGAACGGTCCTCGTTGTCAGGATCAAATCCTCTAAATTCCTACACATAAGAATCTTTCTTAATTACTGTTTCATACTCTTAACCCTTTCAAGGGTTAACTTAGCTCAATGTCAATGTCAAGGTCAACAACTTGGTTAAAGTCAACTTTTGGTCAAAGTCAACATCTGGTTGACTCGACTCACTGAGTTGGTCCACCAACTCTTCGACTTCGCTAACTCAGAGATTCTCAACTTCATGATCTGACTTGTTGAGTTTCCCTCCAACTCGCCGAGTTTCTCCTTACGGTAGAATTGGGACATTCCATTTGAACTCATCGAGTCAATCCTTGGACTTCTCAAGTTCATCTTCATGTTGGTTGGGACATCACCTTGAACTTGATATGTTCATCCTTGAAGTCGTCGAGTCCTTTGATCTTCAAGTGCATAATCAAATTCATATTGTTGAGTCTCCTCCTAGACTCAACCAAATTCCCCAGGAATAGAAAAGGTTCGGGAACCAATACCCGAGTCACTGAGTCCTATGAACAACTCGGCAAGCCCCCATGGTCCATGTCCTTACAATCATTTTCAGTTGAGCTCATAGCATCCAAAGTGAAGATCTGACCTCCTAGTGTTGATTTAACGTGTAAAGTCATGAACTTTACGTCCATGCATGGGTCTTCAAGCCCAAAAGGTCCAAAAATGGAGTCTAAAAGATGCATGGGGCTCTTTTGGCAATCAAGTTTGAACCCTTTTGCCATGAGAACCCTCCTAGGTTCAAGATCTGAAGTCATCACTCTATATTACGTTCTAAACACGAAGGTGACTTAGAAATGCCCAAAAAATGACAACATTCAAGCCCTAAAGAGGACCCAACAAATGGGAAGCCAAGTTTGAAGTTTTTTTTTACCTTAAATAAGCCGGAAATGAAGCAAAACCTCTGGATCTACTTGCTTCTTCTGGAACCCCCAACCTTCCACTTCTTTCTTCAAGCTTCAAACAACCAAACAAACACAAAAATGGATCAAGGACACTCCAAATGCTTTACGGTTTCACATTAGGGCTTTCCTGGACTATGAAAGACGATGGAGGCTGGAATGGGAAAAGTTAAGGCATTTAAATAGGGTGTAAACCTCAAATATTAAGGTTTCATTTAGGCAACCATACTCGTCAAGTCGGGCACCCGACTCGTCAAGTAGGTTACTTAAAACCCGCGTCCATAATCCAGTCTACTCGACGAGTTTGGCCTCTAACTCGTCGAGTCCCAGTGTAAAACATGCAATTACTTAAATTTAAAATACGTACTGGGAACTGGGCTCTACAAAAAGACCACCCTATCAAATAAATGATCTCATATTAGTATGAAAATCTATAAGCTTATACAACAACAACATAAAGGATTCACTCCTAGCATTCTGTCATGCAATTCTAAGTATATCCTTAATGCTACTCTAGCATGTAATTCTCATGTCATAGGATAAAACATTTAACATATATGGGTATTTTGGGAAAACTTACTTTAGCTTGGTTGATTACATGCATCACATCCCTTTCTTTTATTATAAATAATCTTTTTAGCAAAATCTACCAAATCCTCTCTTTGAATTCAGACACACCTAAGAGTATGCCCGATTCCCTCAAACAATGGCTCTGACACCAACTTTTACCATCCCAAAAAGTTCAGACAAAAATTTCATTTTAAAATCTTTTCAAAACATCCAATAGCGATGTCAAACAACAGAAAGTATATCATAGTGAAATGACATCAACTACAAACCCCAAAATCATATAATGCGGAAAAACAAGGGTGGATGCAGTGTGATCAAGTCAATCTCTTCCCTTTCGAGCTGGAAGTAACTGAAACATAAACTAGAAACTGTAATCACAAAGCTTAGTGAGCTCCCTCAGAATACCCCATATGCTATATACATAACAGTCAAATCATAGTTGGATCTACTGCACCCCTTGGGCCTCTTTCAACCAGTACTGGGTATAATTCAGCCCCTTCGGTCTCTTTAAACCGATAATGGGTCTATTTCAACCCCTTTGGTTTCTTTCAATCAGTATTGGGTATATTTCAAACCCCTTCAATCTCTTTAAACAAGTACTAGGTTTATTTCACCATCTACTACTATCATATAATCAAAAAAATATAAGTCACTGAGACAACAAATGTAACATCCCGTTTAAAATAGAGTAATTAAATAATAAACCTGGAACCCCGAGAAATAATTTTAATATTATTTTATATTATTGTAGCCAAAATCAAATAATAATTATAGGGTTGTTGGCTTCGGGAAGCCAAATGACAATATTTGAATCTCTAGGGGTTAAAGTGTAATTTCATGATTTATTTTGAAAAGGATTTTAGAAGGCAGAGTGTAGTTGGTACCTTTTAGACATATCCTGGTAGGATTTATGGAAACAGGGGCTAAAGAGTAAATTTTGGACCTATGTTGAAAAGGATTTGTAGAAGGAGGGGTTGTTGGGTAAATTACAGATTGGATCTGAAAGGGGTTTTTGGAGTCAGGGTAGAAATGGTAAATGTTGGATTGAAATTGAAAGAAAAGGGAGAAGGAGGGACCAAATGCATTGTTATGGAGTGAAGTTTGAAGGGTCGGGTATATAACTCGTCACATTCTCTAAGTGAAACCCTAATCCTGAAAGGAATGCACCCGCCACCTTATGCCTCCTACCGGACACCACCCTCCTCCCTCTACCTCCGACGCCGCCAGTCGTTGAAACACCACCCTTGTACCCTACTGTCAGCGATGACGAGGACTCTCTGACGAAGTTGTGAGCGCCGCTTCCACCTCTCCCTCACTCTCCTTTTCTTTTTCTCTTTTTCTTTCATCATTCACAACTACACTCGGCTGTTGTCAGCATCGTTCCGATCACCCTTGCTTTGGAGGTTGTCTGACAGTAGCTAGTCACTGCCGCCAATGAAGGAGAATGTTCCATAACTTTTTCCCTCCGACTACCATGAGCCACCGTGAAGGCGGCTGTTTTTGGATGCTGTTTCACATCATGTCTCACGTGTGTCGACGATTTATGGGTAGGAATCAAGATAACCCGTCACCGCCACCACTGTGAGGTGGTGGTTGTCATCTCCAAAAACTAAAGGCTGCAACAAGTTGTTGACTGAGTGCATAACCCGGTGGTTGTGTCCAAAATTTAACCCTAATCGTCATTTCATGTGAAAACCCTAATTTCACATGTGCCTTGAGTTGGGCCTTTCTATTGGGATTTGGTGATTAGGCTACTAATGGGCTATCCAAGAATAAGTATATGGACTAAAATATTTGGATGGGCTTTATTGTATGGCCCATGTGAAGGTTTAGGCCCAATTTGGAATATTGGGCTATAAATGGGCCACAACTGGGCCTTAAGGATTATGAGAGGATGGACCAATTGAAATGCCAAATGTTTGGATTGGACTAAATGGTTGGGCCTTAGGGTAATACATGTAGAGGTATGGGTCTAATTTTGGAAAATTGGGCCATATGTTCGGCTTTGGTCCATTGGTTGACTATTGGTAATTTGGAGTGTTAGTTAGACCTTGGGCTTGGAACCCAATTATTAATTAGGTGTTGTTTTGATGTTGACAGCGCGTGAATCAGTCAACCAACAGCTGGAGCTTTATTTGCGGGACTTCTACAGTGTGAGGTGAGTATTCCTCACTATACTCAAGGTTCGAAAGCACCAAGGCCAACCCTTTTGGATTGTTATCCTGATATGTTATACTAGTATGATCCGTCAGATCAGTATCCTAGTAGATAGGATGATGTATATTGTTATGATCTATTAAATTGGTATATTGGTAGATAGGATGTTACTATGTTGTTATGATAGTTAGGTCGGCTCGTATGTCTATAGACTATTATGTGATTATCTTACATATATACATATATATGTGCACATGTTTGATTGGTGGTTGAGGCTTATCTGCTTTGTGCGAAAGCCAATAGATCTTTGCATTCCAACGTAATAGCTGTGGGCCGTGAGTATTCCATCCCGAGGATGATTGGACTCGTAGTATGTGGGCATTCTAACCCGATGGTTGTGGTCCAAGGGGTATTCCATACCGTGGATGACTGGACCCGTTACATGTATATATATATATATATATATATATATATATATATATATTGGTATTCCAACCTGGGGTATTCCATCCGGATGGATGACTGGACCCGGAGGTTAATTGGGCCTAGGGTATTCCAACCCGATATTTCATTGGACCCGACACATTTGTAATTGTATACGATGAGACTGGGCTGCTTCGTACATCAATCAACATGCCTGGGGTATTCCATCCAGATGGATGATTGGACCCATAGTATGTTGGCATTCCAACCCAATGGTTGAGGGCCTGGGGTATTCCAACCTGATGGTTGATTGGACCCATAGTATGTTTTTTGTGATTAGATGTGTATTGTTGTGTGTATGGGTATTTTGGGGGAACTCACTAAGCTTTGTGCTCAAAGTTTCGGTTTATTGTTTTAGGTGCTTCAGATTTCTTGTCAAGGAGAAGGCGTAATGGACACATCCTCGTGTTTTGGACTTATGGTTTATGGGATTATCTAATATGAAACTATTTTGAAAACATTTTGTAATAACTAATGGATTTTGGATGTTTTAAAATGTTTTAAATTTACTTAATTTTTATGGGTGTTACAAGTTGGTATCAGAGCCTTGATTTGAGTGAATTAAAGGAAAACTCATGTGAATCCAGTCTCAAACCAAGGAAAAGATTTTCCAAATGATTTTCAAATGGTTTTCAAAATAATAAAGGAGGATACAAGTGTACGATTAGCCGGATCCAGTAAGTAGACCCCAAAATGCCATGCAACAATTTGATTATGTGATATGTTAGAACAACATGCTATTACTAGGCTAGGGATCTTCAGGAACTGCATGCTAGAATTTCCTGATTCGATGATGCCTGATAGCCTAGGGTTTTCTTTATATGAAATTGACATCATTATTGTAGTTGCTTAATGTATGCATGTGACATACCCAATTTCACGGCCAGAAAAGACCGGTTTTGTTTATACTTTATTTCAAAATCAGAGTAACCTTTTAATAAAAGAATTGCGGAATTTGTCCCAAAACAATAATATGATAAAGATTTATCAAAATCATTTCCTTAGGAATGTATTTCATCAAAAGACTTGGGATGTCATGTTCGATACAGTACATAAGTATAAACAGTACATTATAAGCCTTACAACAGTTATTTACAACTAATGGCCTATAATCCAAAAGTCCCTCATCATCATCATAATTATGTTCTGAGTCCACTACCTGTAAAACAGAAAGCTGAGTGGGTCAGGCTTGGGAGACTGGTGAGCATATAGGGTTTTCATCCCACAAATAATAATAAATTTATTAATTTCATCGATCAACAATAAATTTATTAATTTCATCAACCAACAATAACCCTGATTACCCATTCCCGTTATCCTCACTTTACGTCCTTAAACACCTATACAAGGGACCTAGTCTAAGGATTTTATCATCGGGATGGACACTACTGCAAAGGGGTTTCCTTAACAATAAATGTCCTAAAGGCAACCATGAGGGGGATGGAGTACACCGGTTAACACATCGTTCACAACACCTACAAGTTGCGAGCCTGCCAGTGTTCCACTGAACTGTCTAGAAGAGTCCGTGGTCGTCATCCATACTCTGCTAGACGACTGGAACAACAACAACATCGAGGCCTCTCATCATTTTAACACACATCAACTATTTTGTCTACCCATGTTCTACCCAACATATTTGTAGATAAAATACATATATAGTTTATAACTTGTATAAAACATTGTATTCAACAATCATCTTAAATAAACAATCAATATAATTACACATAACACATATTTTACTAAAAATACTTCATATCTATGTGTAAGATGAAAGTGATTATACACTCACTTTATTTGATGATAATCGGGCAACAATTCGTTCCTTAAAATGATCTGATAAAACCGGGAGTTTTATTGAGAATCTGGGCTCTGCGAGAGTTGGAGCTTCAAAATTGAAAAGATAAAATTTTCCGGGTTTTCTGGCACTTCGGGACGTATTCCGGGCTTTAAAAATGATACTGGGGCTTCGGGGAAAGTCAAAATAGTCAAAATATAAGTCTAGGGGTGAAAATTGTTAAATTTTCAAAAGTAGTCAGGAGATCTCGCAGCCCCCCTATTTATAGGGTGCGAGGCCGAGGTCTCCGTGGTTGAGAAGCTTCCACGTAGCTGCTTGCAAGGCTCGGTCACGAAGGGAGGAGGTGGTAGCGAGGGAATGAGGCGCGTGGCAGCAGCGAGGCGAGACACGGAGGCGGGCTACGAGGCTCGGATGTGGCTCTGCGAGGTTCGGACACGAGGCGGGTTCTGATTGGCCGAGGCTTCGGTCTGAGGGAATTGCAACACGCGTCTGGTCCAGATTCGGCCACATCTTCGGTGATGCAGCAGCTTCGGCCTTGATGACGTGTCCGGTTACTGTTCCTTCGAAAATTATCGAAAAATGTGCCAAAAACTTCTAAAATCCATAACTTTCTCATACGGACTCCGTTTTTGACGTTCTTTATATGAACGTGTAGCTAAAATCATGCTCTACAACTTTCGTTTAGACTTCATCGGATAATTTTTACTTTAATTTTAATATTATTATTTTTAACAAACCGGGATAGGAAATTCCGTTAAAAATTCATAACTTCTTCATCCGACGTCTGTTTTCGTCAGTCTTTTTACCGTTGTACTACTATTGACGAGACCTTCGATTCTCGTTTAGGTTGTGTCGGCTAAATTTTGCTCGATCTTAAATTCGAGTATTTAGCTGTCTACTGCTAAGCTAAAACTTAGAAAAATGATAACTTCCTCATACGAAGTCAGATTTGGGCGTTCTTTTTATCGAACTTCTCGGTTTAACGAATACTACGACTTTAGTTTAGATTGTCAAGGCTAAAAAGAACTTTATCGCAATATTCACTTTTTACGCTTCTCGGTGCCGTGCTGGTTTTGTTGCGAAACTTCGACAAGTCATAACTTCTTCGTTATAACTCGGATTTCAACGTTCTTTATATCTCCGGAATCCTAGTTTCGGCCACTACAACTTTCTTAAAAGATAGTAGCTTTTTATAATATTTATTTTAAATGTTTATTTTCATTATTAATTAATTAAATCATAATAATTAAGCAAATAAGCATATAATTCACATAATACTCACATAATTCCTCTTATTACTTCAAAATGAGTTAAAAAGGTTGACCTAGACTATTACAACTTTATTAATGCTTTTAGCCCCAAAACACGGGCGTTATAATTCTCCCCCCCTTAAGATGATTCCGTCCCCGGAATCACACATCAACAAACAAATACGGGTAGCGACTCATCATGTCACTCTCCGTTTCCCAGGTGAGATTTGGTCCATCCGTATGTTTCCATTGCACAAGCACTAAATCGACCATCTTGCGTCATAACTTTTTAGTCTTACGGTCAACGATTGCCTCTGGTTCTTCGATTAACCTCTTGCTTTCATCCAGTCTTAACTCAGATATTGGAATTATGTCGGGAACATCTCCTGTGAACTTCCTTAAATAACACACATGGAAAGTGTTATGAATACCATCTAGTTCTTCTGGTAGTTTTAGCTTGTAAGCTTGATTCCCAATCCTCTGAAGAACTTTAAATGGTCCAATAAACCTTGGACTCAACTTTCCCCTTTTACCAAATCTTATAAGTCCCTTCTACGACGAGACTTTAAGCAAAACCGAATCACCAACTTCGAATGTTATCGGTTTTCTTTTCTTGTCAGCATAGCTCTTTTGATGATCCTGAGTTGCTAACATCCTTTCCTTAATCATTTTCAACTTTTCAGCAGTCTGATGGACTATCTCAGGTCCCATAAACTCCTTTTCTCTAGCTTCAAGCCAACAAGATGGCGTACGACACTTCTGTCCATACAAAGCGTGATAAGGTGCCATCTTTATGCTCGAGTGGAAACTATTGTTGTAGGAAAATTCTACTAAAGGTAAATGTTCATACCAGTTACCTTGGAATTCCATGGTACATGCTCTCAACATATCTTCAATTGTTTGTATTGTTCTTTCGCTCTGACCATCAGTTTGTGGATGGTAAGCTGTACTTAAACACAACTTGGTACCCATTTCCTCTTGTAGAATTTTCCAAAATCATGACGTGAAACGACTATCACGATATGATACAATTGTTAGAGGAACAATGTGAAGTCTCACAATTTCCTTCACGTAAGCATTCGCAAGCTTATCCATAGACACTTTTTCATTGGCTGCTATGAAGTGTGCACTCTTGGTGAAACGATCCACGACCACCCAAATCATGTCGTGACCGCTCTTTGTTCTATGTAGTTTAGTCACAAATCCATGGTGATGTCTTCCCATTTACCCATGGGTACAGGTAAAGGTTCTAAACTCCCATATGGTTTCTGATGTTGTGCCTTAACTCTTGCACATGTCACACATTCGGCCACATACTTAGCAACATCGAGCTTCATCGTTGGCCACCAGTAATAGGGTTTTAAATCCCTATACATTTTCGTATTGCCGGGATGAATCGAGTACATGGTCTTGTGAGCTTCTTCCATCAGAACATCTCTTACTCCTCCCGTCTTAGGTACCCAAATCCTATCTTGGAATATCTTCAAGTCTTGGTTGTTTGTACCAAATACTAATGTTTTGCCCAGACGTTCTTCTTTTCGGTCATTCTTCTTTAAAGCTTCTTCCTGAGCTTTCTTTATACTCTCCATAATTTTTGACACAACCTCAACTGTCAACGCTCTTGGCCTTTTCTTTTCAAGGTTGAATTTCTGACTAAGAGCATCAGCAACAACATTTGCTTTACCAGGGTGATAAAGTATCTCACAGTCGTAGTCTTTGAGTAATTCCAACCAGCATCATTGCCTCATATTCAATTCCTTCTGATTAAAGAGATACTGGAGACTCTTATGATCAGTGAAAAGTTTGCACTTTGTACCATAGAGGTAATGTCTCCATATTTTTAGAGCGAAAACTACCGCTGCCAACTCCAAATCATGAGTAGGGTAGTTCTTTTCATGCTCCTTCAGTTGTCTTGATGCATATGCTATCACTTTATCTCGCTGGGTCAGAACACAACCTAACCCAACTCCAGATGCATCACTATAGACTGCAAAGTCTTCAACTCCTTCAGGTAAAGAAAGAATTGGTGCTTCACATAATTTCTTCTTCAACTTCTCAAAGGCTTCCTTATGCTTTTCAGTCCAAGTATAAGTAGCTCCGTTGTGGCCAAGGCTGTCAATGGAGCAACTATCGAAGAAAAGCCTTGGATAAATCATCGGTAATATCCAACTAATCCTAAAAAGCTTCGAATCTCTGTAGGACTTTTTGGTTGTTCCCACTTCATTACAACTTCAATCTTTGCAGGATCAACCATTATTCCTTCTTGGTTAATCACATGACCCAAGAATTGGACTTCTTGAATCCATAATTCACATTTGGAGAACTTTGCTTACAACTTCTCCTTTTTCAGGACTTCTAGCACTTCACGTAGATGCTTTTCATGCTCCTCTTGGTTTTTCGAGTAGATGAGAATGTCGTCGATGAACACTATCACGGATTTATCGACGAATGGTTTACAAACCCTGTTCATCAAATCCATGAATGTTGTGGGAGCATTCGTTAGCCCGAACGACATAACCAAAAATTCATAGTGTCCATATCTTGTTCTGAATGCAGTCTTTTCGATATCCTGCGCTCTTACCTTTAGTTGATGGTATCCCGACCTAAGATCGATCTTCGAGAAATAGCTCGAACCCTGTAACTGGTCGAACAGGTCATCGATCCTTGGCAACGGGTACTTGTTCTTTATCGTTGCTTTGTTCAGCTCTCTGTAATCAATACACATTCTCATGCTTCCATCTTTATTCTTTACGAATAACACCGGAGCTCCCCAGGGTGAGGAACTAGGTCGAATGAAACCGCTGTCCAACAGTTCCTGAAGTTGCATCATGAGCTCCTTCATCTCCGTCGGTACTAATCAGTAAGGCGCCTTTGCTATCGGTGTTGTTCCTGGTAACAAGTCTATACGAAACTCCACTTGCCTATCAGGTGGTAATCTGGACGTTCTTCGGGAAAGACTTCTAGATAATCACAGACAACCGGTATATTCTGCACCTCTTTCTTCTCCTTCTTAGCATCAATTACGAATGCCAAGTATGATGTACATCCTTTGGACAAACATTTCCTGGCTTTCATCAGGGAGATAATTCCATAATTCACTCTGCGTTTGTCCCCGTACACCATAAATGATTCTCTTCCGGGTGGGTTCACCCTTACAATCTTCTTCTTGCAAAGAATCTCAGCATCATTGGCGCTAAGCCAATCCATACCCAAAACGATGTCAAAACCATTTAACTCTATGGGTAATAGCTCTTTGTGGAATTCGTTTCCGTTTAGGTCAATGACGATGTTACTAATACGATTACTAACAAGTACGAATTTGCCACTGGCGACTTCTATAATCAGGTCATTATCAAGTTTTTCTACAGGTAATGCTAATTTCCCACCAAATTTATGCTACACAAAGGAGTAGTTGGCTCCGAAATCAAATAGTATGTTTGCAGCCAAACCATTTACAAGAAAGGTACCTGAAGCGACGTCTGCTGCCTCCTTTGCAGCCTCAAGCGTCATCTGGAAGGCTCTCGCCTTCGGCTTTGGTGGTATGTTGGGTCTTCCTGCCTCCTTCTTCTTTAGGCAATCTTTTGAAATGTGCCCCTCCTCGTTGCACTCATAACAAACCTTCTTAGTGAATGTGAATTCGTTGGCATAGTGCCCAGGCTTTCCACATTTAAAACAAGTGACCCCTCCGTCACACTTTCCAGAGTGCTTCTTCTTACACTTGTCACACCACTTCGCTTTTGATCCTCCTCCTCTCAAACCAGACTTCGAGAATCTACTCTTCTTGTTGGATTTCGAGGATCCATCGAACTTTCGTTTCTCACCAACCTCAGCCCTTTCTAGACCTCTTTCCTTTTGTTGGGTCTCCACATTCTTAGATGCTCGAATGGCAAATTTCAGAGTGGTTGCCATCTTGACTATTGGGCCAAAGTCAGCCGGTAGTCCGTTTGCGAACTTCTCAACTTTGGAAAGTTCGGTTGGCGCTAGGTATGGAAACAACTTCATCTTTTCCGTGAATGCAACAACATAGTCATCGATGCTCATTTTCCCCTTTTTCAAATTTTGGAACTCATTGTTCAGATCAATCAGATCTATCTCTGAACAGTACTGCACCTTCAGTTGTTCCAAGAACTCATCCCATGACATTTTCAGAGCTTCTCTTCGTGGCATTGTATCTTCCAATAGCTTCCATAAGCTCAAGACTCCAGTTTTCTATTGTCTCACAGCGAAGACAATCTTCTGCTTCTCACTACAGTCGCAACTTTCAAACACCTTTCCATCTCGGAGATCCAATCCATGATCTCAACAGGCTTTGGGCTTCTTGAGAGACTTGGTGGTTTCGCACCCAAGAAATTTTTGTACATCCACCCATCCTTGTTGTTTCTCCCTTCTGGGCCATTCCTTTGCTCACCTTGAGTTCCTATTTGATTCACTTGGCGGCTGTAGTTCCCCTCCTCAGATTGCTCGGGAATTGGCTCCATCGGTTCAACATGTATGGTAGATTCGTCCCTATTCTCGTGGAGAATCCGTCTCATTTCTTCCCTTTGTTCAGCTAGCATAGCCTGAATTATGGCTTGAACTCCAGGCATGGTGACTGGCTCAGGTGCAACTTCTTCAACAACTGGTATTTGCTGAACCATTGGGAGTTGGTTCCTATCCCCATTTGCGTTTACATTTCTACTACGGGTCCTTTCCATCTTGATCTATACACCGAATAAGGCGAATTTAGATCTTTATTCACTATAGACTCCGAAACGTTTACATGCTAGTTCTAATATCGTAATCATACGCTTAGAATCCTACACACATAAGGTTTTCCAGATCCGGTCGGCAACAGACCATAGATCCGAACAATAATATCATTTATAGCAAACACATAACATTTAGCACATAAAAGCATTTTGGGCATCTTTCCTAAAATATACTAGTGCTCACACCTCACAATCATTGCTTAGCATTCTAAGTTTAAGTCTAGAAATCCTACAAATTCCTAGTTCGCTTAAACTAATACTCTGATACCAACAGTGACATCCCCAATTTCACAGCCAGAAAATACCGGTTTTGTTTATACTTTATTTCAAAATCAGAGTAACCTTTTAATAAGAGAATTGCGGAATTTGTCCCAAAACAATAATATGATAAAGATTTATCAAAAGCATTTCCTTAGAAATGTATTTCATTAAAATACTTGGGATATCATGTTCGATATAGTACATAAGTATAAACAGTACATTATAAGCCTTACAACAGTTATCTACAACTAATGGCCTATAATCCAAAAGTCCCTCATCATCATCATAATTATGCTCTGAGTCCACTACCTGTAAAACAGAAAGCTGAGTGGGCCAGGCTTAGGAGCCTGGTGAGCATATAGGGTTTTCAACCCACAAATAATAATAAATTTATTAATTTCATCGATCAACAATAAATTTATTAATTTCATCAACCAACAATAACCCAGATTACCCATTCCCGTTATCCTCACTTTACGTCCCTAAACACCTATACAAGGGACCTAGTCTAAGGATTTTATCATCGGGATGGACACTACTGCTAAGGGATTTCCTCAACAATAAATGTCCTAAAGGCAGCCCTGAGGGGGATGGAATACACCGGTGAACATATCGTTCACAACACCTACAGGTTGCGAGCCTGCCAGCGTTCCAATGGACTGTCTAGAATAGTCCGTGGTCGTCATCCATACTTCGCTAGATGACTGGAACAACAACAACATCGAGGCGTCTCATCATTTTAACACACATCAACTTTTTTGTCTACCGATGTTCTACCCAACATATTTGTAGATAAAATACATATATAGTTTATAACTTGTATAAAACATTGTATTCAACAATCATCTCAAATAAACAATCAATATAATTACACATAACACGTATTTTATAGAAAATACTTCATATCTATGTGTAAGATGAAAGTGACTATACACTCACTTGATTTGATGATAATCGGGCAGCAATTCATTCCTTAAAATGATCGTTTCTGATAAAACCGGGAGTTTTATTGAGAAACCGGGCTCTACGAGAGTTGGAGCTTCAAAACCGAAAAGAAAAACTTTCTGGGTTTTCGGGCACTTCGGGACGTATTCCGGGCTTTAAAAATGATACCGGGGCTTCGGGGAAAGTCAAAATAGTCAAAATATAAGTTTAGGGGTGAAAAATGTCAAATTTTCAAAAGTAGTCGGGGGATCTCGCAGCCCCCCTATTTATAGGGTGCGAGGCTGAGGTCTCCGTGGTTGAGAAGCTTCCACGTAGCTGCTTGCGAGGCTCGGTCACGAAGGGAGGAGGTGGCAGCGAGGGAACGAGGCGCGTGGCAGCAGCGAGGCGAGACACGGAGGCGGGCTACGAGGCTCGGACGTGGCTCTGCGAGGTTCGGACACGCGGCGGCCACGAGGCGGTTTCTGATTGGCCGAGGCTTCGGTCCGAGGGAATTGCGACATGCGTCTGGTCCGGATTCGGCCACATCTTCGGTGACGCAGCAGCTTCGGTCTTGATGACGTGTCCGGTTACTGTTCATGCGAAAATTATTGAAAAATGTGCCAAAAACTTCTAAAATTCATAACTTTCTCATACGGACTCTGTTTTTGATCTTCTTTATATGCACGCGTAGCTAAGATCATGCTCTATAACTTTCGTTTAGACTTCATCAGCTAATTTTGAATTTAATTTTAATATTATTATTTTTAACAGACCGGGACAGGAAAATCTGTTAAAAATTCATAACTTCTTCATCCGACGTCCGTTTTCGTCAGTCTTTTTACCGTTGTACTACTATTGATGAGACCTTCGATTCTCGTTTAGGTTGTGTCGGCTAAATTTCGCTCGATCTTAAATTCGAGTATTTAGTTGTCTACTGCTAAGCTAAAACTTAGAAAAATGATAACTTCCTCATACAAAGTCAGATTTGAGCGTTCTTTTTATCGAACTTCTCGGTTTAACGAATACTACGACTTTAGTTTAGATTGTCAAGGCTAAAAAGAACTTTATCGCAATATTCACTTTTTACGCTTCTCGGTGCCGTGCCGGTTTTGTTGCGAAACTTCGACAAGTCATAACTTCTTCGTTATAACTCGGATTTCGACGTTCTTTATATCTCCGGAATCCTAGTTTCGGCCACTACAACTTTCTTAAAAGATAGTAGCTTTTTATAATATTTATTTTAAATGTTTATTTTCATTATTAATTAATTAAATCATAATAATTAAGCAAATAAGCATATAATTCACATAATTCCTCTTATTACTTCAAAATGAGTTAAAAAGGTTGACCTAGACTATTAAAACTTTATTAATGCTTTTAGCCCAGAAACACGGGTGTTACAATGCATCACAGCCGTACATAATTAAGATCTTATAGCCTGTGAATGTTTTGTTTGGCCTTATTTCCTGTTGTTGTTTGATGAAGGGCTTAGGGTAGGGTCATGTATTCGAAATTCTATAGGGTCCAGTGTTTTGTATGGCTAGCATACACTAGTTTTGCAGGGTTGGTGGAAGTTTCGTGGATGGTTGGGTTATACGAGGCTGGTTGGCCAGTTATGAGAGACTTAACATTCCTCTAGGAGTGAGGATTGAGCACTCACCATGTTATGTATATAGTCAGGGCTTTGTGAAGAAACTTGAGACATATATGGGTAGGCGTGGAAAGTAGTATGGGCCCGTACTACCGAAAGCACATGACCTATATACGTAGCAAGGAAGTCACAACCCCTAGGGATTAGTTGGGAGTTGGTTCCCTGTTATTATATAGATTATCTGAGATCTCTCTGTTGTATTATCTGAACGGTGGTTATGAGATGTTTTGAGATCGATACTAGATCAGGAGCGGGAGCTGGCAGCCAGGATAGGCGTATTGTCATAGGATCATCTCAGTGAGATCATTCGGGAGGACGTGATCGAGATTATCCGCGGACAGTTACCGAAGATGTTTGTGTCTGTTAAGACTGCCATGGTTGACTATTTCGATGAATGCTATGCATCCCTTGTTGAGACGGCTGCCGCAACAGCTACAACAGTTGTAATGACGGCAGGGGGAGGAGCTGGTCAAGATTTCCTGCACTGACATTTGTTACTGGACGTATTCTGTTGAGCAGAGAGCTGCAGTTACATTGGATTAGTTTAGGGATATGGTCCGTATTCGTTACATTCCATGGGTTGAGCGGGAGAGGCTGGCACATGAGTTTCTAGATTTAAGGCTTCGGGGGTTTTGCTCGAGGCCGAAATGTGACTCACGGGGACTTCGGAAAGGAGTGATGATTATGTTCAGCTGGGGTATTGTAGATGGAAGTAGAATGGTTAATTGATGGAATGGAATGTTGTGTTATAGGGCAAGGATTGTGCCCTTTCAGTTTTCTAGCTCGAAGGAGTGAGCAAACTTGGAATCCCAGGATCAGGTTATATTCCAGCTCGGGGTCAGTTAGTTGCAGGGGTTGGCAAAATTATTTCAGCAGTTGTAAGCGTAGGTCGGTTAATGTGGCATGAATATCTTGTGAGGAGTATGTGATTACCATCCCTGCCCATAGGAGCTAAGATCCGATTCTCCTTAGATCTCTTGTATCGGACGGTAAGGATTGATTGTGCGATTTATTGCACTTTTGGGATTGTAGACTATGTCTTCGGAGTAGTTTCTAGCCCGGTATAGGGCAGAGGTTGCTTCAACTATAGCAGTTCAGTTGTGGATGACTGAGCTAATGAGTGAGTCGGGGATGCAAGATCATGAATGATATGATTTCTAGAGCTCGAGAGCGGGAGATTTGTTTAGAGCACCTTGAGAAGAGGGGTATTGTGTGGGAGTTCTGCGGATAGGGTCCCATAGGATGGTTATTCAGCATTGTCAGGATTCAATGGTTTTAGTAACCGTTATTGATTGGCGGATGAGAGCGCCAAGTGAAGTAGCTCGTTGCTAATATATTAGTTGGAGCACCTATCTTTAGGTCTTCAACATTTGAGTGTGGGATCATTCAACTATTAGGGACTATCGGTTTCATTGGGATTCATGAAGTGTTTAGCTAGTTCTTAGAAGTGTTTGATCACTTGGGATTGGCTGGTAATGGAGCACTAGTTGGAAAGAGTTGGATGTCATCAGATCGATTGTTGGAAAGTGAGAACGATTGTGAATTCTCCAACTTTCATGTATTGTGAAGACTTAGTCAAATCTAAGTGGGGGAGAATTATCCCATGATTCAAAAGCAGTAGCGGTTTTGGAACTGGGATAAGTTTCGCATTTCTGTTAGGGAGAAAGGCGGCCCAAGTGTCTGATTATTTTGAGGGTTGTGTGAGTCTGGATGTAACACCCCCCACTGGCACGTATCACAATATTGTCCGCTTTGGGCCACTTGGCACAAGGACTTCCCAGGGGGTCACGCATCCCGGTACTACTCCCGCCCGAGCACGCTTAACTGCAGAGTTCTTATGGGATCTGCTGCCCTCACGGCTTTAAAACGCGTTGTGATAAGGAAGGTATCCACACCCCTTTATAAGGAAATGTTTCATTCTCCTTCCAAGCCGATGTGGGATCAGGTGCAACCCACCTTCACCCCCCATTATAGGGTTCGACGTCCCCGTCGAACACATCGACCCGTGCCCTAGCTCTGATACCATTTGTAACATCCCCCTCTGGCACGTATCACAATATTGTCCGCTTTGGGCCACTCGGCACGAGGACTTCCCAGGGGGTGAAGGTGGGTTGCACCTGATCCCACATCGGCTTGGAAGGAGAACGAAACATTTCCTTATAAAGGGGTGTGGATACCTTCCTTATCACAACGCGTTTTAAAGCCGTGAGGGCAGCAGATCCCATAAGAACTCTGCAGTTAAGCGTGCTCGGGCGGGAGTAGTACCGGGATGGGTGACCCCCTGGGAAGTCCACGTGCCGAGTTGCCCAAAGCGGACAATATTGTGATACGTGCCATAGGGGGTGTTACACTGGAGTTTGGTAAAACTCCCCAGCATGTGTACCGTGTCTTCTCGGTGATTGATAGCAGAATTTGGGAAATCAGGTTAGGGTTGTAGTCATTAATTGAGTTCAGTTCGTTTGTTCGGTCGAATGTGTGCTCGGGATATTTGGATTGACAGATTAAGGGTAAGGCATCGGGTTGTAATTGTGTAGTGACGAAAGTGTTGTAAGACTGTGGGGGTAACCGTAGCATTCATGAATTCCATTCGATAATTAGGCTAGGGTGGGACAGTTCATAAGATTGTGGGTAGACCATGACATGATTGGAATCCGGAAATGGTAGGTCGTTGGTGACCGGGCATGATGTAAGATTGCAGTTATTCTGGTAGCATTCAAATTTCGCATTGTATTCGGTGGTGACAGGTTGTCAGACTATTACGATTGGATGAACCAGAAGGACTAATGGAGACATGAATGGTGATATAGATTGGGCATCTATTTCTAGTCAAAGTTTTCTTCGAAGGTCGCGCGGAGCGACTGTAAGATTGCTCGTTGGTTCAGCAAACGGGGAGGAATCCGGTATTACGGATGAGTTTCTGTCAAGTATAAGTGTTCCGAAGGGAAATTTGGTCTGTGAATCTGTTTTCTAGTAGGAACCTCAGGTTATCGAAGTTGAGTAGCCAGTTGGGAGTTAAGTACAATGGATTCGGTAATGGCTCAGTGTGGGAGGTTTGTCAAGGAGCCAGACCATCTCGAGACTTCAGATTTCAGATTGAGTAAATGTGACCATGTTGCAAGGAGTTCATTTATCTTCAGGTTTCAGAACCCTATGAGGGTTGGTTTTGATTGTGTTTGGAAGGCTGGGATTATGAACAGGATTGTGGCCATGTCGTTCAAGTAGTCGGGTTTGTACGGGATGGTAAGGAATGATTTCGAGGATGAAATCTAATTTAAGTGGGGGAGAGTTGTAACATCCTGTTTAAAATAGAGTAATTAAATAATAAACCCGGAACCCTGAGAAGTAATTTAATTATTATATTATATTATTATAGCCCAAATCATATAATAATTAGCTAGGTGTTGGCGTCTTGAAGCCAAATTACAAGATTTGAATCTCCAGGGGTTAAAGTGTAATATTAGGATTTATTTTGAAAAGGATTTCAGAAGGCAGGGTATAATTGGTAACTTTTGGACTTATCCTGGAAGGATTTATGGAAATAGGAGCTAAAGAGTAAATTTTGGACCTATGTTGAAAAGGTTTTGTAGAAGGAGGGACTATTGGGTAAATTACGGATTGGATTTGAAAGGGGTTTCTGGAGTCAGGGTAGAAATGGTAAATGTTGGACAGAAATTGAAGGACAAGGAAGAAGGAGGGACCAAATGCGTTGTTATGCAATGAAGTTTCAAGGGATCGAGTATATAAAATGTCACCTTCTCTAATCGAAACCCTAACCCTAAAAAGAATGCAGTCACCACCTTATGTCTCCCACCGGCTGCCACCCTCGTTCCTCTACCTCTGACGCCGTCATTCGTTGATTCACCACCCTTATACCCTAGTGTCGGCGATGACGAGGACTCCCCGATGAAGCTATGAGCATCCCCGCCACCTCTCCATCATTATCCTTTTCTTATTCTCTTTTTTGTTAACGTTCACAGCCACACCCGGTTGTTGCAGGTACCGTTTCGATCACTAGTCGCTTTGGAGCTCGTCCCACAGTAGCTAGCCGCCGCAGCCACCGCTTGTACCACAAATGAAGGAGATCGTTCCATCGCTTTTTCCCTCTGACTACCATTAGCCACCATGAGGGTGGCTATGTTTGGATGCTGTTTTGCGTCGTGTCTCACATGTGTTGAGGTTTTGTGGGTAGGAAAATGATAACCCGCCACCACCACCACCGTGAGGTGGTGACTATCATCTCCAAACACCAAAGGCCGCCACAAGTTATTGATTGAGTGCATAACATGGTGGTTGCATCAAAAATTCCA
The DNA here is from genome assembly GCF_052625555.1 of Lactuca saligna. Taxonomy (NCBI): domain Eukaryota; kingdom Viridiplantae; phylum Streptophyta; class Magnoliopsida; order Asterales; family Asteraceae; genus Lactuca; species Lactuca saligna. The sequence goes on along the minus strand of NC_136422.1, from coordinate 53,829,916 downwards.
AGAAAGGGCTTTCTGGTGTGTGCTGCTGCTTGATTAGGAACCAAAAGAAACCACCTCCACCACCATGAGGTGGTGGCTGCCATCATGAAACAGCCGTTGTCGTCGTCTTGAGCCATAAGGTGGGTGGCTAGACTCTTTGAACAAATCAAAATCATGTGTGTGTGATTGTAGATGGTTTTTGATGGTTGGAAAATAGAAAAGATACTTACCATCGCCACTGCCGCCATAAGGTGGATGTTTGTGTATTTTATTTGGATGTGTTATTTTTTTGGTTAAAGCATTGTAAAATGTAATTAAAGATTAGAATAATGAAAAGAATCTCATAACCACCATCGTAAGGTGGTGGCTGCCGCCACCAGCCGCCCTGTTGGGTGGCGGTGTTCCTCTAACTCCGACGCCACCGTGGTCGATTGGTTGACTATTGGGCCTTTGGAGTGTAAGTTGGACCTTCCGCTTGGAACCCAATTATTAATTGGGTGTTGTTTTGATGTTGACAGCTCGGGAATCTGTCAACCAATAACTAGAGTTTTATCCGCAAAACTTTACAGTGTGAGGTGAGTTTTCCTCACTCTACTCAAAGGTCGAAGGCACCAAGGCCAGCCCTTTTGGATTGTTATCCTCATATGTTATACTAGTATGATCCGTTAGATCAGTATCCTGGTAGATAGGATGATGTTATATTGTTATGATCTGTTAGATCGGTATCCTGGTAGATAGGATGTTACTATGCTGTTATGATCTCTTAGGTTGGGTTGTTTGTCTATAGACTGTTATGTGATTATCTGATTTATATGTGCACATGTTTGATTGGTGGTTGAGGGTTATCTGCTTTGTGCAAAAGCCAATAAACCTGGGCATTCCAACCTGATGGTTGTGGGCCGTGAGTATTCCATCCCGAGGATAACTTGAGCCCTTATATATATATATATATATATATATATATATATATATATATATATATATATTGGCATTCTAACCTGGGGTATTCCATCCGAATAGATGACTGGACCCTTAGGTTTATTGGGTTTGGTTATTCCATCCCGATGGTTGGTTGGACCCGACAAATTTGTAATTTTATACGGTGAGACTGGGTTGCTTCGTGCGCCAATCAACAGGCCTGGGGTATTCCACCCTGATGGATGATTGGACCCATAGTATGTTGGCATTCCTACTCGATGGTTGAGGGCCTGGGCATTCCAACTTGATGGTTGATTCGACCCATAGTATGCTGTTTGTGATTATATGTATATTGTTGTGTTTATAGGTATTTTGGGGGAACTCACTAAGCTATGTGCTTACAGTTTCAGTTTATTGTTTTAGGTGCTTTAGATGTCTTGGCAAGGCAAAGGCATGACCGTACACATCCTTGTATTTTGGACTTATGGTTTTTGGGATACTTTAATATTAAACTATTTTGAAAACATTTTGTAATAACTAATGGCTTTCGGATGTTTTAAAAAGTTTTAAATTGGCTTGATTTTTATGGGTGTTACAACAAACATATACATGCGATACAGGAAATTTTCATGAAGACAATTATTATCCAACAAACATAATCAATTGGGCTGGCATTGGTGCCTTCAACCCATAAGTATAGTTCACTTTCTAACGGAGGAAATTCACCTCCATTAGAAAGTAAACTGATTATACTCGGGCTACTAAATCATGAAGTACTCTCACTAAATAAAAAATAATAAAACTCCCTATTTGCAATTAGGTAAAAATCCCTAAACCGGGGGTTGTAATCCAACAATCCCTACCCCTAGTGTAAAAGTACTATATACCATTATATCATTTTCATCCAATCAACTAAAACGTAGCCTACAAGAAACCTAAGCACAAAAGATGGCTAAAATCAACTCAACCCATTAACAGCACGTACGCACAGCATACCAGGCTTGTACGCCCCACGTACATTGTCTGATCCACCACATTGGTGTAATGGTCGGAGACCCTTTTCTTGCCCAAATGTATTAAATACTTAAGGACTTAATGTCCAAACCCAATAACAACATCATAGAAAAGTCTTAATCCATAAAGTCGCAGACTTTAGTCTTTTGCATGGCTTAATAAGGTCAAATCTTGGATTTTAATGTGCTAACTTCTTGAAACAACCATCAACCCTTGCATAGTTTAGATTAATCCATCAAGACACCATTTTTATGCACAAAGGACATCAGAAGTAGTAAAATCTATCATCATAACCTTTTGGTGTGGCTTCTACTCTCAAGAAACACCTCAAGGGACCAAAACAAGCAAAAAACCCTATCTATATAGAACTAAAAGATGGAGCAACAAAGTAAGGGATTCATACCTTCTAAAGAACGATGAAGTTGGTTAAACACTGGATCTACAAGCATTAACGCCACACGAAAAGCTTCTAAGAGATCCTTCCTTCTTCAAGATCACCAAAAACACCAACAAAGGTCACTTCTAAGCTCAAAAGACTCAAATGGCAATTAGGGTTATGTGGTAGACCCGATAAGGGAAGGAGGCTGATGTAGGGGCAACCTCAAGGCTTATAATGGGGATTATATATGTTTTAAACCATAAAAATTAAGGTTTGCTGAATCATAACATACACTTAAAATAACTACTATACGCCATAATATGATGGTCCCCCCTGCTTCTAAGTTAGGCGAGTACGACGTGCATACTCACACTCCATTATATATTATGCCCAATGTAATATGCCCTTTCTGTCTTTAATAATCAAACTCTTAACCAACAATTCCATGAAGTATAATACCTTACAAAATGGATGTTATATAACCAATGAATCTAGGGCCCGGATTGCCCCACTTCCTGAACCAGATGACACATTTCCAGGGTGACACCTTCATAAGTATAAGGTCTCCCACCTGGAACTCGAGGTTCAAATGTTGCTGATTAGTGTAACGCTTCAAGATACTATATGTGGTCTATAATCATTCGCACACTTGTTGTATAAACTCATTAGTCTTGAGTACTACCTCAGTGCTCGCCATAACTTGATGCCCGACCTCACCCCCAACAAACCGAGGTCCGACACCTCCTCCCGCAAAGCATCTCGAAGGAAGGTCGATCAATACTGGCATGGTAATTGTTGTTGTAGGAAAAATTGGCCAATGGAAGATAACTGCCCCAACCCCCTCCAAAATTTAGAACACATAACCTGATCATATTCTCGAGTGTTAGTATAGGTTGTTCACTGTTCTTGTTGTACTTGGGGGTGATATGTTGTGTTTAAAAGCAACTGAGTACTCAAATCCTCATGAAACTTCCACCAAAATCTAAAAGTGAAATGGACATCACAATCATAAATCACTAAAACTGGAACCCCATGATGAGCAAACACCTCCCTGATGCTGATTTTGGCTAACTTCTTAGAGGTAATACTCTCTAAAATAGGGATGAAATGGGAACTCTTGGTTAACCTGTCAACTATGAACTAGATATAATCCAGCCCATGTGCTATCCTCGACAACATTGTAATAAACTCCATAGTGATCTCCTTCCACTTTCACTTGGGAATAGTTAACGACTGTATCTTGTAATGGGGTCTCTGATGTGTAGCCTTGACTTTCTGGAAAGTTGGGCACCACTCAATATACCATTCTATCTCCCTTTTCATGCATGGCCACGAATAGCTTAGTCTCAAATTCTTGTACATCTTTGTATCCCGAGGTGAATCAGAAGCATGGACATTTATGCTTCCTACAACAATGTCTTCCTAAACCCACCAGCAACCGAGAACCATATCATCCTGCACTTAGTCAATAACCCACAACTATCCCTGACAAATAATGGAATATGGCCCCTAATTCTATCTTACCTCCATTTCTCCTTCTATAACCCCTCTACATTTTATTTCTTGATCAAGTCTAATAGTGGTGAAACGATAACCATCCCCAAACGTATATCTCTAATGGTTACACTTGCAGCCTTGCGACTCAAGGCATCCGTCACAACATTGGCCTTCCCAAGATGGTACATAATCTCACACTCATAATCTTTCACCACATCTAACCATCTGTGATGACTTTGTTGGGTTTTGAGCAATCTAACACTTCCTAAGTGTGCATGCAACCCTAATAAACTTTGGATCTATGTTTGTCTAAATACATGCAAAATAATAATTTTCCAAGGTTTATAACCTATCTAACATGGCATGGGGAACATTTCAACATAAAAGAGTTAGAAGAGATTACATACCTTTTGGTGAGTTTGGTTCTAAGGAGTTTGAGGGCCAAGCACCAATAGTGTGAATGCCTCAAATGGAATCACAAACACCACAAACTCTTGGAAAACTTTGAGAGAGTATACACCTTGTATATAATCGGCCACACACATGCACACACACACTAGTTCACTAGTTTTCTCTTAGGCTCCACTTCATGCTCCATAAGCATGCTTATATAGTGTGCATGGTTAGGGTGAAACCCTAATAACCCATGTCTTTTCCTTTTCCAAGGATCCATGGGTTAAAAGCTCCATGGATCATCCATGGACTTCCACATAAGCCTAGCCCATTAACAAATGAGTATTAGCCCACACTATATAAAACAAATAGCCCATAATTTAATTAGTATTCCTTTTAATCTCTAAATTAATTCATAATTAATTTAAGACTAAAACTAATTAAATAACATAACTTCATATTAATATATTATAACTCATAATATATTAATAAACATATGTGTATAACTCTCATAAAATTATCCATAATAGTTTGGATGAGATGCAACCCAAATGGACCATGCCGGTCGGGTCAAGTATATACCAAATAAGTTATGGACTTAGACACCTTATCCAACAGACTTATGTTCAAGTTTGACTGATCCATCAAATAACTCAGACTCTTTTGATCCATATAAATAGTGAACATGCCCCTATACAAATAATGTCTCCAAATCTTAAAGGAAAAAATCTCGGCCCTAGCTCTAGATCATCCGTAGCGTTTTTTGCATCGTGAGGGTTTAACTGCCTCGATATGTAAGTAATCACGTGGCACCTTTGCATAATCATTTCACCTTATCCCAAAATCGATGCATCACAGTAAACCTCAAGGTCATGTATACCAACAGGAAGGGTCAAAATCGGAGCCTCACACAATCTCTATCTCAGTGTGTCGAATGATGCCTACTGCTCAGGCCCCCATCAAAAAGTAATACTCTCTTTTGTCAATTAAATCAAACAAACAACAAACTTGTAGAAATCCTAAATGAGTCTCTGGTAATAAACAACCAACCTCTCAAAACTCATAACATCAAATAATATCTGCGAGAACTCCCACAACATCGTTACCTCGATCATGGTCAGATCGAACAATAATACCTTCTGGTTGACAATGTGCCCCAAAAACTGCACCTCATAGGTACTCCTCATGCTGCTCCTTGGTCTTAAAGTTTACCAAAATTTCTTCAATAAAAACTATTACTAAACGATCCAACATCAGCCTGCACGCCTGGTTCATGAGATCCATGAACTTTATCGATGCGTTGTTGAGCCCTAATGGAATCACCACAAACATGCAAGTACCATAAAATTTCCTAATGGCCATATTCTGCACATCCTCATCTCTAAACCTTGTCTGATGATAACCCAATCTCAAATCAATCTCGGAGAACCAAGAAGCACCCTGAATTTGGTCAAACAAATCATTAATCCTCGTGAGTGGATAATGGCTCTTCACCGTCACCATGTTCAACTCCTGGTAATCAATGCACATATTGTACACCCCATCCTTCTTTTTTAAGAATAGAGTCGGTGCTCCCCACAGTGAACTTCTTGGCCTGATGAACGCCTTGTGTAATAGCTCCTAGAGTTTTATAGAAACCTCTTACTTCTTTTGAGGTGCTAGGTGATGGGGCACTTGGCTATTCACATCACTACCTTAATCAAATCAATCCTAAACTCAACTTGCCTCTGAGGAGGCACCCCCAGGAAATCCTCAGGAAACACATCTAGAAAATATCAAACAATAAGGACATCACACACTGTCTTCTTTTCCATAACCCGTGTATCCATAACATAAGCCAGTAAAGTGAAGCATCCCTAATGTAAATAACTCTTAGCCCTCGCTGTTGAATAGAAGGTCAGTACTCGCTGAGTTCCATCACCATGAATAATCAGTTATCCCCCACTTAGGGTTCAAATTATCACTAGTTGATGCTCACAATCAATCATAGCTTCATTATGGCTCAACCACTCCATACCAATAATAATCTTAGTCCCTTGCAGAGGAATAAGGACTAGATCAATAAAGTACTTCTTGTAGAAGAACTTGAGAATGAAACCATGATAAACACCCAAAGAACTCATAGTAAGATCATCTACAATCTCTACCACTAGCAGGTAATGCAAAGCTCCCAATGTATCACTAAACTTCATGCTAAGCACAAGAGATACAAAAGACCGAGTAACACCCGAATCGAACAAATAGTGAGCAGTCATACAATTGACTAAAAAAGTCCCTATATATTATTAGATAAAATATAAGCATAAAAAATAACAGAAAAAAAAAGAAATGGTAAAGATGAATATTAGTGACAACATCTAGCACTGATCAGGGCTCCTTGACCATCAACTAAAAAGACCTGCTTCTCACCATAACAACCCTTACATTGACCTCCTAGCCATCAATAATCTTCAACGTAGTTGGAGTATGATCCTTTGCTTCTCCACTTAATAATCTCGAAAAATCAGCCTTCTTATGGCTCGTCTGATTGCAATAGAAGCATATGAGTGCTCCATGAGTACAATCCCTACCGAACTGACTTGTCTAGCAACAATTGAGGCAACTTCACCCCTTCTTATGACAAATCCCCTCGTGGGAAATCCCATACTTGGCACAATGGCCTCGACACTATTGGCCTCTCGATCACGAATCAAACATCTTGAACCTCTTCATTGTGCCTACCATTGTCTGAAACTGCTCTGGCTTGCACTTCATCCGAAGCTCCAACTCAATCTCTTGTTACCGAGCTTTAGCAATCATATCATCCAAGGTCTTACAGCTCTATATACTTATAAACTCTTGCATATCAATCATGAGCATGTCATGATTCCTCATTTTCCTTGTTTCCTCATCAGTAACATATTATGCTACCAGTAGAGCCCTCTCCCTAAGCTTGGCAGTGATATCCGCCACAATCTCATTCGTCGGGAGTAGGTCCTAAAACTCCTTGTAAAGTTGTTGTACCTCATATAAGGTGCACACTTCTCCTTCAATGTCATCACAATATCGGTCTAGGTCATGGCTTTCACAACATCAAACCCTAAAGTGTGGCCAACTTCCTCCCACCATTTACAAGCTCAGTCCCTTAGAAGGGAAGATGTAAATCCCACATTTGATGCCTCGGAGCAAAAACTCATTCAATGAGCCTTCTCTATATCAGTGATCCATCATCCGCTGGAAATAGGGTACTTCTTCCTATAGAACTCTAGGGCTCGAGAAGCCTTCAACTCCCGAAAAGAGAGACTATATGCCCCTAACTGAACAACTGCAATCTCGACGCAAAATGCCCCTAAGAGACCAACTCGTAGCTCCATGATCCCCTCCTTGATAGTACCAAACAACATAGGATCTGCATCTAAAATGCCATGAGTTAATTCTGACATACTGAACTCACATACCCTCTTATCAATTGGTTCTGCACCAGATCCTAAACCAAAACCACCTCCTTAAGTGCTCACCACCATGCTAACATGAAAACATATAAAAGAACAGAACATACTCAAGGGAATTCTCACACTACAAGTTCCTTAGGATCTCCATGATTCTCCTTGGTTCGAGTATGGATCCAGTGCTCGCATTAGTAGGGACCCAATACTACCTTCCATACCTATTTGTACTTTCTTCAAGAAACATCCTGAATCATGTAAGTTACTTCACTATGGAAAATCTCTTAAGCCCAAGCTAAACTACACACATATCCCACTATAGCACTCCTTAGGCTCTCCTAGGAATCCTCGCCTTACTTGCCTCTACAATACTAAAGACCTCTACCTACACCGTCGTTTTCCTTATGCATGCAAATTGTACACAATACATGATCAATACACTTTCAAATAAGTAATTCTACCCTAAGCCTATAACTAGACAAGAAACAAGAAATAAGGCTAAATCAATCATTCTAAGGCTATATGATCCTAATCGTATACAATTTTTAAACATACAATTAGGAATTGACTTTTCAATTACAAAATCAAGCAACTTATAACATCCATTTCCTTCTAGGATACAAATCACACAAATAAGGAAATTTTATCATCTCTTTCTTAAATGTATTCTTAGCCTTCTTTAAGCATGCAATTCACATAAATGCATAATACTCATGTATGGGTATTTTAATAGTCATTTACTTGAGCTCGGCTGATTGCAGACATCACACTACTTTTCTTTGTAAAACTGTTTTAAGAAAATTTATTTTCTTTCAAAAAGATTATTAATTCATCAGTTTGAGTTCAGACACACCTGAGAATGTGCCTGAATCCCTCAAGCCAAGGCTCTAATACCAACTTGCAACATCCTAAAAATACTAATAAAAATTTTCATTTTCAAACCATCAACACCATACAATAATTTGTTCAAAACCAATCATAGGAAAATGTATCTCTCAAACATCAGAGTCAAATGATAACAATCAATGCGGAAAAAGGCATGAGGGGTGTTGTGCAGTTAAGTCGGGCCCTTCCCTTTGGAACTGGAAGTATGTAAAATATTTGAAACACAAAATCGTAAGCACAAAGCTTAGTGACTTCTGCAAAATACCACATACCATAGTTAACATATCAGGCCCCGCCTACATTTAGGGCCCTATCCATCATATCAAGCCCTACCCACATAATGGGAGTCGCCCACCTAATGGGTCCCGCCCATCATATAATAGTCCCCACCCAGCATAAAAATGGACCCAGTCCAAGCTAAAAATGGGCCCAGCCTAACATACAAATAGGCCCAACCCAACACATAATGCAAGTGTCATGAAGACAACTAGCATCATATATAGTATAGTGAGAAGGCACACCTTTCTCATGAAGTTAGAAAAACAATAGTGCATGCCGCAAAATAGGTGGTACATCTCACCTATTAGATCAAAGAAGGTTCCACCTTAGTCTATACTATAGAACTAGTAATTTCCCAAAAGTCAATCCACGACAACAAGCCAATAATCAGAGTCAAATCCAACACTCATGATTACAATCTATTGACCGTGACGTTGTTACTAGCCTAGAGTCATGTCGTGGGAAAATAAACTTGACCCGATTCCAAACTTGGTCCCAATCCAAATTAGTGTCGTTCAATTTTACTATGACATCTTGATGGCCTTTCCACTACATCGTGACAACATCCTCTAAAACAGTCGATGATCCCTCATCGTTACATCCTGACACCCATATTGTCTTGTCGTGAGAACCACACTGGGGAAACTTAATGCATTAATTCCCTTGTCTATTAATCTAATCATCCTAATATCTCAGAGGGATTTCATACCTCAAAAAGTGTATAAAGATCTGTGCTTTATAGACATGTATGTCCAATGCATGTCTTGAATTCAAGCTATCTTATAATGGTGAAAATGGAATAAAAAGTTTCCAACTACACCAAACTATAGATCTAAAGCATATAACCCTCAAGGGACCTTACAGATCCATAAAGTTTCCAGCTTTGGTGAATCCCTACACCCAAATTTTCCTAAAAGTAGCTGAAAAGGGACAAAAAATTTATTCATCTTGCAACCTAAAGCATAAAGATTGGATATTGCTCACTCACAATGGTCCAGAAGATGCTCAAAAGAAATATCTAAGCTTACTGAGGTTATCTCTTCACAACAAATGTCTTTTTCTTCCTTTAAAATCCACGAAGGACACCAAAATTAGCTCAAAAGGGAGGAAGAGGAATTTTGGTTTCTTCAAGGGGGCTTAAGAGGTGATGGAGGTTGTGGGTGGAGAAAACCCTAACCCTCATTTCCTTTTAATAGGGTCTAAGTAATGGAATTAAGGTTTGCCCATGGACAGTTGCCACATGGTGACAAATAGTGTCACATCGTGACACCTCAATGAGAAAACACACCTCATATTGCCATTCCATGTCATGATGATACCTTCATCACATCGTGCCCAACACAAAACTCATAATTTACTTTCAATTCCATACCTGGAGGATTTGGATGTTACAGGTAGAATCATAAAATAACCCTTTTTTTTTTTTGTAGAATTTGAAGGCTTTGAATTAATTATAAAACAAGGCTTGATAATAGCTAAGGTTGATACCTTTTAAGCACTAGGATAGGAGCCTTTTCTTAGTTACACACTAAAACATTTCACACCACTTTTTTATGTCCTTTTGGTATAAATATTATTTTTATTTAATGTTATCCTTAACATGCAGATCACACTAAGACATTTTATTAAACATTTTCCATGGACTTTTCAAATCCAAAATTATGGATGGTAAGGATAGGCCAATTATCTAAACTTTGGAGTTCATTAGTGAGTATTTACCGAAAAGCATTACCACAATGCATAAGGTGATACAAAAATGTAAGATAACCATAACACTGGCAACACAACACTTTATGGTATCACTCAAGGATTAAGCTACTCGGTGCTCTTTATATATATATATATATATATATATATATATATATATATATATATATATATATATATATATATATATATATATAAATCGTTTGTTTAGTGAGGGGATCGTCTTCCAAAGACGAAATGGTGGTTATGAGAGGAGCAACGAGAATATCAGGATGGAAAGTTTGGAGATTAAGGAGGAAAGCAGTTTGATAATAGTAAATGAAAGTGGTTTCCGATGACGGGACAAGTGATGTGGAGGGAGGTGCTGACAAGAAAATAGAAATAAAAAAAATGAATTGTTTAAATTTGTTCTCAATTATTATCATTCTAAAAAGTGTTCTCATTTGAACATATATATATATATATATATATATATATATATATATATATATATATATATATATATATATATATATACATATAATATAGGGAGCATTCAATCGAGAACATTTCTTATCGCGAGAACATTTGAGATCAAATTTGGAACACACAATTTTTTTAATTAAAATTATAAAATAATATTCATATAAATCAAAAAATAGTTGCAAACAATTAAAAAACCCAATAAGTAACACACTAACCACCCAACGAATACCACCACCCACCACCACATGCCACCACCACCCATCACTAACCACTACCACCCACCACACATCACTTCCTACCACCACCACCCACCACCACCACCACCAACACCACTAACCACCACCATCATCACCAACCACCACCACCTGCCACCACTACCCACCTCCACCACCAATCACCACCGCCTGCCATCATGACCCATAACTGCTACTTACCACCCATCACCACCACCCGCCACCACCACCCACCACCACCAACCACCACCACCAACCACTACCCACCACCACTACTCATCATTAACCACGACTACTAACTACCACCCACCACCCATCACTATCTGTCACCTACCACGGCTACAAGCAACAACAACCACCACGCATCACCACCACCACCACCCACCACCATCACAACCCGATGCCACAAACCATATCCACCACCAATCACCAAAACCCACTACCACCACCAACAACCATTACTTACCACCCATAACTACCAACCACTATCCACCACCACCCACCACAACCACCACCACCCATCACTACCCACCACAATCACCACCACCCACCACAACAACCACCACCCACAACAACCACCATCACCACCCACCATCATCACCACCTACCCAGCACCACCCGTCACTAAAACCCACACCCACCAAAACCACCACCCATCACTATCACCACCACTTGCAACCACCAACCCACCCATCACCACCACCCTGTCTCTACCTCCTGTTGCCACCGCCCCCACCCCCACCCCAACTTACAAAGATTTGGTATTGTATTTTTGATTCATTAGTTTCTCTCGTCTATATAATCACATGTGATTATATGTGTCAAGTCACATGTGATTATATGTATCTAATCATATATTATTTATATGTTATTAAATACATATAATCACTTGTGATTAATTACACGCGAAAAACTAGTGAATCGAGAATGCAAAAATGAATATTATTCATGTAAATCATATGTGATTAGATATATATAATTACACATGATTATATGTATTTAATAAAATATTATTTATGTGGGCCGTATTTATTTTTGTGTTTTCGATTTAATAATTGGCATCGTGTATTAAATCACATGTGATTATATATATTTAATCACATATGATTTACATGGACAATATTTTTTTTCACGTGTTGATTCAATAGCTGTTCTTGAGTATTTAATCACCTACGATTATATTTATTTAATCACACATGATTCGTATGGAAAATATTTATTCTGGTGTCAATTCAATAATTGTTCTAATGTATTTAATCACATATGATTTATATGAACAAGATTCATTATTTCTTTCTCAATTCAATAGTTGTACTCATGTACTTAATCACGTGTGATTATATATATCAAATCGTATATGATTTATATTGATAATATTCATGATTTAACATTTTTCATATGTATTTAATCATATGTGATTTTATGTATTAATCACATATGATTAATGTGGAAAAAGAAAAACTATTTAATCAAAAACACGAAAATGAATCTTGTGTACAAAAATCATATGTGACTAAATGTAAAATAACAATTATTGAACAAGAATGTGAAAATGAATATTGTCCATATAAATCATATCTAATTAGATACATAAAATCTCATGTAATTAAGCATACGAGAACAACAACTGAATCTAGAACGCGAAAATAAATATTTTTCACATAAATTCTATGTGATTAGATACATATAATGACATGTGATATTATGCATTTAATCACATAAGATATATGTGGATAATATGTATCTTTATGTTCTTGATTCAATAGTTGTTCTTGTGTATATAATCATGTGTGATTATATGTATCTAGTCATATATGATTTATATATATGAATCATATGTCACACATGATTATACGTCTTTAATCACATATGATTACAGTGGACAAAGAACAATTATTGAATCGAGAATTTGACAATAAATCTCATTCACGTAAATCATATATGATTGGATACATATAATCACATGTGATTATATGTATTTAATCAGATATGATTTATGCAGACAATATTTATTTTTGCGGTTTTGATTGAAGAATTGATTTTGTGTAATTAATCACATGTGATTATAAGTATATCATCACATATGATTTGAGGTAAACACAATTTATTTTTTCCTTCTCGATTCAATAATTGTGCTCATGTACTTAATCACATATGATTATACATGTAATCACATATGATAAAACACATGAGAACAAGTATTGAATCGACAAAATAGAAATGAAAAATGTCCACATACATCATAGGTGATAGATTCATATAGTCACATGTGATTATATGTTTTTATTCACATATGCTTAATTTGGATAAGATTTGTTTTCGCGTTCTTGGTTCAATATATGTTATCGTGTATATAGTTACAATTAATTTTATGTATCTAACCACATATGATTTTAATAGACAAGATTTTTTTTCCCAAATAAAATCATATGTGATTAGAAACATATAATTACATCTTATTAAATGTATTTAATCACATATGATTAAAGTGGAAAAAACGATTATTGAATCGAGGACGTGAAAAGAATCTTAGCCACATAAATCATATGTGATTAGATACACATAATCACATGTTATTAGGCTATTTGGGAACAATAACATAAAACAAGTAATGCCTATATAATAGGGGAGTTAGTACTCACCTCCTTAATCCTGAAAATTAGCTAAAATGAGTAAGATGGATCATTTCCTTTCCAAGAACCAACAAAAACTTATAACATTATTTAGCTTGTGTTTGTTGTATTAATCTTATAAAACTTATGTACATATTTCCTTATATTCTCTTTGATTGTAGTCATCTGTTTGGGATATGTTTCCTTACCTTTCAACCTATTTTTAAATATTGATAAAATTATATTGGTAAAGTTCCCCCTTTTATCTTTTATGAAATATAAAGCTCTCATTCTAATGATTTTTGGACCACCCAACACTCTTGGAATAAACTGTATCAATATGCTAAGAATTACATCGGTCCCTTTATATGTTGGAAACTATACATCCGTATATAACTATAGGCTTTGGAATTTTGGTATTTGGAGTTCTGATGAATGTATTATGCTTTTTTGAAGACAGCGCATGAAATATGTGACAACATGGACCAACTTGAGAAGATTACCAATTTTACCCCTCAAGGAGTTGGAATTTCGAAATGTGATTCAAAGTTTGAAGAAAGTAGACAAACTAAGATTTCCAGAAAACTAGGTCCATGATTTTTAGATGTTCGTATTGACTTGCACGGTATTAGAATTTGGAGGAAAATTTTGGGAAAATTGATCATAATATCTTCAAAATCATTTTTGGTGTTCTATTAAGGAATTAATGGTTAAGCCTTAAGATTATCATTTTTAACATGATTGTTGGTTACTTTTTAGGCTATAGAGATCTGAAATTCAATTTAACCCAAGGGCCTTAATGTTTGGCTTAATAAGGGTTCAAAGTTAAGGATTTTCAAATAAAATGTCACTTTCATACTTATTAGGGTTAAGTTGCCAACTTAGACCATTAAGCACTTTAAGTCACCTCTTTCAAGTCCAACAGAGGCAAATTAAACAAATATATCAAAATATGTTTGGGGAAACTATGAAAGAATATAAAATCTAGTTTATAATCTCAACAACCAAACATTCAAGCTATTGAATATGTTTGGGGAAATGAAGTCCAGTAAAAACACATAGGCAAATTAAATAGATACATCAAAATGATGTCGTTTCAGCAAAAAAAAAAAAAAAAAACCATCAACAAGCACCTATAGACTGCAACAATATATACACTACCTTAGTCTTGATTTATATATGGAGGTTTTTTCATTCAGGCATTTCATCGAACACTTAGTGCTCAAAAAATCTGTAAGATGTCACAATGTCTATGAGATTATATGAAACAAGATAGAAGTTAATTACCCCAAATGAAAGACTAATGAAGCAACAATAACAACAATAATCACTAATCATCTAAAAAGTATATATTTGACGTTATTCAGAACTCATAAGAACAAATATGTGTAAGGAATAGAGGACAATTACCAAATATATTCGATGCTTGTTCCAAAATAAAGAACCAAAAGATAATCGAGATCTGAAACTCTAGCAAAAAATTTGTTGTATTAATTACTTGACCAACACAATACAAAAATCAAATCAATGGTTTGTGAAACATCCTGTTTCGAATCAATTCCTAGTCTAAGGCTATGGTCTGAAGATCGGTCATCATAAGGATTATGGATTTTGAAAAATGTAAGATCTAGGTTCATTTAGGTGCGGGTGGTGTATTAGAAGTGAGTTGGGTGTTTGGTTCGTATTTTGGAGCGCAGGGTTGTTTCTGCAAAGTGTCAGTTCGGGCTTTTATGGGAAATGGATTCTCGTTCGGAAGGTCTTAAGAAAGATTTGAGTTGTTAGAAATGTAGGGCTTCTCGTTACCTTTCCGTTGATATAAGGATCGTCGGAATCAATCTTATAACGAAGAAGTTATTGTCTTCGATAGTTTTGAGGGTTTCAGGCTTAGCTAAGTACGCGGACCGTACTAGTGAAAATGGAAGTACGTTGGGCGTACTGACCAGGATGGTCACGAATGTTCTTCGGAGTACGTTGGGCGTACCAAAATTACGTTTAGCATATGCTCGTAAGATCAGAACCCTATTTTAGTGTCTTAGACTGTATTTAAGCTCCTTATCTCATAACATAACCGTAATATCTTAAGCCTCCACCCTCTAAAACCCTAGAAATCGTCATATATCATTCATGGTGACATATTGAGCTTGTGGAGTCCATTTTTGGGATGTTTAGCCCATTTTTAAGAAGATGGAACTTGTTGCAAAGATGGGAATCAAGGAGGAGCTTATGGATCTGGCTTTTAGGATTCATTGTTAGCTTGATGAATGTATAAAGCTTTGAACTTGATCATTCATCTCTTAGATCTACCATTTTTAAGTTTTGGTTACTTTTTGGTCCCAAGGAAGAAGCTTTATGGTTCAAATCTGATTCTTAGACTTAGGGTTGCCACTCTCAGTGTTAAATGAGTCCCTAAGGTAGAAAGTTGCCATCTCGGAGGTCTTAATGGGTTCATGCATGAGTTAAGACCATTTTCAATGAAGTAGATTATTATCTCCGGAGTCTGAGCTTATGTGGGACATGTCAAGTCACAAAGTCCGTGAATTTATGGATTTAGACATTAATAGGAACTTAGATCTATGGTTTTGACTTATGGCATAAGGTATTTAGTGATTAATAGCCTTTTGTGTACGAATGACTTGTGTGCTTCACGTAGCAGCATGTATGCAACGTGTAAGGACCAAACCTTAGTATGCTAAGCGTACTGAAGGGGTATGTTGAGCGTACGTACTTAGAATATTTTGGGCTTCTTGTGGGCTGTAAGCCTTTCTGGGCCCTGACGAGTTTTAGGCCTAGACTTAGGTTGGATTGGTGAGCCAATTTATCTATTTTGGGCCACGGTTTGCTATGGTTAAGCCATATTGGGCCATATGGCCCATTTAGATAGTTTGGACATAGACTTTAGGCTCATTAGTAAGGAGAGACTTTTGGGCCATTGTGAAAGGTTTTGATCTAAGAAGGTGTTTGGACCTTGGCTTGCGGTTCAATAAGGAGTATAGGCCCAATTTGGAAAATTAGGCCATTAATGAGCCTTTATGGATTTTATTATTTTGGACTTTGTGGTTTTCAGCCCTGTTGGGCCATCAGATAGTTTTTACAAGAAATGAATAATATTATGAAATATTATGTGATATTGAGTATTGAGTTCTAACACATAGCTTTTACTAGAAATGAAGTAAGACTAAGTTTAAAATAAGTAAACATAGTTTCCAATCAAATGTTAATTATTGAAATTAACGAAAAAATAAAGTTGAAAATAAGTAAAAATTCTAATATTGAAAGTTGTAAAGAATATCGTTAGAGACGTTTAGGCGAAAACCTCATCTGAATCCGAGTTATAACGAAGAAGTTACGACTTATCAAAGTATCGCAACAAAACAGGCACGACACCATATGACGTAAAAAGTGAGTTTTTGATAAACTACTTTTTAGTCTTAGTGATCTAAATGAAAGTCGTAGTATTCGTTAAGCCGAGAATTTCCATAAAAAGAATGTCAAAATCTGACTTCGTATGAGGAAGTTATGATTTTTATAAGTTTCGGTATAGTAGTAGACAGCTAAAAACTCGAAATAAAGATCGAGTGGGTTTAGCCGACACAACCTAAACGAGAATCGAAGATCTCTATGATTGTAGTTCAACGGTAAAAAGACAGAAGAAAACGGACGTCAGATGAATAAGTTATGAAATTGATGAACCAATGAATGAAGTATAAATTAATCAGAGTTGATATTGAAGAATGAATGAGTAATTGAAAAGAAGATGTAAATAAGATTTCGCTTCAGCTCTATTACGATTTAAGTGTTTACAGAGAAAAATCGACAATGTTGTTCACGTTCTCTAACTCTAGTAAATGATCGTATTTATAAGATACACAAAGCGTACAAAAAATATACTAAGGCATTAACACTTTAGCTTCGTACAAAAGAGCCCTAGTAAAATACATTACAAATCATACGAATTACAACAAAACAACCCTTACAATCATCTCATTATTCTGATCACATATATCAACTTTCTTCAAGAGACGAGACTCAGAATCTTTGATCATTCCCGAAACATTTGATGTGATTCTTCCTTCTAACAGTTTTAACAAACCATCAACTTCTAAACTGGTCACTAAATTACCTCCCCCAAGATCTGCTTGTGATTGAAGAATTAAATTGAGCTTTGTATTCAAGATGTTGAACCGCTTCATTGTTATTTGCATGTGATATGGAAAACCAGTTTCTTCTTTATCAAACTCCAAGTTTTCAAACGTGCCTCCAAAACCTTCTGATTCATGCTTAGTTTCCATAAAAATAGACTCTTAAATTGGTGAAGTGGTTGTGGGTGGATCAGTGGGTTGTGAAGAAAAAAGAGAAGTAATTGGTTATTTGATAATATTTTTGAAGGTAGGAGAATCAGTAGTGGGAGTAGTGGGTATGACAGGTGTGATTTGTTGTGGAAAAGAAACAAAAGTTTCTGAGGTAACATTCGAAGGTTTACCTTGTTAAGCTTTTTACGAAGCATCCTCACCCATCATGAGATTTTCATCCGTATTAGATATGTTTACAAGAATGTCAGACGTTCGTCACTCCTCAGAAACTGACTTGGCAACCAAATCTTCGGGTGGTATAACAATTGTCTGTGTAGGAGTAGAAGTTTCTTTGTTAAGATTGGCTTTTGGAGTTTCTGAATTGTTTCATCTTCATCAGCGGTAGACTCATAAGAGATGATCATTTTGCTTTTCTTCTTCTTCTTCTTGGAAATGTGTTTAGCCATATCAGTAGCCCTTCGTTTCTTTGACTATGGTGAAGCAGGTGCTAGAATTTCACGAAATATGACTCCCTGATGAGTAACTTGTGGCTTTCGTACAACATTCGTGAGTGGAGATCGGCTCTTGTGCTTGGATTTCATTTTGATTCTTCGAAAAACACCGGTCTTCGAAGGACTAATTTCTTTTTGAGTTAATGGTGTATCAGCAACTGAATATTCAACTATTATTGGCTCTGCTTTAGTAACTGGTAACTTCTTTGTAGCCTTCGTGGATTTAAACTGTTTGATTTGTTTCTCAAAAGAACCAACATCAATCTTCTTCGTTCGTTTGGACTTCGTCTACTCCCTTTCCAAAAGAATTCCAGTTTCAATAGTTGTATCAATTGTTTTCAAGTAAGTCACTAAGACTGTGTTCGTAGGGTCGACTCGTTTGAGCATTGCATCTGGAATACAAGCTACAATTGGGAACTCCTCAGTATCATCAGCTGCATCCTTTGGACAACTATACACATGGAACACAAATTTTTCTTCATCATTAGGTAGCATAATCCCCTCCTTCTCATAGAAATATTACAAGATCAAGCTCCAGTATCTCGCAGACGAACTTCCATGAAGAGCATTCGTGTTTTCAATAGTCTTCAAGAATTCTTTCCACAATTGAGTAAAGAAATCTACTTGAAGATCATAATATAACCCTGCTACCATGGCATAAACCTTCATTCTCCCCTTGTCCAAACCAACTGTTCTTCCAGTTAAACACCTCAAGAAAATGCCAAACAAGAAATTCGAAACACTAGGAAGACCCGATGTCTTGAAGTCACTTATCTTTGACAGTTGAGGTTGATGACCCATTTCATTTAACATATGTACAATTTGTGGAAAGGTAAAATTGACATATGGTGGGGAATTAGAGATGTCGAGAATCTGACAGAAAAGCTTCTTGGATAGTCTGATCAAACTTGTGAGAGCGATGAAAGAGGAACATAAAATGAGTTGAACATGGCTTTTGACAGTACATAACTCTTCAAAGCAACGATTAGCATCTTGAGTTCTTCAGGGTATTGAGAAACATTTGCCTCCACCTAATAAATCGTACCCCGAATCTTCATAATCGGCAGTGAAGCAACATCATCAGTTATGTGAGAAAGAGTTGCATCAGGATTAGCATGAGTCACCATCATTAGGGTTTGAAAGCTTGATGTTTATCAGAGAGTATTTGGGAAGTTGAAACCATAAACTGATATTGAACCCTTGAATCCCCTTTTATATGTAACCCTTGATTTTTAAATAAAAGCGGGATATGCATTTAATGAACTTTGACGTGTCATCAAGAAAACCGCGTCATGATGATGATAAAGTAACCATGAGTGATAAAGTAACTGTCACATCTCCTCAAAATCCGGACATAATACAAAACGTCCCCTCAAACAGGCTGGTTTGTTTGCCCCAATGGAATAGTAACCATCGGAACACTTCGTATGGAAGTAAGACTCTTTTACTTTAGGGTTTCAAAGTAAAGTCATTTGCTAGATTTTTGAAATCATCATCCTGAGTTGGCATTACTCAGAACATCAAGGATTTTGTGTGTGTAATGTTTCAAAGAGTATAGATGAGAAGCAACAAGATTTTATTTGGATATTCAGTGATGTTAAAAATTCAATTTGACACGAAGGCAGCTAAAACCCCGGGCAAAGATTGGTTTGTTAATTATCAAGAGAGATAATCAACAGCTTGTGTATGTTCCCATGAATTACAATCTAATAATTTTAAAGAAGTGTCGAAGGGCTTCTTTTAAAAGGATTTTGAAGTGGCTTAATGACTTTCGTTACATATCAACCTAAACATAAGGTGAGTAAATGTAACAGAAATTACTTGTTTGACCAGTGTAGTCAGTGACAAGTTTGCTTTGGAAAACTTTTAACTGACATTGAATTTCAGATAAAACTCACACTGAAATCATATTCAAGAAAAAAATTGTGTTCTGGATCTGGCTGGGTAACAAACATCGTAGGGTTAGAATGTTTGATCAAGATCACTCATAAGAAATGAATATGATTTGGAGTTTCGAATGTAAGTACAAAAACAAATGTTTTGTTAAAGCCTGGAACATAGTTCCCCATCAATTCCTTAAATGTTGATTAGATTTGGGTTTCACTTTCATCACGGTCTCATGATGTCTGATCATAAACACAGATATGTGATATATGTAGGTTTTGATTGGTTTGATCATAAACCTCTTGGACATATGTCTTCGTGTGTGATTGTGTAAGAATTTTGAGATGAAAAATATTGTTATAAGAAACATCATGTACCTCTGTTATTTTTGGACCAAACAGTAAACTCTAAACTAATGTGAGAAGAGTCAAGTAGCTCAGAAGACTAATGTGAATACAAGCTTGATTGGGAAGAAATCTTTGTATGAAAATTTCATTAAGGCTTTCGGACATTGAGGCAATTAGAGGCTTTGTTCAACATGCTGCAACTAGGGGTGTTCAAAACCGGATATCCGAATTCCGGATATCCGAAAATTCAGATACTTGATTTTTGATATCCGAATCCGTATCCGAAATTTTGGATATCCGAAAATTCGGAAACAGATTCAGATATTAAACAGGATATCCGAATTTCATTAGTTTTAAATAAATAAAATAAACCCTCCAAAAACAAGAACGTTTCCATGCATTTGTTAGGTATAATAATATTTCATTTGGTCCGGCAAAATGCAAGATACCTCACGATACCTAAAGATCTTGAGAAATCAAACTCGAATTACTAAAATCAACAAAAAAAGGTAACATTTATATCATCCCCACTTTGCGTACCAAGTAAAAGTGTTAATAATTTGTCTTTTTGAATTTCAAATGAAAAAACCAAATGCGTTAAAACTATTTTTAATAATTTTTATATTATATATTTTGGATTTCGGATATCCAAAATATCCAAAAATTTCACATTTTAATATCCGTATCTGAATCCAAAAAACCGGATTTCCGAATTTCGGGTATCCGAAATTTTGGATATCCAAATTTTCAAGTATTTTCGGATTTTTCGGATCCGATGTTCGGATGCGGATATTTTTGAACACCCCTAGCTACAAAATGCTTCTATGGATCTCTTAACTAGTTCAAAGTGTGAAAAATACCTAACCCTAGAACTACAAGCACTACTCCAAAAGATTTAGCATGAAAATCTGCACAAACAACAAAAAGAAAAAAAATTTGTTGCTTTTGAATTTTTGAAAACAAAAAAAATATTTTTGGTATTTTTGATTTTTTTTCAAAAATAAAAAAATGTAGTTGTTGTAAACATACTAAAGTTAAACACTAAAAAATATGACAAATATACGAATTCGAAGGATTCGAAGAGTTGACTATGAAGAGTAATCTTTGAATACTGAATAACATTCCTTTTTCTTTTATGACGTGTCCATGAACCATTCATTTTTTTTTATCATCATTCTCCTTTTTCGCATGGAACTGAATTTCATCGATCATTCCCAGTGCTTCCAAAATTCTTACAAAAGACTTTTCATCTAAAGGTTTTGTGAAAAAATCAGCTAACTGATGTGTTGTTTTCACAAAATGCACTTCGATATTTCCATCTTCCACGTGATCCTTGATGAAATGATAACGAAGAGTAATATGTTTAGTCTTTGAATGCTGCACATGATTATGACAAATTCTTATGACACGTTGAGAATCACAATATAATGGAAATTTTTTCATATTAATTGCATAATCTCGCAATTGGCTTTGTATCCAGATGATTGGTGAAGTACAGGAAGCAACAACCACATATTCAGCTTCAACAGTTGAAATTGATACACATGTTTGCTTTTTCAACTGCCAGCTCATCAATTTGCCATCAAGCAAATGACAACCACCACTTTTGCTTTTCCTATCAAGATTACAACCTCCCAAGTCTGCATCCGAATAAGCTTGAATAAAGAACCCAGTTTTCAAAGGATACCACAATCCAAACGAAATTGTTCCTTTAAGATAACGAAATATATTCTTCACAACTGTGAGATGTGGTTCTCGTGGATTTGACTGATACCTAGCACAATTACATACAAAAAACATGATGTCAGGTCTACTACCAGTAATATAAAGTAACGAACCTATCATGCTTCTGTAAAGAGATAGATCAACTGCAAGTTTATCTAACGAAGGTGTCAGTCTTATTCTAGTTGCCATCAGAAGTCGTAATTTTGTGCTATTCGTCAATCTAAACTTCTCTAGCAAATTCTTCGTATATTTTTATTGATTGATAAAAATACCTTCTCTATTTTGAAGAATATTCAATCCAAGAAAATTATTGATTTTTCCCATCATGCTCATTTCAAACTTGCTTTTCATCAAAATTTTGAATTCACTAGACAAGGTAGGGTCAGTTGAGCCAAAAGTTATATCATCAACATAAATTTGAACATGCATTAGATGATTCACAACTTTCTTTCGAAATAACGTGGGATCAACTGATCCTTGTTTAAATTTAGATTGTTTCATAAATGAAGTAAGTGTGGCATACCATGCTCGTGGTTCTTGTTTCAAAGAATAAACCACCTTATCTATGATATAAACATGATCAGGATGTTCTTCGATAATAAAACCTGGGGGTTATTCAACATAAACAGTTTCTTCAAGCTCTCCATTTAAAAATGCACACTTCAAATCCAGTTGAAAAACATCAAAGTCTTTGTGAGCTGCATAAGCCAGAATTATACGAACAGCCTCGAGTCTTGCAACAGGGGAAAAGTTTCTTCATAATCTATTCCTTCTTGTTGAGAATAACCTTTAACATCAAGCATGACTTTGTTTCGAATAATGTTTCCATCTTTGTCAGTTTTATTTTGAAAATCCATTTTAATCCGACAGTCAATACCTCATTTGGCTTAGGAATTAATCTCCAAACCTTATTTCGTTCAAATTCAGATTGTTCAGATTCCATTGCAACAACCCAATCTGAGTGTTCCATTCCAATCTTAAGTGTCTTTGGTTCAATTTTAGAGATAAAAACATTGAGCATGCAAAATTCTTGATGAGTATTTAATACCTCATTCTTCGCATGAATTTGAGCTCTTGTTAAGACTCCCTCTGGTGGATTACCAATTATTTGCTCCTTCGGATGATCCTTTGTCCATTTTTCCATTGGTGGATAAGCAGAATCAAATTCCAAATGTACATCTTCGTATAAATCATCATTTTTTAAACCTGCAATTGAACATGCATCATTAATATCATCAAAAATCTTCATTTTGTTCAACTTGCTCCCCATTAACATTAGCATGATTTTCAAAATCTTTTTCAGTTTGTTTTATATAATAATCATCAAATGTATGATTGAATGTTTCTTCCACTTTTCGTGTTCTTTTGTTTAGCACTCGATAGGCGACTGAATTATGCGAATATCCAAGGAAAATTCCTTCATCAGCTTTTGCTTGAAACTTCGAAAGATTATCCTTAAGATTCATAAAAAAGCACCTGCATCTGAAAACATGAAACAATGTCACATTTGGTTTTCTATTATTAATTATTTCATATGGAGTGATATTAAAATGACGATGGATGAAAGATCTATTTTGAGTAAAACATGCAGTGGATACAAGTTCAGCCCAAAGGTATTGTGGAAGATTTGCATATGCCAACATAGTTCTTGCGGCTTCGCATAGAGATCTATTTCTTCGTTCAAAAACACCATTTTGTTGTGGTGTATATGGAGATGAAAAATTATGTGAAATTCCTATATCCACCAAATATGAATCAAGAACATTGTTCTTAAATTCAGTTCAATGATCACTCTTTATCTTTCGAACCGTCTTCTTCAACGTTGTTTCCATTTTCTTGATAAAATCAATCATGATTTGTGCAACTTCGGATTTAAGCCTGAGAAAACAAACCCACGTGAATCTTGAAAAATCATCAACAATTACTAAAATGTACCGTTTCTTGTTGAGAGTGGATACAGTCGATGGTCCACACAAATCAATGTGTAAAAGCTCCATAGGTTCAACAATCTTCGAATCAATCACGATTGGATGAATTTTACAAATGAAAGCCCAAGTTCTAACTTGTGTCTTGATCTTATGAATTAAATCAACATCATTTTCTAAAGATATTGAAATGTAATTTTTCGATAGTTTTAGATTTTCACTAGATTGCACCTCAGGCTTTTCAATTTTTGTTACTTTGTTGATTGGTTTCCATCTCTGAATAGGAGTATTTAAATCTTGAGAAGATAATCTGCAACTTGTGGACTCATTCAAATACTTTTCATAGGATGATTTGATATGGTCTTGAGAAATCTTTCCGTATTGAAACCTTTTTCCTTGTCCCTCAAGCCAATGATTAACTGAATGAACTTATGACTTTCCTTTTGTGCTTGAAACCTTTGTTGTTTTTGTGATTGAAAGATTTGGAAATTTTGGCTTTTATGGAGTAAATTTTATTGATGATTTGAAAGCTTCGTGTGAAGTTGGTTGACTATTCGTTGATTTTCAAACAATGTTAAGTTTTTGATTATTCACAACATTTTGTGATGCCTTAAACTTTTGAATGTTATCATATTTTCGAACATATGCAACCTTTTGATTAATTGGAAAGGTGTCTATTACATTCATTGGTTGATGAAAAGATGTGTTTCTTGGTTTTTTCTGTGAGCAATGACTTTTTAAAACTCTTTGGTTTTGAAATATTTGTTAAATTTGATTTTGAAACACTGTTTTTCTCAGATGAAATTTTGGATTTAGTTAAAGAAAATTTTCCTTAGACAAAACTTGTGAAAAAATTACCTTTCGTTCCTTTCTCTTTGAAACTTTATGATCTTTTGAAAACTTATCAACAAGCACTTTGAATTCATTTGAATTAAGTTTCACAATTGAAGTTTAATTAACAACTTCTTTTGTAACAACTTCATTTTCCTTTTCAGATTTAACAACCAATTTTGTTTTGGTTTCTATTTTTGAAAAACATACGAATTTTTAGTGAGGCTGTTTTCAATAATGTTTTGATTCGCAAAAACTCCTTCGTCTGTTGAATGCTTATTGTCTTCTTCCACTCCTTCCCCAGTCCCATAACAAAAGTAAGATTATACTCTGTTAAGGACCTTGTAATTCTATAGTGATTGCACCTGTAGATCAACTCATTTAGACGATCGTAATAGACTTCAATTGTTTCAGTTTTTTTCTGTCTGAACTCCTCCAGTTCAACCAAACACTACTTTATGGAATTGATCTTTTTCTTTTCACTTCCTTGATACTTTTCTTTGAGAGTATTCCAAATCTCCATAGCAGTTTTACAACAACGAATGTAGTTGTAAACAACAGGTGGCAAAGAACCTCTCAACTCTCTCATGCATCTCTTTTCATTGTTCTCCACTCTTGTTTGTTGATCTTCAACAATAGAAGTAGTTCCAGACGAACCTAAAGGTTGAACATTTGCTGGAGGCTGAACTGATCCATTGATACAAGTCCATAACTCTTCATCAATCCCGTTAAGATAATCCTGCATACGATCAGCACACTGATCATAGTGTTTAGGAATTAACATAGGAATTTTTGTTGATGATCTAAGCAGATGAGAAAACGAAGTCATTGAATTGATATTAAAATTCGTCATTGATGAACATATGAAGTTTTACGTGATTTTTGAATTAACAACGAGAATTTGAAAAACGATTATCTGAAACGATTCAGAAATTTCAGTAAATCACTCGATTCAAAAATACAAATGCATAATCTAATCACAATCTTAGATCTAAGATAATTTTTCAATCTAAAAAATCGCAGAAACTTTTGAACCAAAAAGTTGATTCAAAAACTTTTTGAACAATTGAAAATCAGATCACATAGATGTTTCCTTCTCTAATACCAATTAATGAACCAATGAATCGAGTATGAAATTAATCATAGTTGATATTGAAGAATGAATGAGTAATTGAACACAAGATGTAAATAAGATTTCGCTTCAACTTTATTACGCTTTAAGTGTTTACAGAGAAAAATAGACAATGTGGTTCACGTTCGCTAACTCTAGTAAATGATCCTATTTATAGGATACACAAACCGTACAAAATATACACTAACGCATTAACACTTAAGCTTCATACAAAAGAGACCTAGTAAAATACATTACAAATCATACCAAGAGTACAAAATAAGCTTCGACTAATTACAACAAAACTACCCATACAGAATTTTTAACGGACTTTTCCTTTCTCAACCTGTTAAAAATATAGCTTTAATA
This sequence comes from Lactuca saligna, assembly GCF_052625555.1. Classification (NCBI taxonomy): domain Eukaryota; kingdom Viridiplantae; phylum Streptophyta; class Magnoliopsida; order Asterales; family Asteraceae; genus Lactuca; species Lactuca saligna. Next base: position 53,803,137 of record NC_136422.1, on the reverse strand, counting down.
ATGAAATCAAAATTAGGCGACAATGTCTAAACGAAAGTTGTAGAGCGTAATGTCACCTATGTGTGGATATAATGAACGTAAAAAAAGGAGTTCTTATGCAAAACACAGGAATTTGTGAAGTTTGTAAATTCAGATTACGCCCAGCATACACTTGTTCATGGTTCGAGATTGGCCACGTCCTTCTCTCGTTGCACGAGGCACATGTATCAGATAAGACAACCACGTATCTGCATACGCCCGACGTACTAAGTTGTACACCTAGCATACTGAGCCATAACAAGGTACGCTCAACGTACTAAGACTTACATCCCGCGTAGTGAACCGCCATACAGTACGCCCAACGTACTAAAATTTACGCCCCGCGTAATCTGGGGTTTCATCCCCTATACATAGAAATCGATGGTAGCTGAATTTTGTTTACAAATTTAACTCTCTTGCACCCTCTACTTTCTCTCAATTCACCCTAACAGCCCCTGAAGTCCCGGTATCATCCCCGACACCCGAAGCAAGCCTGACGCTTCAAAGTTCCCAAGAAAATTTTATTTTCAACTCGAAACTCTGCCCGTGTAAGACTGGCTTTCAGTTAAATTCCCCAGTTTTATCGTAGAAAGTCATATTTTGAGTCGAAGTGATGCCCAAATTATCATTTATTCCTTCGATTATTTCCTGGTGAGTTCAATATATGGGAACAATTGTATGTTATGTGTTATATGTGTTATGTGCTTCTCCGTTTAATTATCTTATGTTGTTATTTCATGCTATTATGGTAGCAAAGTTATACCTTTGACCATCTGATCAGTGAAAGGACTTAGATTCACAGTGGTATTGGTATGTAGCCTCTGGCCATGTAGCACATGTCTCATAAGAGAATCACTTCTATTCTATGGCATTGGTAGAGAGTTAGATAGGGCTGAAAGCCTAAAATCTATCAACTTGTTTAAATAAGAAATTGTATGTCTTCTATACCATTTGGGCCGAAGCGTTATCGATGTATATCAAGTATTGAAATTGTTATGTCTCCATGATTGTGTATCATTAAATCAAATAACCGATTGATATGGAAAGCTTGTCTCATGATTCACATATGCTATTGTTGTTCCTTGTTTCCTTTGCTTTTGCCATATTGAAGTATATATATGGCATAATGTTATAATGTATCTATCATTGAACTCACTAAGCATCACTACTTACCCCTCTCAATGTTTAACAATTCTAGGTAACAAGAAACAAGTATAGTAGTATATTGTTGGATGATTTAGAATAGTTTGAAACTATTTTATTTTTTACTCATGTTTGTACAAAACTTTAATATCCTGGGTAGTTATGTAATATGTTAAAACTTTGAAATAGTCGGTTTGTATCAAGTCATTTGTAATCGAAATTATCAATGAAAAATATTGTTTATGAATATGCATGTAGCATGTTTTGGACTAGCGATATTGTGAAGTATAAAAGTTTGGGTCTTTCATAAATATGAAAGTTTGGGTCCATGGTATCAGAGCAATAGTTTAAGTGAACTAAATATCACAGATTGGTATTTAGACTTAAACCAATGGAAGTTCAATATATGAACGGATTTATTAGGAATATATGGATACAAACCATAGGAATGATTTAAGTAAAGTATTAGGTAATAATAAATCCTAATATTCTAAATACTACTTTGCTTTAAAAAATTTCAGAAGAATGGCTGAACAGGAAGGTATCAATAAGCCAGAGGTGGGTGGAGATCCTCGTCCTGATGAAGGAGACACTACAGTATCCCCTCGTGAGGTGTGAGTTATGGATAAACTTACTGGTGTTATTAGACAAACTCTCGAAGAACACAAAAAGAATGATGATAAAGAAAAAGAGAATGTCATCGAAGAACCTTCAAAAGGAGAGACGAGACATTCTTCATTCAAAACTTTCAAGAGTAGTGGGGCTACAGAGTTTTCTGGTGTGCTTAATCCCATTGTTATTCTTCCTTGGATTCAGAACATAGAGAATTGTTTCGTATTTATCATGTGGATAATGAAGATAAAGCTAATTATGCTTTTGCAATACTCATCGGCGAAGCATTGGTCTGGTGGGAAGCAACATATGAGGCTCTCAACGAGTATGACCAAGAGAATATATCATGGGAAATGTTCAAAACTTGTTTGCTAGGGAAGTATTGTCCTCCAGACATGAGGAGGATATTAGAGATGGAATTCCTAGAGCTTAAACAGGGAGGAATGACTGTGAATGAGTATGAAACTCGGTTTAATCAAAGAGCAAGGTTCACTATAAAGTATATTCCAACTGAAGATGAGAAAATTCAATTATTCATGGAGGGACTATGACATGAAATCCACAATTTTGTAGCCAATTGGGATGTTTTGTCATTTGATAAAGCTATTGAGTATGCTCGCAGGCGTGGGCATGAATTAGAAATACGTGGTGCCACTTTTTCTTTTCCGAAGCATCTACGTACTAAAAGAACCGTTTCTCTTCCCTCTATTCCACCAGCTTAATCTGTTCGATCTGAACCTAACAAAAAAAATGCAATCTCAGAGTGCTTTTTTGGTCATGGTAGATCACAATCTTTTTCTCTTCAATCACCTTCATGTCGCTTTTGTGGAAAGAATCATCTTGGCCAATGCAAAATAGATAATGAGTCTAAGAATCATCTTGGCCAATGCAAAATAGATAATGAGTCTGTTGTCTGTGTTGGATGTGGAGAAACGGGTCACATAAAGGCAGCTTGCCCAAGGAAGGATGTTAGTTGCTATGCATGTGGTATTACTCGCCACACGAAGTGTTTCTGCCCTACTCTTACTAGCCAAGTGACAGGAAGTCAAGCTTCCTTTTAACAACCAAAGAATACTCCAACAAAAAAGGAGGAGGTGCCAAAAGCTAAGGGCCATGCATTCCAGATTACCACAGAAGAGGCAAGCGAGGAACTGAATGTTGTGATGGGCACATTTCTTGTCAACTCTGGACCTACTTACATCTTATTTCATTTTGGTGTCTCAGATTCTTTTGTGTCTCATGAATTTGGGCATACTTTTCAAATTGCTTACTATGCACTCACGCAACCATTTCACGTAGATACTGCGGGATGTATATCATTACTTGCTGATAAAATTTACAGGAATTGTATAGGTGAAATTGAAGGCTATAATTTCCTTTCTAACCTGATTCCGATCTCCTTGCCCAACTTTGATATTATTCTTGGCATGGATTGGTTGTCAAAGAACCATGCAGAACTCTTATGCTACAAAAACATAGTACATACTCCTATTGAAGGGGAGAATCATATTTATGTCTACAGTGAACAAAGAAACTTAAAAATAATCTCTTTTCTAAAAGCTCAAAAATTCATAGCGAAGGGGTGCCTTATCTATCTGGCCTACACAGTTGATATCTCAAGAGAGGAGAAGAAAATTGTAAATGATATTCCCGTTGCTAACAAATATCCTAATGTTCTTCCCGATGAGTTGCCTGGACTTCCTCCTGATAGGTAAATAGAATTCCGAATTGACCTTGTACATGGTGCTTCCCTAATTGCAAAGACTCCTTATCATCTTGCACCAACTGAAATTAAAGAAATGATGATGCAACTGCAAGAATTACTTGACAAAGGCTTCATTCGACCGAGTACCTCCCCTTGGGGTGCTCCAGTATTTTTTTTCAAGAAGAAGGACGGATCGATGCGAATGTGCATTGATTACCGTAAGATGAATAAGGTGACTCTCAAGAACTAGTAGCCACTACCTCGCATCGATGATTTTTTTAATCAACTTCAAGGTGTTAGCTATTTCTTGAAGGTTGATTTGAGATCTGGCTACCATCAGTTGAAAGTACACGAGCAGGATGTACCGAAGACAACTTTCGTACTCGATATGGACATTATGAATTTGTTGTCATGTCGTTTGGTTTAACAAATGCTCCTGCTGTATTCATGGATATGATGAATTGGGTATTCCGTCCAATGCTTGATAAATCTTTCATCGTATTCATTGACGGTATTCTAATCTATTCTAAGTCTGAAGCTGATCATGTCGTTCAAATTTGTGCGGTTTTATAACTTCTTCAAAAGGAGAAACTATATGCTAAATTCTCGAAATGTGAATTTTAGCTTCGCCAACTTCAATTTTGCAGCCATGTGATTTCTGGAGATGGTGTATCTGTAGATCCTACAAAAATTGAAGCTATTCAGAATTGGGAAGTGCCTCGTAATGCTTCCAAAATTCACAGTTTCTTGGGTCTTGCAGGATATTACCAAAGGTTCATTAAAGACTTTTCTCATATAGCCGTAGCTTTCACCAGTCTTACATGAAAGGCAACCAAGTTAGAATGGGGTGAAGCCCAAGAAAAATCCTTCTCAACTCTAAAAGATCTTTTGACTCATGCTCCAATATTATCACTTCCAAAAGGTGATAATGATTTCTCCGTATATAGTGATGCTTCAAGATTGGGACTCAGTTGTGTGTTGATGCAGCATGGTAAGGTGATAGCCTATGCCTTAAGACAACTGAAAGAGTATGAAAACAATTATCCCACCCATGACCTCGAACTTGCTGTAGTGGTATTTTCTCTAAAACTTTGGAGACATTATCTTTTAGGTACAAAATGCCAATTGTTTACCGACCACAAGAGGCTCAAGTAAATATTAGTTAGCAAACTTTGAATATGAGACAATAATGAGCCATGGAGCTGATCAAAGATTATGACTGTGAAATCCTGTATCATCCTGGAAAAGGCAATGAAGTTGCCGATGCACTTAGCAGGAAAGTTTATCGTAATAGTATGTGTTATACGATTACTCACACTACAGTAAAGTCCACTATTCTTGATGAACTAGAAAAATGGTAAGTAGAGGCCTTAAAACCATAAAATGTGAAGAAAGAAGGGATGACAAATTATACTGATGCTTTACTTGATAATCCATGAGGATTGAAGGTATTTAAGAATCAGCTATGGATTCCAAAGATTGGCGGATTAAGACAGAAGGTTTTAGATGAAGCCCATAAGTCTAAAATGTCAATACATCCTGGTACAAGTAAAATGTACTATGATGTAAGAGTTGATTATTGGTGGCCTGGATTAAAAAGATACATTGCAAGATATGTGCAAGAATGCTTGATATGATTACAAGATGCCACCATATGAAGCATTATATGGACGTAAATGCCGTACGCTTCAATCACTTGACCAACACAATTCAGAAATCAAATCAATAATTTGTGTAACATCATGTTCCGAATCAATTCCTAGTTTGAGGTTGTGGTCCAAAGATCGGTTATCATATGGATTATGGCTTTTGAAAAAGGTAAGATCTAGGTCCATTTGGGTGCGGGTGGTGTATTAGAAGTGAGCTGGGTGTTCGGTTTGTATTTTGAAGCGCAGGGGTATTTCGGTAAAGTGTTAGTTCGGGCTTTTGTGGAAAATGGATTCTCGTTCGGAAGGTCTTAATCAAGATTTGAGTTGTCAGAAATGTAGGGCTTCTCGTTACCTTTCCGTTGATATAAGGATCATCGGAATCAAGCTTATAACGAAGAAGTTATTGTCTGCAAAAGTTTGAGGGTTTCAGGCTTAACTGAGTACACGGGCCGTACTAGTGAAATTGTAACTACGTTGGGCGTACCTTGGAGTATGCTGGGCGTACTGACCAGGATTGTCGCGAATGTTCTTCGGAGTACGTTAGGTGTACCAGAATTATGTTTAACGTATGCCCCTAAGATCATAACCCTATTTTAGGGTCGCGGATCATATTTAAGCTCCTTATCTCATAACCTAACCCTAATATCTTCAGCCTCCACCCTTTAAATCCCTAGAAATCGTCATATATCATTCATGGTGATATTCTGAGCTTATGGAGTTCATTTTTAGGATGTTTGGCCCATTTTTAAGAAGATGGAGCTTGTTGCGAAGATGGGAATCAAGGAGGATCTTATGGATCTATCTTTTAGGACCCATTATTAGCTTGATGAAGGTATAAAGCTTTGAACTTGATCATTAATATCTTAGATGTACCATTTATAAGTTTTGGTTACTTTTTGGTCCCAAGGAAGAAGCGTTATGGTTCAAATCCGATTCTTAGACTTAGGGTTGCCACTCTTAGTGTTAAAGGAGTCCCTAAGGCAGAAAGTTGCCATCCTGGAGGTCTTAATGACTTCATGCATGAGTTAAGACCACTTTCATGGAAGTAGACTATCATTTTTGGAGCTTGAGCTTATGTGGGACATGCAAATTCACCAAGTCCGTGACTTTATGGATTTAGACGTTAGCAGGAACTCAGATATGTGGTTTGCACTTATGGATTAAGGTATTAAGTGCTTAATAGCCATTTGTGCATGACTGACGTGTGTGCTACGCATAGTAGTAGGTACGCAGCGCGTACTGACCAAACCCTAGTATGCTAAGCGTACTGAATGGGCATGTTGAGTGTATGCACTCAAAAGGATTTAGGGCTTCTTGTGCGCTGTAAGCCATTCCGGGCCTTGACTAGTTTTGGGTCTGGACTTGGGTTGGATTGGTGGACCAATATATCAGTTTTGGGCCACGGTTGCTATGGTTAGGCCTTATTGGGCCATATGGCCCATTTAGATAGTTTTGTACATAGACTTTAGGCATGTTAGTAAGGAGAGACTTTTGGGCCATTGTGAAAGGTTTTAGGCTAAGAAGGTGTTTCGACCTTAGGTTGGGGTTCAATAAGGAGTATAGGCCTAATTTGGTAAATTGGGCCATTAATGAGCCTTTATGGATTTTATTATTTTGGACTTTGTGTTTTTGGGCCATCAGATAGTTTTTACTAGAAATGAATAATATTATGAAATATTATGTGATATTGAGTATTGAGTTCTAACACATAGTTTTACTAGAAATGAAGTAAAACTATGTTTAGAATCACTCGGAAAGTATTTGAACTCTTATGAGATTCCAATCAATTGTTAATTATTTAAATTAACAAAAATATAAAGTTGAAAATAGGTAAAAGTTTTAATATTGAAAGTTGTAAAGAATATTGTTAGAAACGTTTAGGCGAAAACATCATCGAAATCCGAGTTATAATGAAGAAGTTATTACTTATCAAAGTTTCGCGACAGAACCGACATGACGTTGTATGATGTAAAAAGTGAGTTTTTTATAAACCACTTTTTAGCCTTAGTGATCTAAATGAAAGTAGTAGTATTCGTTAAACCGAGAATTTTCATAAGAAGAACGTCAAAATATGACTTCGTACGAGGAAGTTATGATTTTTATAAGTTTCGGTATAGCAGTAGATAGCTAAAACCTCGAAATAAAGATCGAGTGAGTTTTAACCGACACAAACTAAATGAGAATCGATGATCTCGTCGATTGTAGTTCAACGGTAAAAAGACAGAAGAAAACTGAGGTCAGATGAAAAAGTTATGAATTTCTAACGGACTTTTCCTATCCCAGCCTGTTAAAAATATAGCTTTACATTTGAACTCAAAATTAGCTGACGCATGGATATAAACATCATCAAAAACGGAATTCGTGTGCGAAACTTACAACTTTTGGAAGTTTGGAAATTCGGAGTATGCCCAACGTACACGTGTTCATGGTTCGATATTGGCCACGTCCTTCTCTCTTTGCTGAGGCATACATATCGGATAAGACAACCACGTATCTGCGTACGCCCAACGTACTAAGTTGTACATCCGATATACTGAGCCACAACGAAGTAAGCTCAACGTACTAAGGCTTACGCCTCGCGTATTGAACTGCCATGATGTACGGCCAACGTACTGAAATTTACGCCCCGCATAATTTGGGGTTTCAGCCCTTATAAATAGAAATTGATGCAGCCAAATTTTGTTTCCAAATTTTACTCTCTCGCACCCTCTACTTTCTCTCAATTCACCCTAACAGCCCCTGAAGTCCTGTTATCATCCTCGAAACCCGAAGCAAGCCCCGACGCTCCGAAGTTCCCGAGAAAATTTTATTTTCAACTCGAAACTTTGTGCGTGTATGGCTGGTTTTCAACAAAAATCCCCGGTTTCATTGCAAAAAGTAATATTTCGAGCTGAAGTGCTGCCCAAATTATCATTTATTCCGTCGGTTATTTTACGGTGAGTTCAATATATAGGAACAATTCTATGTTATGTGTTATATGTGCTATGTGCTTTTCTGTTTCATTATCTCATGTTGTTATTCCGTGTTATTATGGTAGCAAAGTTATACCTTTGACCATGTGATTAGTGAAAGGACTTAGATTCATGGTGGTACTGGTATGTAGCCTCTGGCCATGTAGTGCATGTCTCGTAAGAGAATGACTTGTGTATCAAAATGTTTAAATCAGAAATTATGTGTCTTATATGCCATTTGGGCCGAAGGGTTATTGATGTATATCAAGTATTGAAATTGTTATGTCTCGTTGATTGTGTATCATTGAATCAACTCACCGATTGATATGGAAAGCTTTTCGAATGATTCACATATGCTTTTCTTATTCCTTGTTTCCTTTGCTTCTGCCATATTGAAGTATATATATCGCATAATGTTATAGTGTATTTATTGTTGAACTCATTAAGCGTCATCACTTACCCCTCTCAATGTTTAACAACTCCATGCGATAAGCAACAAGTATAGTAGTATGCTGTTTGATGATTTAGACTGTTTTGAAACTATTTTATTTTGTACTCATGCTTGTATAAAACTTTAATATCCTGGGTAGTTATGTAATATGTTAAAACTTTGAAATTGTCGGTTTGTATCCAGTCGTTTGTAATCGAAATTATCAATGTAAAATATTATTTATGAATATGCATGTAGCTTGTTTTGGAGTAGCAATATTGTGAAGTATGAAAGTTTGGGTCTTTCAGAAACATGAAAATTAGGGTCTTTCAGGTATGCTCTGGGGAACTCGCTAAGCTTTGTGCTTACAATTTTGTTTATTGTTTTAGGTATCATCAGTTTTGAAAGAAAGGTCCAGCTTGATCGCAATGCTCACACCCATGTTTTCCGCAATGAATGAATTTGGGATAAACTCTGATAAATGTTTTAAGTAATGATGTTTTGGATTGTTTTTTAATAAATGTTATCGATGTTTTGGCTATAGTAAAAATGAAATTTTACCCTTGATTTTTTGGTCGTAACAGTTTGTTTGGCGAGGGGATCATCTTCCAAAGAAGAAATAGTGGTTACGAGAGGAGAAAAGAGAATACAAGGATGGAAATTTTGGAGATTATGGAGGAAAGGATATCGATAACAGTAGATGAAAGTGGTTTCTAATGAGTGGACGAGTGAGGTGGAGGGAGGTGTAGACAAGAAAATAGAAAAAAATATATGAGTGGTTTAAATTTGTTCTCAATTGTTCTCATTCTAAAAAATGTTATCCTTTGAACATATATATATATATATATATATATATATATATATATATATATATATATATATATATATATATATATATATATATATATATATGGGAAATTTCAAGAGGCTATTTAACACATGGACCGGTGTTGTTAATATGTGTAACAGCCCGTCATTTCAAGTCAGTAAAAATCGAGTCCTGTAACCTCTTTGAGAAAGGAATTAGAATATCATCGAAAAATGAAGTATTCAAAAACTCTATTTGGAGTACGCTATGTGGTAGGTATTGTCTTAAGGTTTCCAAACATATAAATAACACAAAAATCCGAGTTATAACGAAGAAGTTATGACCATTCTATGTTTTCCGACAAAAACCAGCAATACGAAGTTACGTAAAAACACAAAGTTTCAATAAAACACTTTCTGACCCTAGGTGTCTAAATGAAAGTCATAGATATCGTTAAACTACAAAGATGCATAAAAAGAACGCTCAAATCAGACATCGTATGAAAAAGTTATGAATTTTTAAAGAAATTCCTTAATCACGTCATTTTAATAAATAAATAATAAAAATAATTTCAGAATTTGCCTACGGAATCTAAACAAAAGTTGTAGATCTTAGTCTCACCTTCGCGTGGATATAAAGAATGTTGTAAACGGAGTTCGTATGAGAAAGATATGAATTTTTGAAGTTTATTAAATAAATTATATATAAAAATAAATCAAAAATCCGGTAATATCCGAAGGAGGAGTCAGCGTCCTCATCCGAGTTGCGCACCGCGTAACCTCGTACGCCCAGCGTACTCGAGGCCACGGCCTCGGATCGTCCACGTTGCCCCTATGCGAGCCTACCCCCCCCCCCCCCCCGTCCCGTCCGAAGCGCGATGCAGCCGAGGATGCGGTCAGCGATGACGTCCCGTACGCGCCGCGTACGGGAGTACGCCCCGCATACGTGTGCCTTCCAGCCCCCTATAAAAGGGATGCGAGGGTTCCCGGAAAATTGCTGATTCACTCTCCTTTTTCTTGCGTTTTGCCTCGTTTTCCGTGCTCGCACTACCCCGAAGCCCTGGTCATTTTGAGCAAGTCCCGAAGGTCGATTTTACTCCCGAGAATCCCGAGGAAAATCCATTTCGTGAGACGAAACTCTGCCCGGTTTTCCATCTTGCTATCTTCAAACTTTCAAGTGAGTTCATACCCCTTTCAAACACACTTTAAATACATTTTAAATGTTTTTATACAAGTAAACATACGGTTATTATCGTGTATTTTATAAAGTTTCACTTCGCTTGTTTTACCGAGCAAATCACTTGGAACTCATTACTATTATGGAAAACTCTTGTCATACTTTGTGTGCATTAGACTTATGCAAAGTATATAATGATTTCAAAGTACTTTTCATGGTTAAGTCGTTTTATACATTCTAAAGACTTATGATTTATGTTTTGTTAAACATTGTGAAAAAGGATAAACTTCGCGTATAAAAACTATCACTTTAATATAGCCTTAGTTTAGAATCCATGAGACGTGTATATCTTCAAACGTTACTTTTCTTTATTAGAAAGTAATGCTGCAAGTCCTGTCTATAACCAGAGTCTCCCGTTCGGAGAACGTGTCAAATGTGTATAGATCTATACGGGAAGTCATGATCCCGCGCCCTGACTGTTAGCTACAGTCTGTCTTTTGGGGTGACAGTTGTCATAACGCTGCGACGCCTGAAGAACGTCGTTACAGGCATATTATGTTTAGTATGGTTATAAAACTCATCGGATATACAATTATTGTGGTATTATGCTTTTATGAACGAGTAACTGTTAAAACTATTCTTCATCTAACAAATGCGATCTTCGTATAGCTTTATTATATAAAACTATGATACAACTTTTAAGAATGTCGTTTTTCTTGCAACTTTCGGTCATACAGACTGCCAGTCATGTTAGGAAAATAAGGGTTTTTCCTGTACACAAACCAAACAACTAATAGGAAGATAAGGGATTTTCCTGGTGCAATTATTTACAACTTATGACACGAACATTCATATGCATTTCATACTTTTATAAGAAAATAAGGGTTTTTTTTTTCTTGGAAGACACAACAAATCATATCTCAACCATTAGGGAAAATATGGGATTTTCTGGATCTAATACATTCATTTTCAACACAACAAGTCATAACTCTTCACACTTGAAATATTGAGTTTTCTGGAAAACATACACCCATTTTGGAATGGCATCCAATTTTTCTAAACTACTTACGAACTCACCAACTTAATTGTTGACACTTTTTCTTTGAATTAACTTGTATTCTCAGGGAAGCGCTAAGCAGGTTTGGGAATCAACTTTTGGGATTAACGCGCTGGCGTTAATTACTTCTTTTGAATGATGTTTATGTATTTATGTTTTGAACGTGTAATGAATACAATTATGTAAACATCTTGGAAACTTTAATATATATGGTGGTGTGTACTTTACTTTCTATGAACTGTTATGATACTGAATATGATGTCCTCCGCCCCCGAACGTTTCCGCCGTTCTGGTTTGGGGGTGTGACAGATTGGTATCAGAGCTTTGTTTATAGGGAATTAAGTATATCAAAACCATTTCTTTTTGGTATACAACTATAAACTCAACTGGGCAAAAACACTCTGAGAAAAGTCATACGTTTGAAATTAAATTTATTTAGTTTTAAGGTAAGCATGCACTCATTTTATACTAATAACAGTTTCATAGTAAATAACTTTAGAAGTATTATAAATAAGTTGTGCAGTACAGGTACGCCTTGGGGCATGTAATCGGAACTAGGAAGAATATAGCCTGATCAACTATATTTGTCCGAGATCCAACTAACGTATGCCAAGGAGTGTCTGCAGTGGACAACGATTTTAAAACTTACCAAAAGCACATCATTACATAATGCTAAGGGAGTTGTTGTGTTGCCGTCAACCATTAAACTTAAGGGTAAGTTTCATGTGCTCTAACTTATAGTAAATTTTTAACCCTATTCTCGTACAGTCTAAATGGCGGGATTCCATCACCCCAATGACCCCTACTACCCCAACCAAGGTAATGGAGGATGGATCGAAGAAGATCCTGAAGAATACGAAGAGCCTATAGAGTTGGAGGAAGGGGATGCCTCTAGCATGGATTCGGAGCCAGAAATTATCAATCCACCAATCCCACAACCTCCCATCCACGTGAGGAACTTCCAAGGACCCACTCCTGTGTGGGGAAGTCACCTCCATCATTGGAGCCAACAACAAAGCTTACGCCCTCCCTACGGCATGTGCCGAGACTTCTATCATGTCAGAGGCGGGGGATCAGCCGACCGAGCACTTCCGGTCATGGTTGGCAAACTCGCCAACCAGTGCTATCAATCTAAAGTGCAAGCCAACCGAATCCGAGAGGTCAATGTGGAAGTACAAATCCACACGGCCGATATCAACCGCCTAGAGATGTTGCAGAATGACATCCACCTTCGCGTCGAAGTATTTCAAGCACAAGCAAATGCAGCCTTCGCAGAATTGAGGGAACAACAAGCTGCGTTTGATAGGCGCCTCATGGAGTCGAAGCAGTCCGACACGGAGTCGAGCTCCAAACGCAAACCGCGCCGCAAGTAGTACTTGCCTGACTTTCAATTTTGTTATAAATTAGGACCGCGGATAAAAGTATTATTTTCTTAAAAATGTTCTGTAATCGGAGGCCTTTGGAAAGGTCAAGAACTTTTGTCTAGACCCCGCTGTAACACAACTATATGTTTAATATATATAAGGGTATACCCCTTTTCTTGTTGTTAATCATGCGTAGCTCGTTCAATTCATAAGTATATCGATTCAAACTTATTTTCAAGCTCAAAACCTTGTGTCGGTCAAACCGAATTTCTTAGAACTATTAGAAGTTAACTCAACATCATTCAACTCTGAACTACCAACACTTATAAATCATTCATTTTCTTTTGGCAGCACGATGCCTCCTCGTCCAAACCTATGACCCAGGCCGGGCACGGCACCACCACCACCTCCACCACCAACTTATGATCCAGCCATGGTCCAGGCTGCTATCACAGTAGCAGTAACCGCAACACTCTCGCAAATAAACTCCCACGGAAATGGAGGGGCGGGAAGCAGCACGAATCATCCAAATCATGGCACTGGGCATGGCCAAGTAAGAGAATGTACTTACAAGGAGTTCTCTAATGCTAAGCCAAAAACTTTTAATGGAATTGAGGGAGTCATTGCACTAATTCAATGGTTCGAGAAGACCGAAATGGTCTTCGAGATCTGCTCATGCCTAGAAGCAAGCAAAGTCAAGTTCGCTGCTTGCACTTTCATAGATCGAACCCTCACTTGGTGGAAAAGCCATGTGAATTCGGTGATGCTCACTGTCACCAACGCCATTAGTTGGGACGATATGAAGGTTCTACTACTGGAAGAATACTACCCAAGGGGCGAAGTGTAAAAGCTTGAGCAGGAACTCTGGAATCTGAAAATGACTGGGTCTGACCTAGTCGCCTACACAGCTAGGTTCAACGACCTCACTGCACTGTGCCCTACCATGGTCAACCCAGAATCAATGAAGGTTGAAAGGTACATTTGGGGGTTGTCACCCCAGATTCAAGGGCATGTCCTAGCTTCCAGCCCTGTTACCTACAACAACGCTAAACGCCTGGCTCAGCGACTCATCGACCACGGAGTAAAACACGATACCATTTCAACAACCGCATATCCATCTAGGGAGGCTTAGGGCCAGAGTAGGCCTTGGAACAAAAGGAGGGGACAGACCCTCCAGGAAAACCCCAAGAAACAACAAGTAATAGCGACCCACGCTATGACTGTACCTGCCAAGCCTGCCCCCACAAGCTCATATAATGGGAAACTTCCTAAGTGCAACCGATGCAACTTCCACCACCACGATCCTTGTCATGATCTTTAATGCACCAAGTGTAATAAGAAGGGACATACAACCCACTATTGCAAAGAGCCAACCCAACCATCCGTCCCCACTACTAATACCGAGGTAAGTCGCGCCTACTTTGAGTGCGGAGACACGGGGCACTACCGCAGGGACTGCCCAAAGGCAAACAACCGGAATACCGGCGGAAGGGGCTGAGTTTTCGCAATGGGACAAGATGAAGCCATTGCGGACCCTACTGTTGTTACGGGTACGATTCTTCTCGATAACTCGTATGCATGCATTTTGTTTGATAGTGGAGCGGAAAGGAGTTTTGTGAGTCACGACTTTAAAGGCCTGCTAAAATCAATACCACAATCATTAAGTGAACCATTCATAGTAGAAATGGCCAATGGGAAAACCGAAGGCACTAAGGAGATATACTTAAACTGCACCCTAACTTTAAATGATAATCCCTTTTCAATCAACCTCATGCCAGTCTCGATTAAGAGTTTCGATGTCATCGTTGGCATGGATTAGCTGAGTTCTCATCATACGGACATTCTATGTTACGATAAGGCCGTTCGCCTTAATCTGCCAACCGGCGAAACTTTCATTGTCTTGGGCGACAAACCCAGTACCACTCTTCGTATCATCTCAAGTATCCAAGCTCGGAAATGCCTACGCAAGGAGTGTCACGCGTTATTGGCACATGTTGTAGATGTGAAACGCGAAGTCCAGGTCATCAAGAATGTGCCCGACGTATGCGATTTTCCCGACGTTTTTCCCGAGGACCTTCCGGGAATACCTCCCGCAAGACAAGTTGAGTTCAGAATCGATATGGTTCCCGGAGCTACCCCAGTAGCCAAAGCACCCTATCGATTAGCCCCGGCAGAGATGCAAGAGCTATCCAGCCAACTGAATGAACTACTTGGAAAAGGATTCATCAGGCCGAGCTTCTCGCCATGGGGAGCACCCGTGCTGTTCGTGAAAAAGAAGGATGGATCATTCAGAATGTGCATCGACTACCGAGAACTCAACAAACTTACCATCAAGAACCGATACCCCCTACCCCGAATCGATGACTTATTCGACCAACTCCAAGGAGCCTATTACTTCTCCAAGATCGATTTGAGGTCGGGATATCACCAGCTGCGAGTCTTGGAGAGTGATGTTCCCAAGACGGCCTTCCGTACGCAATACGGACATTACGAGTTCGTAGTGATGCCGTTCGGACTAACCAATGCCCCCGCCGTATTCATGGATCTAATGAATCGGGTATGTCGTCCATTCTTGGATAAATTTGTGATAGTATTCATAGACGACATACTCATTTATTCAAAGAATAAAGAAGAGCATAGTCAACATCTGAGGCAAGTTTTAGAGACGTTACGGACTGAGAGACTGTATGCAAAATTCTCAAAATGTGAGTTTTGGATTAGAAAGGTGGACTTCCTCGGTCACGTGGTCAGCAAGGAAGGAATCCACGTGGACCCATAAAAAATCAAGGCTATCAAAAACTGGTCTGCACCAACTACACCAACAGAAATTCGCCAATTTCTAGGTCTTGCTGGTTATTATCGAAGGTTCATTCAGAATTTATCCAGCATCGCAAAGCCTCTTACCGCCCTAACCCAGAAAGGCGTGACCTACAATTGGGGAGAAAAGCAAGATGCTGCATTTCAGACCTTGAAACAGGCTCTTTGCAGTGCACCCATCCTTTCTCTTCCAGAAGGGACCGAAGATTTTGTGGTGTATTACGACGCTTCGAAGCAAGGGCTGGGCTGTGTACTAATGCAGAGAGGAAAGGTTATTGCATATGCCTCACGACAACTGAAAACACATGAGGTCAACTACACCACTCATGATTTAGAACTTGGGGCGGTGGTCTTCGCTCTTAAAATCTAGAGAAACTACTTATATGGTACGAAGTGCACTATCTTTACAGACCACAAGAGCCTACAACACATCTTCGACCAGAAGGAGTTGAACATGAGATAGCGACATTGGTTCGAATTGCTCAACGACTACGAATGTGAGATTCGCTATCATCCAGGAAAGGTAAACATCGTGGCAGATGCCCTTAGTCGTAAGGAGTACTCTGGCCGAAGAGTGAAGTCATTAGCCATGTCGATCCATTCGCACCTGTCAGCACAAGTCAATGAAGCTCAAATAGAGGCCTTGAAACCCGAAAACGTGACAGGTGAGACCCTTAGGGGAATGGACAAGAATTTAGAAATAAAGAGTGACGGAGCACGCTACCTCATGAACCGAATATGGACACCCAAGTTTGGTGGACTTAGAGAGGTAGTTATGAGCGAGGCACACAAGACTCCATACTCCGTACACCCCGGGTCAGACATGATGTATCAAGATCTCAAGCAACTCTACTGGTGGCCAAACATGAAAGCAGAGATCGCTACATATGCGAGCAAGTGTTTGACTTGCGCCAAGATGAAAATAGAACACCAGAAACCCTCAGGACTACTCCAACAACCTGAAATTCCTGAGTGGAAATGGGAGCAGATTTCCATGGACTTCATAACGAAACTGCCCAAAACTTAGAGTGGCCAAGATTCTATTTGGGTAATCATCGATAGATTAACCAAGTCCGCTCATTTCTTACCGATCAAGGAAACTGATAAAATGGAAAGGCTAGCGAGAATCTACATCCGAGAGATCGTACGACTCCATGGAGTGCCAATGTCTATCATCTCGGACAGAGACAACAGATTCACGTCTAGATTCTGGAAATCATTGCAAAAATCCATAGGAACAAGATTGGACATGAGTACAGCCTATCACCCCCAAACTGACGGACAGAGTGAAAGGACGATCCAAACCTTGGAGGACATGTTGCGAGCATGTGTAATCGAATTTGTTAAGGCATGGGATGTTCACTTACCTTTGGTCGAGTTCTCTTATAACAATAATTATCATACTAGTATCAATACTGCCCCATTTGAAGCCCTTTACGGCCGTAAGTGCAGATCACCTCTGTGCTGGACGGAAGTGGGCGACACACAATTAGCAAAAGGTCTAGTTCCTGATAGCACCCTCACTGGTCCAGAGATCATCAGAGAAACTACTGAAAAGATTGTGCAAATACGAGAACGACTGAAATCCTCGAGGGATAGACAAAAGAGCTATGCCGACAAAAGACGTAAACCCTTGGAATTTTAGATTGGCGATCGTGTACTACTGAAGGTCTCACCCTGGAAGGGCATGATATGCTTTGGAAAACGTGGGAAGCTAAATCCTAGGTACCTTGGACCCTTCGAAATCATTTCAAGAGTTGGTCTAGTGGCCTACAAACTCCAACTTCCAATCGAGCTTAACAAAGTACATCCAGTATTCCACGTATCAAACCTGAAGAAGTGTTTGTCCGACGAAACACTTGTAATTCCACTTGATGAGATCGAACTAAACGAAAATCTTAACTTTGTGGAAGAATCCATCGAGATCATGGATAGGGAAGTTAAACGAACTAAACAGAGTCGCATTCCAATAGTAAAGGTTCGATGGAATGCTAAGAGGGGACCTGAGTTCACGTGGGAACGAGAAGATCAAATCCAACAGAAGTATCCACACCTCTTCCTCAGCCCCTAAGAATTTTCTTTTGTATTAAAATTTCAGGACGAAATTCCCTCTAACGGGGGGATGATGTAACAGCTCGTCATATCAAGTCAGTAAAAATCGAGTCCTGTAACTCTATTTG
This sequence comes from Lactuca saligna, assembly GCF_052625555.1. Classification (NCBI taxonomy): domain Eukaryota; kingdom Viridiplantae; phylum Streptophyta; class Magnoliopsida; order Asterales; family Asteraceae; genus Lactuca; species Lactuca saligna. The sequence goes on along the minus strand of NC_136422.1, from coordinate 53,785,227 downwards.
AAGTATTCAAAAATCCGAGTTATAACGAATAAGTTATGACCATTCTAAGTTTTCCGACAAAAACCGACAATACGAAGTTACGTAAAAACGCAAAGTTTCAATAAAACACTTTCTGACCCTAGGTGTCTAAATAAAAGTCATAGATATCGTTAAACTACAAACATGCATAAAAAGAACGCTCAAATCGGACATCGTATGAAAAAGTTATGAATTTTTACAGAAATTCCTTAATCACGTCATTTTAATAAATAAATAATAAAAATAATTTCGGAATTTCCCGACGGAATCTAAACGAAATTTGTAGATCTTAGTCTCACCTTCGCGTGGATATAAAGAACGTCGAAAACGGAGTTCGTATGAGAAAGATATGAATTTTTGAAGTTTATTAAATAAATTATATATAAAAATAAATCAAAAATCCGGTATAAAGAACCTCGTACGCCCAGCGTACTCGAGGCCACGGCCTCGGATCATCCACGTTGCCCCTATGCGAGCCTACCCCCCCTCCCCTCCCATCCCGTCCGAAGCGCGATGTAGCCGAGGATGCGGTCAGCGATGACGTCCTGTACGCGCCGCGTACGGGAGTACGCCCTGCGTACGTGTGCCTTGCGTACGTGTGCCTTCCAGCCCCCTATAAAAGGGATGCGAGGGTTCCCGGAAAAATTGCTCATTCACTCTCCTTTTTCTTGTGTTTTGCCTTGTTTTTCGTGGTCGCACTACCCCGAAGCCCTGGTCATTTTGTGCAAGTCCCGAAGGTCGATTTTACTCCCGAGAAATCCCGAGAATCCCAAGGAAAATCCATTTCCCAAGACGAAACTCTGCCCGGTTTTCCATCTTGCTATCTTCAAACTTTCGAGTGAGTTCATACCCCTTTCAAACACACTTTAAATACATTTTAAATGCTTTTCTACTCTTTTAGGGGGGGGGGGGGGATACAAGTAAACATACGGTTATTATTGTGTATTTTATAAAGTTTCACTTCGCTTGTTTTACCGAAAAAATCACTTCGAACTCATTACTATTATGGAAAACTCTTGTCATACTTTGTGTGCATTAGACTTATGCAAAGTATATAATGATTTCAAAGTACTTTTCATGGTTAAGTCATTTTATACATTCTAAAGACTTATGATTTATGCTTTGTTAAACATTGTGAAAAAGGATAAACTTCGCGTACAAAAACTCTCACTTTAATACAGGCTTAGTTGAGAATCCATGAGACGTGTATATCTTCAAACGTTACTTTTCTTTATTAGAAAGTAATGCTGCAAGTCCTGTCTATAACCAAAGTCTCCCGTTCGGAGAACGTGTCAAATGTGTATAGATCTATACGGGAAGTCATGATCCCGCGCCCTGACTGTTAGCTACAGTCCGTCTTTTGGGGTGACAGTTGTCATAACGCTGCGACGCCTGAAGAACGTCGTTACAGGCATATTATGTTTAGTATGGTTATAAAACTCATCGGATATACAATTATTGTGGTATTATGCTTTTATGAACGAGTAACTGTTAAAACTATTCTTCATCTAACAAATGCGATCTTCGTATAGCTTTATTATATAAAACTATGATACAACTTTTAAGAATGTCGTTTTTCTTGCAACTTTCGGTCTTAGAGACTGCCAGTCATGTTAGGAAAATAAGGGTTTTTCCTGTACACAAACCAAACAACTAATAGGAAGATAAGGGATTTTCCTGGTGCAATTATTTACAACTTATGACACGAACATTCATATGCATTTCATACTTTTATAAGAAAATAAGGGTTTTTTTTTCTTGGAAGACACAACAAATCATATCTCAACCATTAGGGAAAATATGGGATTTTATGGATCTAATACATTCATTTTCAACACAATAAGTCATAACTCTTCACACTTGAAATACTGAGTTTTCTGGAAAACATACACCCATTTTGGAATGGCATCCAATTTTTCTAAACTACTTACGAACTCACCAACTTAATTGTTGACACTTTTTCTTTGAATTAACTTGTATTCTCAGGGAAGCGCTAAGCAGGTTTGGGAATCAACTTTTGGGATTAACGCGCTGGCATTAATTACTTCTTTTGAATGATGTTTATGTATTTATCTTTTGAACGTGTAATGAATACAATTATGTAAACATCTTGGAAACTTTAATATATATGGTGGTGTGTACTTTCCTTTCTATGAATGGTTATGATACTGAATATGATGTCCTCCGCCCCCGAATGTTTCCGCCGTTCTGGTTTGGGGGTGTGACAATATGAAGTAGAATATCATAGGCATTCCTTGCAAGCATGATGTAATTGTATTATGGGGTATTAATGTCATGTTGAGGAAGTGGGACAACTATGGGTTTTGATTAATATATTTTGGAAGATGGAAATGTGGAAAAGGATGTACAGCTTCAAAATTGAACCAATTAATTATTAATGGTACAGGGATGTGGTCTAAAATCACTTTCCAATAACATTGACTGCTCCAAATCATCATAAACGTGTATGCCATTATATTTACTTTTAGGTTGGTATTTGGTTATAGTTATAATCAACTTCATTAAGTGTATGTTGGGAGGCCCAAGAAGAAGAGAGAGAGGAGATGATGAGACTATCAAACAAGGTACATAGTAAGTTTCATAACATGGGCTATAATTCGAGGAATGTAAAGGTCAATAAGGGTCAAATGATCAAGGTAGAGGTTTGAAAATAGGTTTTAGTAGTTGAGCTATATTATATGTTGATGGTTTTTATTTGACGTTGTTTTATAATACAATTGTTTTTAGGATGCGTGTAACATAGACGTTCAATTATTGTGTTTTGTTTAAAAATGAATATTATTTAATATATGATTTTGAGTGTTGATTTCTAACAAGATAGTTTTATGAAGAATTGAAATAAAACTATGTTTAGAATCATTCGGGAAGTATTGGAAGTCTTATGAGATTCCAACCAAAAGTCAAATATTGAAATTAACGAAAATATAAAGTTGGAAATAAATATAAAAAAACTTTATTAAAAGTTGTAGATTATCTCGTTAGAAACATTTAGACGAAAACCTCATCGAAATCCGAGTTATAACGAAGAAGTTATGACTAATCGAAGTTTCACGACAAAATCGACAAGACACTATATAGCGTAAAAAGTGAGTTTCCAATAAAGTACTTTTCAGCTTTAGTGATTTAAATGAAATTCGTAGTATTTGTTAAACCGAGAACTTTAATATAAGGAACATCAAAATTTGACTTCATATGAAAAGTTATGATTTTTCTAAGATTCGGTATAGCAGTAGACAACTAAAAACTCGAAATAAGGACCGATTGATTTTTAGTTGAAACAACCTAAACGAGAATCGAAGGTCTCGTCAATAGTAGTACAACGGTAAAAAGGCAGACAAAAACGGACGTCGGATGAAGAAGTTATGAATTTTTAACGGATTTCGTGTCCCGGTCTGTTAAAAATAATAATATTAAAAATAAAGTCAAAACTAGCGAACGGATTCTAAACTAAAGTTGTAGAGAATAATCTCAAATACGCGTGGATATAAAGAACGTCGAAAACGGAGCTCGTATGTCAAAGTTATGAATTTTTGAAGACTTGGGCACAAAATTCGAGAAATCTCGCATATCTGACACGTGTCTCGATCTCGGTCTCGGCCTCGCATGCTGCCCCATGTTCGACTTACGTCATGTCCGAAAGGAGGTCCAACCAAAGCTCGGTGTGTGTCGCATCCATGGCTTGTGCGAAGTGAGCCACCTCGCCTGCAAACCAAGCGACGTAGCCCCACCCTCTTACCTGCGAAGCTGTCGTATGGCTTCTCGTCCTTCCTTTGGATCCGAGCCTCGCACCCATATAGGGGAGGTGCGAACCCTCCCGGTTTTGGTTGGAAAATTCATACTTTTTACACATTAAACCCTCTTTTAAGCTACTTAGCATCCACCGAAGCCCCAGGATAATACCTACACCCGAAAAACTTCCCGAAGTGCCCGAAGACCCCGATAAATTTATCTTTTCCATTTGAAGCTCAACCGTCGCAAGGCCAGGTTTTCAATAAAGCTACTGGTTGTCATCAAAGAGAGTTAATTCTAGAAACAAAGTGCTGCCCAATTTACTATTTTAATCTTTGATTGTTTCATAGTGAGTTCAATATAGGGACAATTGTATGTTATGTGTTATATGTGCAATATGATTTCCCGTGTTATTATGATAATGAGCTATCCCTTTGACCACAAAGTGAATGATTAAGCATCACTTGGGTATTGGTATGTAACCTTTGACCCTGAAGTGAATGAGTAAGCATCACTTTGGCACTAGCAGAATGCTAGATAGGGCTGAAAGCTTGTAAATTTTAGCAAAATGTCAATTCAAAAATCATTTATTTTCTGTGCCACTTGGGTTGAAGTCTTATTGGTGTATATCAAGTTGATATTATGGTATCTCATTGATTGTAAATCTTTTAATCAAATCATTTGTTGATATGGAAAGCTTGTCATATTATTCGCATATGCCTTTGTTGTTCTTTGTTCCTCTTTGCTTCTGTCATATTGGTATATATATGAAATAATGTTATATTGTATCTATTTTTGAACTCACTAATCGTCACCTTTTATCCCTCTCAGTATTTAACTATTGCAGGTAATAAGGATCTAGCATAGACACATACTGTTGGAAGATTTAAAATAGTTAATAATATCACTTTTGTATTTAGTGATCGTGTATGTATAAAACTATAATTTCCTAGGTAGTTATGTAATATACCAAAACTTAGTCGGTTTGTATCCAGTCTTTCTAATTAAACTATCAATGTAAAATATTGTTCATAAATATTCATGTAGCATGTTTTAGGAGTAATATGATGTAGTCTTAGAGAGAGGTTCTCTCAATGATGATATCAGAACAGTAGTTTGATTGAGCTAAATAGTACAGATTGGTAAGTATATGGATACAAACCATAGGAAAGATTTAACTAAAGTATTAGGTAATGATATATCCTAATATACTAAAATATTATATTACTTCAACTTTTCAGAACAATGGTTGAGCAAGTGAGTAACCATACACCAGATATGGGTGGGGATCCTCAACCTAATGAAGTAAATACTCCAGTATGCCCTCATGAAGTGCGACTTGTGGATAAACTTACTGTGTTATTCGACAGACTCTTGAAGAACACAAAAAGAATAGTGATAAAGGAAAAGAGAAAGTCACCGGAGAATCTTCAAAAGGAGAGGCGAAACATCTTTCCTTCAAAACTTTCAAGAGTAATGGTGCTACAGAGTTTTCAGGTGTTCATAATCCCATTGTTGTTCTTACATGGATCTAAAACATAGAAAAAGTATTTCGTATTTCTCATGTGGTTAATGAAGACAATGCTAACTATGATTCTGCAATTCTCATCGGAGAAGCCTTGGTCTGGTGGGAAGCAACATTTGAAACTCTCAACGGGTATGACCAGGATAATTTATCATGGGAATTATTCAAAACTCATTTACTAGGAAAGTATTGTCCTCTACCCATGAGGAGAAGATTATAGAAAGTATTCCTCGAGCTTAAACAGGTAGGAATGATTGTGAATGATTATGAAACTCAGTTCAATTAAAAATCACGGTTTACTGCAAAGTATATTCCAACTGAAGACGGTAAAATTCAGTTATTCATGGATGGACTACGGTATGAAATCTGCGATTTCATGGCTAATCGGGATGTTCTTACATTTGATAAAGTTGTTAAGTATGCTCGAAAGTGCGAGCATGACATAGAAATACGTGGTCCCACTCTTTCTGTCATGAAGCATCCACGTATTGATCGAACTGTTATTGTTTCCTCTATTCTACTAGCTTAATCTATTTGAACTGATCATGGTAAACAAGCACAAACTCATAATACCCCTCGTGGTCGCAGTAGGTCAAATTCTTTTTCACTTCAATCACCATTGTGTCGAAATTGCGGAAAGAATCATCCGGGTGAATGCAGATTAGAAAAAGGATCAGTGGTCTATTATGGATGTGGAGAAGTAGGCAACATGAAGTCTATTTGTCTGATGAAGAATGTTACATGCTTTGCTTGTGGTATTTCTGGCCACAGGAAGTGTTTTTTCCCTACTCTTACTAGTCAAATGGCGTGGAGTCAAGCTCTTTTCTAACAACCAAAGAGTACTCTAGCTAAAAAGGAGGAGGTGTCAAAAGCTAAAATTCGTTCGTTTCAGATGACCACGGAAGAGGCATGTGAAGACCCGAATGTTGTGACCGATAAAATTCTAGTTAACTCTACACCTGCTCACATCTTATTTGATTCTGGTGCCTCATATTCTTTTGTGTCTCATGAATTTGCGCATTCCTTTCGAATTTCTTGCTATGCACTCGTGCAACCATTTCATGTAGATATTGTGGGAAGTATACCATTACTTGTTGATAAAGTCTATATGGATTGTGTCATATAAATTGAAGGCTATAGTTTTCTTGCTAATCTAATTCATGTCTCCTTTCCCAACTTTCATATTATCCTTGGCATGGATTGGTTGTCAAAGAACCATGCTGAGATCTTATACTATGAAAAGATAGTACGCATACCTATTGACAAAGAGAATCCTGTTTATGTCTACAGTGAAGAAAGAATCTTAAAAATAATCTCTTTCCTCAAAGCCCATAAACTCATATCGAAGGGGTGTTCTATCTATATGTCCTATACAGTTGATATCTCAAAAGAGGAGAAGAAAATGGTAAATGATGTTCCTGTTGTTAATGAATATCCTGATGTTTTTACCGAAGAATTTCCTGGACTTCCCCCGGATAGTCAAGTAGCATTCCGAATTAACCTTGTGCCTAGTGTTGCTCCGATTGCAAAGACTTCGTATCGTCTGGCGCCAGCCGAAATGAAAGAAATGATGGTCCAACTGAAGGAATTACTTGACAAAGGATTTATTCGACCGAGTACCTCTCCTCGGGGTGCTCCAATGTTATTTGTCAAGAAGAAGGACGGTTCGATGTGAATTAGTATTGATTACCATCAGATAAATAAGGTATCTATCAGGAACAAGTACCTACTACCTTGCATCGATGATTTGTTTAATCAACTTCAAGGTGTTAGCTATTTCTTGAAGGTTGATTTGAGATGTGGCTATCATCAGTTGAAAGTACATGAGCAGGATGTACCGGAGACTGCTTTTCGTACTTGATATGGACATTATGAATTCCTTGTCATGCCGTTCGGTTTGACAAATTCTCCTGTTGTATTCATGGATATGATCAATCGCGTATGCCATCTAATGCTCGATAAATCTGTCGTTGTATTCATTGATGAAATTTTAATCTATTCCAAGTCTGAAGCTGATCATGCCATTCATATTCGTGAAGTATTAGAACTTCTTTAAAAGGAGAAATTATACGCTAAATTCTCGAAATGTGAATTTTTCTTCACCAAAATTCAATTTCTCGGCCATGTGATTTCTGGTGAAGGTATATCCGTAGATCCTACCAAAATTGTAGCCATTCAGAATTGGGAAGGACCTCGTAATGCTTCTGAAATTCGTAGTTTCTTGGGTCTCGCGGGATATTACCGAAGATTCACTAAAGATTTCTCACGTATAGTTGTACCTCTCATGAGTCTTACATGGAAAGAAGTGAAGTTCGAATGGGGTGAAGTCCAATAAAAAGCTTTCTCAAATCTAAAAGATCTTCTGACTCATTCCCTAATCTTATCACTCCCAAAAGGTGATAATGATTTCTCCAGATATAGCGATGATTTCTCCGGATATTATGAAAAAAAATTTCCCACTCATGACATCGAACTCGCTGCACTGGTATTTTCCCTAAGGCTTTGGAGACATTATCTTTTTGGTACAAAATTCCAATTGTTTACTGACCACAAAAGTCTCAAGTACATATTCAGTCAACAAACTTTGAATGTGAGACAACAACGAGCCATGGTGCTAATCAAAGACTATGAGTGTGAAATCTTGTATCATCCTAGAAAGGCGAATGTAGTTGTCGATGCACTTAACAGAAAGGTTTATCATAATAGTGTGTGTTATACTATTACTCACACTACAGTAAAGTTCCCTATTCTAGATAAACTAGAGAAATGGCAAGTAAAAGCCCTAAAGCCAGAAAATGTGAAGAAAGAAGGGATGGTACATTATACTAATGTTGTACTTGATGATCCCCGAGGATTAAAGGTATTCAGGAATTGACTATGGATTCTAAAGATTGGTGGATTAAGACAGAAGATTTTAGATGAAGATCATAAGTATAAACTATCAATACATCCTGGTACAAGTAAAATGTACTATGATGTAAAACATGATTATTGGTGGCCTGGATTAAAGAAACACATTGGAAGATATGTACAGAAATACTTAGTATGCTTACATGTCAAAGCAGAACACCAAAAGCCTTAGTGTTCCCATGATGATGTTGGAAGAGCTATCCATGGATTTTATTACCAAATTGCCAAAGACTGGTTAGTTGTTGATCGATTGATAAAAAGCGCACATTTTCTTGCCATGCGTGAAACAACTCTAATGGAGAAATACGTACAAATAAACTTGGATAAAATTGTTACGAGACATGGTGTGCCACTAAAGATTATTTCAGATCGTGATACTCGCTTCACTTCTATTTTTGGGCGAGTATGCAATGTGAATTGGGATCTTGAGCTTCTCTCAGTACAAGTTATCATCCCCAAACAGACGGTGAAACGGAGAGAACGATCCAAATAGTAGAAGATATACTTTGTGCATGTGTCTTGGAGTTCGGTTGTAACTAGTACAAGTACTTACCTCTTGTAGAATTTTCATATAACAACAATTACCATGCTTCAATCCTAATGCCACCCAACGAAGCACTATATGGACGTAGATGTCGTACTCCATGATGTTGGTGTAAAGTAGGATAGGAAATCCTTGGAGGCACTGAATTGTTTCAAGATACCACTAAGAAGATTCAAATTGTACTAGAAAGAATGAAAGCGGCCCAAGATCGACAAAAGTCTTAAGCAGAAAGGAGGAGACGACCCATAGAATTCCACGTGGGTGATTTCGTAATGTAGAAGCTATGCCCATGGAAAGGCATTATGAGATTTGGGAAGAAAGGAAAAATATGTCCTAGATTTCTTGGTCCTTTCAAAATCATCCAGAGAATTCGTAAACAAGCATATTGCTTGGAATTGCCTGAAGATTTGACAGGTATTCATGATGTGTTTCATGTGAGTTATATGCGTAAATGTTTAAGCATATATGATGAACTGGTTCCGTTATCTGAGGTGAAACTGGATAATAAGTTAAGATATGTAGAAGAGCCTAAAGAGATCGTAAATGAAAGAACGACTAATCTACATAATAAAGAAGTGGAGTTGGTGGTTGTCAAGTGGAAACACCATAGAGGCCCAAATTATCCTGGGGAAAATAATAATGAGATAAGAGAGAAATATCCCCATTTGTTTAAATCGTTGTAATTTCAGGGACAAAATACTCAAAAGAAGGAGGTATTTGTAACATACATGTTCAATTATCGTGTTTTGTTTAGAAATGAATATTATTTAATATATGATTTTGAGTGTTGAGTTCTAACAAGATAGTTTTATGAAGAATTAAAGCAAGACTATGTTTAGAATCATTTGTGAAGTATTGGAAGTCTTATGAGATTCCAATCAAAAGTCAAATATTGAAATTAACGAAAATATAAAGTTTGAAATAAATAAAAATAATTTTATTGAAAGGTGTGTAACATCCAGAATTCTAGGTATATTAATGGTGTGTTTATTTTGGGGTTTATTGCATGACTCGACGAGTTGTGAGTCCAACTCGTCGAGTTGACTTCGTGGGTTTAATGAGCGGACTTGACTGTAACAACCAAAATTTCGAAACAATTATAACTTTTCAAAACAATCCATTTTAATAATGTTGTTACAAAAAGGTTTTCAATACATTATTTAACAGAGTATTTTCCCAGTTCCATTTCATAAAACACCAACGCGAGGAACGGTACGATCACACCTTAGCCTTGCCATAGACTCCTGAGAACCTGAAAGCATAAAAACCACAAATGTAATCCCGAAAGCTTAGTGAGATACCCCTGAAATACCAACCACATATACGCCCTTCCAGGCCACAACCTTCCGGTCCAAAACATATCGCCTTCCGGCCCATAGCGTAATGCCTTCCGGCCCATAACACATTGCCTTCCAGCCCATAACATATTGCCTTCCGGCCCATAACATATCGCCTTCCGGTCCATAACATATTGCCTTCCGGCCCATAACATATCGCCTTCCGGCCCGCAACGTAAAAGCATATATATATATATATATATATATATATATATATATATATATATATATATATATATATATATATATATATATATATATATATATATATATATATATATATATATATATATATATATATATATATATATATATATATATATATATATGACAGAACATAGAACAACCATGCATACTGGGTTACACTCCAGACCAGACAACCATACACATAACATGTAATCATATGACAATTCAAAGAGCAAATCGATCAACAGATCACATAACATATCATTACCCTAACCAAGATACTAGCCTAGCCGATCACTAGCATAACATCACCCTATGACTCAGCCAACATAATAATTATGCACATACGCCTTTCCAGGCCATGACCTTCTGGTCCACATCGCATTGCCTTCCGGCCCACAACATGTAATGCCTTCGGGCCCATAATGTAACGCCTTCCGGCCCATATCCCGCAATATCATACAACAGACAATTACCCGGATTTCCATCCGATAAAAGGGTCGGCCTTGGTGCCTTAAACCCGATAGATATAGTGAGGATAACTCACCTCGAAACTGCCGACTGAACAGATAACCCAAGCTGCTCCGATCCCTGATACGATCTCCACCACTGGACAGCCACCAATGCACTGAACTCAAAACCATAATCAATAATTACCAAAATACCCCTGGAAACCACTGGTCAACCCTTGGTCAAAGACTGGGTCAAAGTCAACCCCTGACTGACCCTACTCGCCGAGTCAACCCTATGACTCGCCGAGTTCCCAACTCAAAACTTCACTCAATCCGCGACCTAACTCGCCGAGTCACCCCGAGACTCGCCGAGTCGAACAACTCTGAGTCCACTCGCACATAACTCACCGAGTCATCCCTTGACTTGCCGATTCTTCGACTCAACCAGAAAATATTGGGACTCTTCGACAAGACTTGCTGAGTCCAAGAACAGACTCGCCGAGTCTAAGGCTATCTTCAACCTACTCGCCGAGTTGTTCATCCAACTCGTCGAGTTCCTGCTCATCTTCAAGCAACTCGTCGAGTCCACCCATGTAACTCGCCGAGTACCACCGGTCTGCATCCAAACAGAAGCGTTCCAGACCATGTAATTGATCCAAAACATAGATCTAGCCTCCTACAACTCATCCATCACGTAAAGTGGCAATCTTTACGTGAATCCAAAGAGATCTATGCATTTGCACATTAGGGCTAAGGTTTGGGACAAGATAGCTTCGTCCAACACTTAACACAGGGACTTTCCTGCATTCCAACTCTCCTCCATTCCAGATTTGAGGTAGCAACCTCAGATCTAACCTCTAGATTCCAATACCACCCAAGATAAGCTTCCCTCAAACCCTAAAATGAATAAACAAGATAACAACAACCTAAGAATGAGATATTACCTCAAAAGAACGCCCCAATCTGCAAGGAACTCGAATCCAAGCAAATCCCCTTGCTCCACACCTTCAAACTTCCAAACTTTCTTCAACAAATACTTCTCCAAGCCCCAATCCACTCAACAATGGTGCTTCTCCATGATTTTAGGGTTTCAGGGACTCAAAGGGTGATAAAGAGGATGGGGAGGAAACATAATGCTCTTTATATAGGGCTCAACCCCAAGAATTAGGGTTTTCTCCACTCAGCGCCTACTCGCCGAGTCCATCTTATTGACTCGCCGAGTCGTCTATTTAACACGCGACCACGTCGCGACTCTACTCGCCGAGTCCATCCATGGACTCTCCGAGTCACTCTTTCCCAAATTACACTTTAGCCCTTCCACTCAACCCTTGCTATTTCGGGATGTTACATTGACGAGTCGGAGAGCCGACTCGCCGAGTAGGTGCTATGTAGTGAAACCCTAAATCCTTGGGTTTGGGGCCTATATAATGAAAATTATAGCCCCATTAGTCATCAAATGTCAATTACACTTTACAAATTCCCAAAGTTATCTAACAACTAAAACTAATATCATCCTTTTAGCCCTATGCTCTGAGCATGCTGAAGATGCTTAAGCCGACCCAGTCCCTTCTTGAGGGGATCTGTTGGGTTCTCATCTGATGATACCCTCTTTGCCACGAGGATTCCTTCTTCTATGTGATGTTTGATAAAGTGATATTTTCTGTCGATGTGTCTGGATCTCCCGTGATCCCTTGGTTCTTTAGCTAAGGCAACAACACTTTCACTATCACTGAAAATTTCCATAGGATCCTCTATAGCTGGTACAACCCCAAGGTCTCCAATGAAGTTCTTCAGCCATATTGCGTATTTTGCTGCCTCGCTCGCTACTATATACTCTGATTCACAAGTGGAATCAACCACTGTCTCCTGCTTGGAACTCTTCCAAGTGATTTCTCCTCATGTAGGGTAACGACCCAGTCGGACTGAGAGTGGAAATAATCTATATCAGTCTGGAAGCCAACATCACTATACCCTACAACTCTCAAGTCATCACTCCCACCGAGGGTAAGGACCCAGTCCTTAGTCCTCCGTAGGTACTTGAGGATATTCTTTACCGCAGTCCAGTGTGCCTTTCCAGGATTCCCCTGATATCTTCTAACCATGCTCAAAGCAAAGGCTATATCAGGTCGAGTACACGTCATAGCATACATGATCGATCCTACAGCTGAAGCATAAGGTACTCGACTCATTTGTGCTATCTCAGCCTTAGTACTCGGGCTTTGAGTCTTACTCAACCTGGCATTACAACGAATAGGTAACTCTCCTTTCTTGGAGTCCTGCATGCTGAATCTCTTCAGCACCTTATCCAAGTAGGTACTATGACTAAGTCCAATTAGTCTTTTACTCCGGTCTCTCAAGATCCTTATCCCTAGAATACAGGTAGCTTCTCCTAGGTCCTTCATAGAAAAACACATCCCAAGCAAGGACTTAACTTCCTGCAGAGTTGGGATCTCATTTCCTATTAGTAGTATGTCATCCACATACAATACCAAAAAGCTAACTATACTCCCACGAGCCTTGACATATACACAAGATTCATATTCACTCCTAGAAAAGCCAAACTCTTTGACTTTCTCATCAAAGCAAAGATTCCATCTACGAGGTGCTTACTTTAATCCATAAATGGATTTCTCAAGGTTACACACTTTATTAGGGTACTCTGTATTGACAAAACCCTCTGGCTGACTCATGTAAACATCCTCAACCAACTTTCCATTAAGGAAATCGGTTTTGACATCCATTTGCGATATTTCATGGTCATGAAATGCAGCTATGGCTAACACAACCCTAATAGACTTAATCTTGGCTATTGGAGAAAATGTCTCATCATAATCAACTCCTAGAGTTTGAGAGAAGCCCTTTGCAACTAGTCGGTCTTCTTCTTGAAGATCCATTTGCACCCTACAATCCTACGACCTGGTACATTCTCAACCAAGTTCCAAATTTTATTGTCATACACGGATTGTATCTCGCTGTCCATTTCCCCTTTTCACTTGGTTGACTCAACGCCTGCCATGGCCTCCGTGTAACTGTTAGGTTCATCCAGCCCTACTAGTGTCTCATCACTAATAAGTGTATCACCATCCATAGTAATATGGAATCCATAGTAATGCTCAGGTATAGACTCGGCAATTGGCTCAACAGGAGTTTCCTCCTCATGTTGAGTGCTAGGGTTTGAAGTTCCTTCACCACTTGACTCTTGAATTTCTTCAAGGTCAACATGCCTCCCACTATTTCCTTGGCTTATGAACTCTCTTTCTCGAAAGACTACAAAGACAAATTCTCACTAGGTCTGTAGAAGAGGTAACCAAATGATTTCTGTGAGTAGCCGATGAAAATACACCTCTCACTTCGAGGTTCGAGCTTATCATGAGTCTCGCGTCTCACGAAAGCCTCGCAACTCCAAATCTTGATGTGGTCTAGTTTGGTTACTTTACCAGTGCACATCTCATGAGGAGTTTTGGGAACTTTCTTTGTAGGGACTAGATTAAGGATATGGGCAGAAGTCTCTAAGGCATACCCCCAAAATGAGATTGGTAGCGAAGCTCGACTCATCATGGAACAAACCATATCCAACAGGGTTTGATTATGCCTCTCAGCTACACCATTCAACTGCGGTGTCGTGGGAGGTGTCAATTGTAAGACAATCCCACATTCCCTAAGATAGTCGTGGAATTTTGAACTAAGATACTCACCACCACGATTGGATCGAAGCATCTTAATGTTCCTACCCAATTGATTCTCGACTTCCTGTTTAAACTCTTTAAATCTTTCAAAAGTCTTTGACTTATGCTTGATTAAGTAGACATATCCATATCTACTATTAAACATTAGTAAAAGTCAAATAATAACGATTAGCATCACTTGTGGCATGTTTAAAGGGTCCACACGCATCCATGTGTACGAGATCCAACAAACCTTCACTCCTCTCACAAGAACCGGTGAAGGGAGACTTTTTCATTTTTCTAAGTAAGAATGATCTGCAACTATCATCTAACTTTAGGTCAAATGATTCCAAGACTCCATCCTTTTGGAGTTGGCCTTTGTGTTTCTTGCTTATATGTCCAAGATGACAATGCCATAATGATGCTTTATCCAAGTTATTATCATTAACAGAATCAATACACAATACATTATTTCCTAAGTTGTCTACAACAGATACAGTTTCATACACACCATCACAAGGTAATGCTTTAAATTAAAGAACATTATTAAAGAAGGCATTAATCGAACCAACTTCATTATCAAATGAAAAGGTAAAACCTTGTTTATACAATGCATGAAAGTAAATAACATTTCTTGTTATTTTTGGCGAGGAACAACATTTATTCAAATATAAACTAAACCCACTACTTAGCGAGAAAGTATGAACTCCAATCTTGGTGACAGGTAAAGCTTTCCTTATCCCCATGATCAAGTTTATTCTTCCATGCTCCATATTCTCACTTCTTCTTAGTCCCTGCAAATCGGAACAGATATGAATACCGCAACCGTTATCAAGGACCAAAGAGTTAGAATAGGGTGAGTTATTAGATAAGATAGTGTAAATACCTGCATGGTTGAGTTTAACTTTCCCATCCTTCACATCTTGATGGTACTTTGGGCAGTTCCGCTTCCAATGTGCCTTTTCATGGAAATAGAAGCATGCAGCCTCTTTTGGATCAGCAGAAGGAGTGACGAAACCTTTCTTGGTTCCATTTGAAGATGAGCCTTCAAGGGTCTTACCCTTGGTACCCTCTGAGGGACTCTTCCTCTTCTTTCCCTTCCCTTTTCCCGATTCCCAAGACAGGGGCAAAGTTGATAGGAGTAGGAGTAACAACCGACTTACCCTTAAGTCCACTTTCCGCGGTCTTTAGGAGTCCTTGAAGTCTGTTGAGTGTGACCTCTTCCTTATTCATGTGATATGTCATGCGGAATTAATCATAAGACGAGGGTAAGGAGTGTAAAATGATATCTATTGCAAGCTCCTCGAGGAAGTTCACATTAAGCTTCAGTAGACGGTCCACAAATCTTTGCATTTTCCGTGTGTGTCCTGTGATGGGTTCACCATCCTTCATTCGACTTGTTATCATGGAGGAGATGATTTCATACCTCTCTTGTCGGGAACTTCGATGGTATATTTCCATCAAGTCTTGGGGCATTTCAAAAGGGTAGAAGTCCTCATAGGACTTTTAGAGTTCTGCTATCATGGTGGCCATCATGATGCATGCCAATTTGGTGGCATCCCTTTCATGTGCCCGAAAGTCAGCGATCTCCTGGGGAGTTGCGGTGGTTTCATCAATGTCTTTAAGCTCCTTATCGAGGACATATTCCTTGTTCTCGTTGTGGGTAATCATCCTGATGTTTCTGATCCATTAATTGAAGTTGGATCCATCAAAAGTGACTTTCCCACTCAAATTCATAAGGGTAAAGGATCCATTAGGATTAGAGCCAGAAGCAGCATTGTTTGAAGACATCTGAGTAAGAAGAAAGACAAGATTAGTTTAGATATTAATTTAGTCCTTAATAAAACACCCAAACGTATTATTAAGGCTAGCACCGAATGACACCATATTATACTTAGAAGAGGTATGTCGTAATCTAAGTAATAACATATTTGAAAGGTAGGTGAATGACAATTCACCAATTTCCACCAAAAAATGGAATAATAATATATTAAGTTTTTAATTTGGTTCTTCGGAATTCCTATATTCTTTTGAGATTCAATGAACTTTTCAAAGGCATGTTTCAATCTCGAGTATGCCCTCCAAGTTTTGTGACTGGGATACCGAGGATCACAAAACGAGGTGTTAAGTAACCATGAAAATCACTTGGTACCCTGAATGTTTATTACTCAATCGATGCATCAGTTAATCACACGCACTACACCGACCTATAATAAACTTTAAGTCACCCTTTACCTACCTTGTTAAGTTCAAGTTAGTGTGCCGGTTAACCACACATGCTCCACAAACGAATTAATCAAAGTGTAAAGTGTAATTTCATGGATTAGCACCTTATTCAAATTTTCCTAAAGTAACTAAGATTGTGAATTTAATTAAAACATTTAGTTACTTTATAATTATCATTATACTTTTAATGAGAATTTATAAGTCCTAGTCCTACCCATTCGGCTAACGACCCTCTACCGATCAAGGAAGTGGTGGGTGAGAGTGGACACCCATTAAGTTGCCATTTTATAGACAACAACCTTATACCCCCCTTATAGACCAGCTTCGTGAATGACGTATACTGGCGGTAAGACAACTTGATCTTATATATATATATATATATATATATATATATATATATATATATATATATATATATATATATATATTATTAACGTATAATATTATAAAGTATTAGGGTTGGAACTAAACTTGTAATCATGACTTTACTTTTTCCAAAACTTGAGGGAAAGTTTTGTAAACTTTCAAAACTTTTCATTTCTTGTAAATTATGAACTAATTGAGTATTAAAAATGAAGGCTCTTCATTTTTATAACCCTTTCGTTCTTTTAATGGTTTTTATTAAAGTGTGACCTTTGGTTTTTCATAACTTGAGGACAAGTTATGGATCCATCAAAACACATAGTGATCATGAATTAAACTACCAAGTAGGTTATAAACAATTCCTATGATCATCTAATCTTCATAAGTTCAAGGACATGAATATGAACATTTTAATAATCATAAATTAATCACAAAACCTGTAATTTTTTTATAATTGCCATTGTAAATGGATTAGCATAAACATTACACCATTAAAAACAAGTTTTAAAACACCAAAACAGTTTAGGGTAATGTTTCTAGTCCATTTCAAGCAACAAGAGTCGAAAATCTGTTGTCAGGGCCTCCTACTCGTTGAGTGCATGAACCTACTCGATGAGTAGGATGAATTTTCACTTGGACTCGTCGAGTCCCCCCATGGATTCAGCGAGTCCACTACTTAAACAGCAAGCAGTTTTGATTTTTAACACATTTTTGCACAAATAACAAACAAACAAGCCTAGGCTCTAATACCACTGATGGGTTTTCAGCATTCTAACACTTCCTAAGTGTACATGCAACCCTAATAAACCTTGGATCTATGTTTGTCTAAGATTCATGCAAAATTGATTTCCAAGGTACGTGATCCTATCTAGCATACATGGGGAACATTTGAACTTAGATGAAAGATAGAATAACATAACTTGTTGTTGATTTTGATTCCTTAAAACCTTGTGAGCCTAGCACCCCAAGTGTGATGCCTCAAATGCTTCACACAACACCAAATGCTATGGAGTAAACTTGGAGAGAAAGTATAACACTTAAAAATTGGCTCTAGCCCTCAAGTATGCATGCGTAGCCGATTTTGAGAGATGTCACATGGTTTATATAGTGTGTTGCATTAGGTAAAACCCTAATGTAACATGACTCTTCATTCCATGATCCATGGAGCATCCATGGAGTATCCTATGGGTGGAACCCAACTTGATAATCCATGGAGCCTCATAGCCACTATATAAGTTATGGATGATTTACATAATCAACCCATATATTTAATTAGTTATCTTTCGATCACTTAATTAATTCTAAATTAATTCTTGATCAAAATAATTAAATAATATTATTAATATATTAGAACGTATAATATATTAATAAACCATAAGTGTTATTTCCCTCATTTAGTTTATCCGATGCATGGTGCCATGTAAACCAAATGGACCATGTCGGGTCGGGTCAAGTACATATCAGAAATAATTATGGACTTAGACTCCTTATCCAATAGTTCATCCATGGTAGTGTCGAACCCATGGTCTCTCCATATCTGCTCTGCGAACATGGCCACATTCCAATTGATCTTTCTTTGTTTTGTTGCGGGGAAGTCATATTAGTGATCTGATGACAAGGTTGGAGCCATGTTTTTGAATTGGGGAGGAGTTTCTTGGCAAGGCGGCGATTCAGGTTGCTCAGTTTGAATCTACGGAGGAGATCTTGGAGGGGAAGACACCGAAGTGGGAAGTTTATCTTGATCCTTAGATAAAATTGCAGATTGATGAGCTTCAGGAGTTGTAGATGGTTTATTTGGATGTTTTGCAGCAAAGTGATGGAGCTGCGGATCAGAGTGCTCACTTCCGCGTTTTGGGGAACTAACCTGTTGTTCCTCAAGCCATTCACATAGTCCATCAATCTTTGTGAAACATTGGAATTAGGACTTCAGGAGATTAGAAAGTTGCTAATTATTATAGATCTTTGTTTTGAACAACAATTGGTGAATATCTTTGGTGATCTTGAGGATCTCCTGCCCATGAGAGCTTGCGGTCAAGGAGCGTCTGAGATTGTTAATTGTTCATTAGAGAACATAGATGTTGGATTCGTAAGAATTGTGACTTTCCTCAACAAGCTTTTTGGACTGAATGGCTTGATCAGCAATCGAAGAGTGAAGTTCTAATTTTTATTGTGGTGACCTCGTTGATAAGATTTTCGGAAGTAGCAATGAACTCTTTGTGGTCTGCTGTTCAGATGTTATCGAGGGCACATATAACCATTTCAACTCTGAGTGATATTCGTTCAGCAGCCAAGCATTCTCTAGTCTCTAGTCTTTCAACCCGTTCCGCAATTGATTGTGGCCCAGCAACATCGGTTTCTTGCGATATGGTCACTCCAGCTAATATTTTGTCAGCCTTCTCCTGGAGACTGAGAAAATTCTTGCGTTTCACATCCAATTTCTTCTGTTCTTTTTCTCCTTAGGTTTGGAACTGGAATGCTGAGAAGCAATTGAGGAGTCTTCATCAACGATCATCATAAATTCATCCAAACCCGTTGGTTGATTGACTTCGGTCATGTCGAGGTCATCCGGACCAAAGGTTGGTCTGGAACTGACTTCAATTGCTATACCGTCTTCTTTGAATCCCTAAATGTTGGTAGTTGGAGGGAGCTTGGAAGGACCTACACCACCCTGAAGAGGTTGAGCCTTTTGGATCATTTCGGCCATGGTGGTCATCCAATCCTGAACTTTAGAGATGGTGGCTACAGTCTTGGCGTTGTTAATTGCATCGGCCCAATAGTTGGCTACAATTTGAATCTCCTGCTCCTTCTATTGTTGCTGCTTATTCTGTTGATCCTTGCAAGTCTGGAATGTCGTGCAAAAAGCTTCATATTTATGAATACCAGACTCAGTAGTGGGATGATCCCGAGTCCAGGTAGCATTTTAATCGTAACCGTCAAATCCTTGATTGCACACAAGTATGTCCCCTGGGTTCATGGATCCTTGCACAATGGTGCTCACCATGCCTAAACCACCTGATTGTAAGGTAAGCAGAGTAGGATTTCCTTATTTAACGATGTAATTTTTAAAACAAAATTTTCATTTTTCAACAACCAAATTTATATATAAAATATTCTCAAATAGTATTCCACAATAGTTATCAAATCAAAACATATCCCAAGATCACAAAATCAAATCTCCTCTCTGTGTGTATGGGTCACGCCGGCGCATTTTCACGGTCCTCGCTAGTACTTAAAATACATAACACAACAACTGTAACCATAAATGCTTAGTGAGTTCCCCAAAATACCAGATACAACACATACACCACTCGAGGCTACTGTACAAGCCTCCGGTCGATGTGTCTCATCGGGACCCTCCAGTCCAGTAGGTCGTTGGACCCTCTGGTCCGGTCATAGCTCGTTAGGCCCTCTGGCCCAGTCTGTCTCGTTGGACCCTCCGGTACGGTTTGAATCGTTGGAACCTCCGGTCCGATCTATACAATTATATATCATACCTACATCACATAGCACATAATCTCATACATGGCACACAATCTCATACATAGCACATAAGACCTTTCGGTCAACTCATAATACCACTCTAGGTAACGTATAGTGAGAAGACTCACCTCATGTAACTCGGTAACTCGGAAATCTCGGACTCCCTGAAAATAGGATCTAGCCTCCGCCTAATCATATGAAATAAGCACTCGGCATCAACACATTTCCCAAGGCTATACCATTCCCTCTCTTAGCCTCCGGTTGACCAAACGCTAAAAGTCAACAAAACTCAACCTTCTGGGGTACGCGGCATGTACCAGATCTGTATGCTAAGCGTACCCGGGCGTCACGAAATCGGGGTACGTGGCCCCTTACGCCGCACGTACTGGGATTACGCCCAGCGTAACCCCCAAGTTTCTCCTCCACTTCATTCAGGTCTTAATCGGTTAACACTTTGGTCCCAAATCCAGATCTAACTTCTCTAACATAACTTAATCCATAAAGTTGGTGACTTTAAGCCTTTGCATGGCTGTGGAACTCACAAACACCCAAAACACTCTATTTCCAACCTTAGAAGGTCCATATCTCATGCATAAACAACCTTTAACAACCAAGACTAGATTTTTATCACATAACAACACTAAATGAGCTTGTATGGGACAGATCTCAGCTTCTAAGAGCTCAACCACTCAAAAAGCCATGAACTTGGGGACCAAAAACCCTAAAACTTCTCTCTACAAAGTATGAACAGAAAACACGCAAAGCTTGAAGCTTTTTACCTCAAAATGAAGCTTCTTTCACTGCTAAACTCGGATCCAAAAGCTGGAGCTCCAACTCTTCCTGCTCCAAGGCTATCACTTTGCTCCAAATGGACAAGAACACAATACTAAGCCCTCCTAGACACTTCCTTGCTATATGAACGAGATTTAGGGTTTTGAAATGGTAAAGCTCTGGAAAAGGTGGCCAACAAAAGGGCGTTAAGGTTGCTTAAATAGGGAGGCTCAACATATTACGGTTTCTCTTCTGGGCCGGGTACGCCCAGCGTACCTGGTGTCCCTTCCCGCTCAAGACACGGATGCGTACACTGAGCGTACACCCCATTACGCCCCGCGTACTCGCCAAACATGCATTTCCTTAAAAAGGACCAAATGTACCCCTTGCACAAAGATGAAGGTTCATAAGGTAAACCTGATTTTTGAGATGTTACAATTCTCTCACACTAGAACCAGACTTCTCCCTCGAAGTCTCATGCTGCAAACAACTCCGGATGCTGGTCCTGCATCTCCGACTCCGGCTCCCAGGTCAGCTCGGACCCTTTCCGATTTTGCCATTGGACCTGCACTAGGGGCACTTCCTTGCTCCTCAGAAGCTTGATCTTCCGATCCAAGATTACGATTGGCTTCTCAGCATAATTCAGACTCGAGTCCACCTCGATATCCTCTAATGGTACCACTGCCGATTCGTCGGCTATACACTTCCTCAGCTACGACACGTGGAAGGTATCATGAATATGGTCAAACTCCACATCTAACTCCAAGCGATATGCTACTCTGCCCACCCTCGTGATCACCCTAAACGACCCAATATACCGGAGCCCCAGCTTGCGCCTCTTCCTGAAATAGATCACTCCTTTCCAAGGAGACACCTTCAGGAGCACAAGATCCCCGACCTGAAACTCGAGCTCCGATCGACGCCTATCCATGTAACTCTTCTAGCGACTCTGAGCGGCCAATAACCTCTGTCTGACCTACTGTATCTGCTCTGTCGTCTGAAGCACTATCTCTGTACTACCCATCACACGTTGCCCTACCTCACCCCAACAAATGGGGGTCCGACACCTCCTTCCATACAACAACTCAAAGGGTGGCATACCAATGCTCAATTGATGGATGTTGTTATAGGAAAACTCACCAAAGGGAAAATACGTCTCCTAATTCCCATCGAAATCCAGTACACATGCTCGAAGCATGTCCTCGAGCATCTGAATCGTCCACTCGCTCAGCCCGTCGGTCTGCTGGTGGTATGCGGTACTAAAATGTAGCCTCGTACCTAATTCCTCATCAAATTTCTTCCAAAATCTGGAAGTGAAACGCACATCTCGATATGAGGTAATCAAAATCGGTACTCCATGTCGTGATACCACCTCCTTCACGTACAACTCTGCCAGCCTCTCTGCAGAAGAGCTCTCACTGATGGCAAGGAAATGAGCGCTCTTCGTCAACCTGTCCACAATCACCCAAATTGCATCGACTCCCCTAGCAGCCCTCGGCAATTTAGTGATAAAATCCATGGTGATCTATTCCCACTTCTACTAGGGAATCTCTAACAGCTGCAACTTACCATGCAGACGCTGGTGCTCGGTCGTAACCTTGCGACAGGTCAAGCACCTCTCTACGAACCATGCAACATCCCTCTTCATACAGGGCCACCAATACTCCTTCTACAGGTCCAAATACATCTTAGTGGCCCTGGGGTGGATCGAGAACTTTGATCTATGTGCTTCCTCCATCAAGATGGTACACATTCCGCCCACAAACGGTAACCAAACCCGACCCTAAAAGGTCATAAGTCCTCGACTATCGGTAACAGACTTCGATACCTGCCTGATCACTCGCTCCCTTTTGCGGTTCTCCGATCTCATGACCTTTGCCTGGGCCCCTCGAATGGTGTCCCACACCGGAGTCATCATTGTCAATCTCATGCAAACACCTCGCATCGGGGCACCCTCCGCTCTACGACTCAGGGCATCGACTACAACATTAGCCTTGCACGGGTGGTAAATAATCTCGCAGTCGTAATCCTTTACCACATACAACCATCTCCTCTGGTGCATATTCAGGTTGGGCTGATGCATTAGGTACTTCAAGCTTTTGTGGTCCGTGTATATGGTACACCGAACCCCATACAGATAGTGACGCCAGATCCTGAAGGCGAACACCACTGCCTCCAGCTCCAGATCGTGGGTGGGATAACTCGACTCATGAGATTTCAGCTGCCTCGATGCATATGCTATCACATGCCCCCTCTGCATAAGCACTGCTCCCAACCCTGATATCAATGCATCACAGTACACCACCAAATCCTCCATCCCTTCCGCGAATGCAAGCACCGGAGCTTCGCACAATCTCTGGTGAAGTGTCTCAAATGAGATTTGCTGCTCCGGAACCCATGAAAAAGCAACACCCTTCCGGGTCAACTTGGTGAGTGGCACAACGATCTTAGAGAAATCCCTGATAAATCTCTGATAATAACCAGTCAACCCTAGGAAACTCCTAATTTCGGTAGGTGACCTCGGCACCTCCGAACTCATCACCGCTTCGATCTTTGCCGGATCGACCAATATCCCCTTCTGGTTAATGAGGTGCCCTAGGAACTGGACCTCCCATAACCA
Organism: Lactuca saligna; assembly: GCF_052625555.1. Classification (NCBI taxonomy): domain Eukaryota; kingdom Viridiplantae; phylum Streptophyta; class Magnoliopsida; order Asterales; family Asteraceae; genus Lactuca; species Lactuca saligna. The sequence goes on along the minus strand of NC_136422.1, from coordinate 53,761,380 downwards.
AAAATCACGCTTAGAGAATTTGGCGTAAAGCCTCTCTGATGTCAGAACTCTAAGGATCTCCCTCAAATGCTCCTCATGCTACTCTTTGGATCTCGAATACACCAAGATATCATCGATGACTACGATCACCGAATGATCCAACATCGGCCTGCACACCCTGTTCATGAGATCCATGAACACTGCTGGTGCATTGGTGAGCCCAAAAGGCATCACCACAAACTCGTAATGCCCGTAACGAGTCCTGAACGTTGTCTTTTGGATATCTACATCCTGAACCCTCATCTGGTGATATCCCAACCTCAAGTCTATCTTGGAGAACCAAGACGCTCCTTGCAACTGATCGAAGAGAAACGTCAATTCTCGGTAACGAGGTACGGTTCTTGACCGTCAACATGTTCAACTCCTGATAATCAATACACATCTGATGTGAACCATCCTTCTTCTTGAAAAAAAGGATCGGAACTCCCCAACAACTCCTGAAGCCGCGAGGATAACTCCTGCATCTCGCGCGGTGCAAGGTGATAGGGTGCCTTGGCAATAGGTGCCGCCCCCGGTACCAAGTCGATACGGAACTGCACCTGCCTCTCGGGAGGCACACCCAGCAACTCCTCAGGGAAAAAATCAGGGAAATCCCACACAATCGGAACCTCATCAATCGAACTCGGCCTCCCAGCGGCCACTCGCGTGTCCATCACATAGACCAAAAATCCCATACAGTCCTGTTGTAAACTCTGCCTCGCCCTAGCAGCCGAACAAAATGCTGACTCAGGATGGGTACCCTCACTATACACCGTAAGTACTCCCCCACCAGGGTCTCGAATCGTCACCAACTGACGCTTGCAGTCTGTAATAGCTCCAAATTGGCTCAACCAATCCATGCCCACTATGACACCGACGTCCCCCATCGCAATCGGGACTAGATCGATCGGGAAACCCACACCGAAGATCTCAAGTCTACATCCTCGAATCACCTCCGTGGCATACACTGCTCGCTCATTACCTATAAAAACTTGTAGAGGTCGACTCAACGCCTCTCGACAAATACTGATATGACGACTAAAAGCTAACGACACAAAAGATCGACTCGCTCCCTAGTCAAATAGTACTAAGGCAGGTACAGAATTCACAAGAAAGGTACCTACGCATAACAAAATATAAGCAAAATATCTCAGACTAAAATAAATAGAGAGAATAATACATATCGGCCACAACATCGGGTGTTGCATGGACCTTCTCCGCTGTCAAATGGAAGGCTCTCCCGCGAGCCTTTGGCGCCTCGACCTTTGCTGGGCGAACCTCGATAGCCCTAGCAGAAGGAGCAGATCCCTACGCTAATCCTTGATGTAGCTGAGGGTACTCAGCCTTCCGATCGGCCGGTCTGGTTGCAATGGAAGCAAACAGAAAATCCCTTGGGGCAATCCCTCACGATATGCCCCTCTTTCCCGCACTTGTAGCATACTCCCGCTCTGCACGACCCCTCGTGACTCTTGCTACACTTCCCACAAGTGCGTCCCTTCGTGCTCCCAGATCTCGAATCAGCGGGCCTGGCCCACTTGGTTGTCAGCTGAGACTGTGTCGGCTGCCGATCTTTCCCCTGAGACTTCGCCTCCTCCCTGGCCTGAGTCTCCAACTCTATCTCCCTCTTCCGGGCATTTTCCTGGAGCGCGGAAAATGTCTGGTAAGTCAAGTTCGCCATGAAATCCGGAATATCTCTCCTCAGAACGGTGAGATACCGGCTCATGCGAGCCTGCTCGATAGGCACATGCTCAGGGCAAAACATCGCCCTCTCATGAAACTTCTGCATAATCACAGGAGGGTCAAAAACTCCTGAGCCAGTCATTCCTTTTCCATAGGGGGGAATGTACTCATCACAAAACATGGTGGTGAACTTTTCCCAGGTCACCTCAGAAATCTCTCCCAAAGTGAAGCTCGCCGTTACGAACTTCCACCAATCCTTCACTCCCACACGGAGCTGGTTTAGAGCGAACCGTAATCTCAAGTGCAATGGACAAGAACACATGTAGAAACATCCCTCGATGTCAGAGATCCACCTCATCACATCAATCGGGTCCTGCATCCCATCGAACTCTAATGGCTTCGTGTTGCTGAACACCCGAAACAACAACGAGTCACCTCCCTGACGTCTATCAGCATCAACAGCAGCAGTCACTGCTGCATATCACTCGTCAAAGGTCTTAATCAATGTGGTCTTGATGTTCCCAAACATCTCTAGAATCTCGGCCCAGATGGCAGCAACCACCTTCTCATGAATCAATTGACGGATCTCCTCGTAGCTGACACCACTGATCCCAGGTGTATGTTGTGTCCCAACCATGATGTATCTGAAATACAACATAAAAATATCAGAGACTCGATTGAGCATACTCACACTCGATAACGCAACCCTACTCGTCCTCCAATATCCTAAGGATTCTTACTTGGACTGCACACTGATCCGCTGTCTTCAGTAGTACGGGCCCAATACTACTGACCACACTGCATCAACATTCACCCCAACTCCTCCTCCTTGGATCCCGGATCGCAAGTACTCTACTCTCGCTATGCATTGGCTACCCTCCGATAGACCTCTCATGAGCTCCAACTGCTACCTACTCAATCTCAAGGCATCTCATAGCAGCAGTAATCTCCTAGGCTAAGGCATCACAAATCAGGCCACTCTAGTCCTAATATGAATACCTAGCCTACTCTAGCATGCATAACATAACATATCATATCTCATAACATATAATGTAAGGGTATTTTGGGGATTCACCGTTTAGGCGTTGGCTGACCGTACACACTGCTCCGCTCTTGTTGTTTCAAAACCTATTGCACTTTTTTGAAAATCAATTTTTATTTGTTGAAAATTTCTCAAATCATCGGTTTTAGTTCAGATACACCCGAAGGTGCATCCGAGTCCCTCAAACCAAGGCTCTGATACCAACTTGTAACGATGTAATTTTTAAAACAAAATTTTCATTTTTCAACAACCATATATATATATATATATATATATATATATATATATATATATATATATATATATATATATATATATATATATAATATTCTCAAGAAGTATTCCACAATAGTTATCAATTCAAAACATATCCCAAGATCACAAAATCAAATCTCCTCTCTGTGTGTACAGGTCACGTCGGCGCCTTTCCGCGGTCCTCGCTAGTACCTGAAACACATAACACAACAACTGCAAGCATAAATGCCTAGTGAGTTCCCCAAAATACCACATACAACACATACCCCACTCGAGGCTACTGTACGACCCTCTGGTTGATGTGTCTCAGCAGGACCCTCCGGTCCCGTTGCTCGTTGGACCCTTTGGTCCGGTCATAGCTCGTTGGGCCCTCCGGCCCGGTCTGTCTCATTGGACCCTCTGATCTAGTCTATACAATTATATATCATACCTACATCCCATAGAACATAATCTCATACATGGCACACAATCTCATACATAGCACATAAGACCTTCCGATCAACCCATAATACCACTCTAGGTAACGTATAGTGAGAAGACTCACCTCGTGTAACTCGGTAACCTGGAAATCTCGGACTCCGTGAAAATAGGATCTAGCCTCCGCCTAATCATACGAAATAAAAACTCGGCATCAACACATTTCCCAAGGCTAGACCATTCCCTCTCTTAGCACTCTCAGGAGGGTAAAAGACCATTTTACCCCTCTCAAGGCTAAAGTACTCTAAAGTTGACCAAACCCTAAAAGTCAACAATAGTCAACCTTCTGGGGTATGCAGCGCGTACCAGATCTATACACTAAGCATACCCGGGCTTCACATAATCGGGGTACGCGGTCCCTTACATCGCGCGTACTGGGATTACGCCCAACGTAACCCCCAGCTTTCTCCTCCTCTTTATTCAGGTCTTAACCGGTTATGACTTGCACCCAAAACCTAGATCTGACTTCTCTAACACGACTTAATCCATAAAGTTGGTGACTTTAAGCCTTTGCATGGTTGTAGAAGGCACAAACACCCAAAACACTCTATTTCAAACCTTAAAAGGTCCATGTCTCATGCATAAACAACCTTTAACAACCAAGACTGGATTTTTATCACATAACAACAATAAATGAGCTAGTATGGCACATATCTCGGTTTCTAAGAGCTAAACCACTCAAAAAGCTATGAACATGGGGACCAAAATCTCTAAAACTTCTCATGAAGCATATTTCACTGCTAAACTCAGATCCAAAAGCTTGAGCTCCAACTCTTTCTCCTCCAAGGCTATCACTTTGATCCAAATAGCCAAGAACACAATACTAAGCCCTCCTAGACACTCCCTTGCTATATGAGCGAGATTTAGGGTTTTGAAATGGTAAAGCTCTGGAGGTGGCCAACAAAAGGGCCTTAACGTTTCTTAAATAGGGAGGCTCAACATATTAGGGTTTTTCTTTTGGGCCGGGTATGCCCCGCATACACATTGGTATGCCCCGCGTACCTGGTGACCCTTCCCACTCAAGACACGAACGAGTACGCTGAGCATACGCCCCGCGTACTCGCCAAACATGCATATCCTTAACAAGGGCCAAATGTGCCCCTCGCACAAAGATGAAGGTTCATAAGGTATACCTGATTTTTGGGATGTTACACCTGAGTTTCCTTGGTCTCCTTGACATGTAGTTTAGTGTGGCCTTGCTCAGTCCTATCTAGGGCTGAAGAAGCGCCCTACGGTTGGGATGGTGTATTAAGTGTTGGGATAACAGAATCAAGTATGGAGCGCAACTCCTCTTCCTCAAGGAAATAAAGGTGGGAAGCCCTGGGGACCTTAGGGCGTGTAGAACCAAGTGAATCCCTTGGGGATTCATTTGGTGTTGAGTCTCCACTGTCAGATGAAATAAACACACTTGATGTGTCTGAGTAGCTGGAGAGGGTTGATGCTAATAGGTCTGCGGGGACCCTAAGGACTACCAAAGCCTTTTAAGAGGTTGCGGTATCTGTTTGGATACACATTTGTCTAGAACTAGGATTGTGTTGGATTTGTGTCTAAGCCCATAACTATATTTGGTAAGTAATCGACCCGGTTGTGCATGGTCCTTTTGTGTTACCTTCACCAGAGCAGCTTCACATGGTGATTTATGGAGAGAGAGAGAAAGAGAGAGAGAGAGAGAGAGAGAGAGAGAGAGAGAGAGAGAGAGAAAGAGAGAGAGAGAGAGAGAGAGAGAGAGAGAGAGAGAGACAGAGAGAGGCTATTATGGTTTATTAATATATTATATGAATAATATATTAAAGGAGAAATCATATAGTTTAATTAATATTAGACAAGAATTAATTAAGAATTAATTATGTGATTAAAAGACATTAATTAAATAAGGGGGACTTAAACTGTCAAATGTGTGACAGTTGAATATTGGGCTGAGAAGACTTATAGACTAAGCATGGACGATATTAAGGATGTCTCCATCCTAATTTCGGCCATAAGGACCCTATTCTAGATGCTTCCTTGGATTGTTTAAGGCCTAAGTTGTCCATTAGGGTTTGGACTAAAACCCTAGCAGCACAAGTATAAATAGAACCCATGGGCATTAGTTTTCGGCCGCTTGAAACCCTAGAAGAGTTCATAGTCATAAATTGTGCCTCTCCCCTCTCTCTAATATCATCATCTTGCTTGTGTGGTGTTTGTAATCCATTAGAAGAGTGGCATTTGTGACTCTAAGATCCAAGACAAGAAGATTCAAGCCATTCTTGAAGATGAAATCATCTAGATGTGTTTTTATATGATAATTTCGAAAAATGTATGCTAGATCTAGGGTTTATAAGTCTTGGATGAAGTGCATGTACAATAGAAAAGCTTAGATCCATGCTTTAGGGTTTCCATGAGCACATTGGATGTTCTTTTGTGTAAAACCTATCAGTGGTGTCTTCTATTTCTTGCATGTAAGAATAGGACATGAGTCACTATCAGACTCTTCAACATTTACAGGAGGGTTGTGATTAGACTCTTAATCCAAGGACATAACTTTTCTGGATTTTTGTGTTTTGGGGGTTTCACCTTTCTTTTCCTTGCCACGGGGGGCTTTCTTTCACAACACTAGCTTCTTTAGACGTCTTGCTAGGGGAACATGGGATTGAGTAGAAGTTAGGGTTGTGGTACTCACCGGACCGTGGGGGTCTTTCAAGGCCAATATAGGCTGACTTCCGTAGCTAGTGGAGGATGGGTCAATACCTTCCGTAGCCTCTATATGATCCATGACTTCTTAACTTTAAAGTCCAATGGATATCAAAATATGGACAGGAAGACGTGTCAGTGGTCCAAACAAAAATTGATCTTTAGAGGGTGGGTACCTTTTAATATCCCCAGTGATGAAAAAGTTGATGTCATTCCCCATGATAAATTGTGCATCACGGCGGAGATCTAAGATGCATAGGGACCAAAAGTGTGCGAATGTAAGCTCTGTTGGCGCTGCCTTCGGATTCTCCTTAGGAATATACTGGAGGAAGTCATCCCACAAGATCTGCCCATAGTTGACATCATGGCTAGTAAGATGCTCCACATCAGTTCTAGTAGTTTGCGGCCCATATTGTATGCACCTCCGGTTCTCCGAGAGACACTCTAGATGATAAAGTGGCATACAAACTGCCAAACCACATGCAACTGCTTTTCCTTGTATTCATCGATACCCCTGAGTTTCTTCTGGTATCCCATCTGGTAGAGAGTTGTGAAGATATCATTCACATTTGGCGTGATGAACTTTGTAGTAGGAAGAACAGGTAAGTTGATCACATTCAGAAACTTCTCTTTGGTCAAGATGACCAAGGAATCATCAACTAGGTTCAGGTGAGCTTCTTGAAGATTGTTGAAGGGTTGATATGTCGAGAATACACATTTGAAGACATTAGATAGTGGAACAACATCGGTGAATGAGTCAAAGGCTCCAAACAGGGGATGAGTTGAGATGAAATTGAATACCAAACGGATGGATTCATTGTAATTGATGATCTTCAAATATTGCCCTAAAATTTCTTGAGGCAATCGATTGCGATTGGTTTCTCATCGTGGATTCAGAACCAATGGGTTGAGCTGATCCAGAAGCTTTTGATTGTTTCTTTGATACACTAGACTTCACCATTGTTGAAAACGTTTGAAGAACTTGGGAGGGAAAAAGGATTTATATATCTCCGAATCTGAAAAGTTTATTGGATTTATCCTATTTACACCTGTTAATTGTAAAAACCCTTGGGTTTTTACCATTTTCAGCCACAAATTAAATAAATAAAAGAAATTATTTATTATTTTTAATTTTCAAAAATGGAACATTTAATGATATGTCAGGCCCATTATCACATGTTTGTAGAACGTGTAGTGAGGAGCAAGAGTCCGTTGAATAAAGATGGAATTTGGAACGGATTTGGCATCTTGGGGATACAGGGATTTGATAGTTTAAGGAAAAGATTTCTTTTATGGAACTGTTTTATTTGTCATGATACCTAAAATAGATCTGACACCAAAAGACTATTTGAAAAGTAACTGAAACGTTGTATGTTACAAACGAATGTTTTTTTTAGAATGTTTTTTTATTTAATGAGAACCATTTAATACCACACAATTTTCCAGGAATTTATGAAGTACTAGTTGAGAAATCATTAAGTGTGACTGCAAATTGATCCTCCATTACGGATTGACTCATCATTGGGACTGATGGTTATGCAACTGTGGTAGTACAAACTGAGGAACTCCTGACAAAACGTCAAAAATAACAAGCAATAAGGACCCAAGAGATATATGTATGATATATGGTTGTGGTATATAGAGTGTACTAAAACAATATATAATAAATATATATGTCTACGACTGCAACGGAGACTAGAGACAGTTTACGGTACCTATCAATTAAAAAAGAATAGTGGATCCGGATTCATCATCCCTAACATTTGCAAAAAATTGTTAAGTTTTTTTTGCATCAAGTGCCTTTGTAAACACATTTTCAATATCTTCATAAGATGGGATAAATATTAGTTCAATGTTACCTTTAAGTATATGGTCCTTTATGAACTGGTACTGAAGTTTGATATGCTTCGTCTTTGAATGATGAATAGGATTATGAGAAATCGCTATAGCACTCTCTAAATCATTATAAATTAGTATTCGCAACATTCTGTATCCATAGTCCATCAGTTGGGTTTTCATCCATTAGACTTGAGAACAACAGCTTGTTGCGGCCGTGTACTCTACTTTTACAATAGACAAAGAAACACAATTTTGTTTTCATGAAAACCAACTAACTACTCTTGCTCCCAGAAATTGACAACCACCAGAAGTGCATTTTCTATCCAATCTGCATCCAGCATGATCCGCATCTGTAAAGTCTTGAAGGTTGAATTCATTCCCTGAAAGGTACTATAGATTGAGAGCTTTGCTTCCTTTTAAGTATCTGAAGATCTATTTGACTGCGTTTAAGTGCAATACTTTAGGGTCAACTTGTTGCCTGACACATAAGGCTATTGCGAAGACAATATCCGCCCTGCTTGTGGTGAGGTATATCAATGAACCAATCATTCCTCTATAAGTCTTGTGATCTACTAATTCTCCGGAAGGATCAGCATAAATCTTATATCCGGAGGCCATAGGGACCTTGGTAGAGAAACACTTATTCATTGAGTATTTTCTTCAACGGTTTAGAGGTATATTTTTCCTGATGAATGAATATACCTTGAGGGACTTGTTTCACTTGAAGTCCTAGAAAGAAGTTACTCTTTCTATTCATGATCATTTGGAACTTCTTAGTCATGAGCAATGTAAATTCATCCACTATACCTTGATCTGTTGACCCGAATTTGATATCATCCATATAGATTTGTACAAGCATAAGGTGATTACCATTTTCCTTTCAAAATAATGTGGGGTCAATCACTCCTCTTTTGTATCCTGACATGCATGACAAGGAAATCAAAGAGAGTCTCATATCATGCCCTTGGTTCCTGCTTAAAACCATAAACCACTTTCTCAAGCTTGAAGCATTAATCTAGAAACTCTAGACTTTTAAAGCATGGAGGTTATTGTAAGTAGACTTCTTCTTTCAATTCACCATTCAGGAAAGCGCTTTTAACATCCATTTGATGTACTTTGATATTTTTGTGTACTGCATACGCAAAGAAGATACGTATCGCTTCCATCATGGCTGCAAGGGAATATGTTTCATCATAGTCAAGACCTTCTAATTAACTATACCCCTTTGCAACTAACCTTGCTTTGTTGAGAATGACCCTACCGGATTCATCGAGCTTGTTCTTTTATCCCTATCTTGTTCCAATAACAGTGTGGCATTTAGGCTTCTGAACAAGTTTCTACACTTTGTTTCTTTCAAATTCAGCTAACTCTTCTTGCATGGTAGAGATCCAGTCAGGATCTAGGAGAGCTTCCTTGATGGATCGAGGCTCGCTGCGGACATAAATGTTGCATAGTAGCAGTGGTCCGTAAGATCGTGAGAAGATCGAGTCTGTACGCCAGCAGATGGGTTTCCAATGATTTGACCCATAGGGTGCTCTTTTGTTCAAATATGTAAATGTGATTATTGATGATCAGCAGTTGCGGTGGAAAGGATGTCAACAACATCACATGTTTCTGCGGTGGGTGAGGGTAGTTCCCCCTCGAGTTGTGAGCAGCCGACATAAGTATCTTGGACTTGGACTGGAGTAGGATAAGAATGAGGTTTTCCCTAGATTGGGGATGGAAGCTCCTCATGAACAAAAGATGGTTCCCCCTGGGAAAGAGAATGCGTGATAATCCTCGTATCAATTCTTGTTTCAATATTTTCTTCTTCATCTAATTCATATGAAGCATTTGATGGATTAGAACCTCTGTGGATGGAAACAGGAGCTACATCTTCAAGTAGTGGAACCTCAATGGTTGTCGTAAGAACCGGAGTGTTGCTTTCCCCCTCAACCGGCAAGGTGGAAGTTCTATGAGACAAGTCATCAGAGATGGAAGGTCCAGATACTTCTGCATATTGTTGCTGAGCTTCCGGGAACGCAAGAATTTTGGAGAGTTGAGCAGTTTCTACAGGATCGAAGAGGTCATCATAGTTGATTTGAACGGTGTTTAGAGGACCCGAAGAGGCTGGGATATAACTTTCCAAGATTTCTTTTGTTTCACTTGAAGGAGCAGTGTTATTGACGTAATTGTCATCGAATTTGACATCGAAACTTTCAACAATTAGCCTATGCATCTGATAAGGACTCTGTATGCCACCTTGTTTGTTGAGTAGCCGAGGAATAGGCCTTCATCTGAATTAGGTGCAAATTTGTTAAGATGATCCTTGTTGTTGATCAAAAAACATCTACACCCGAATATGTGGAAGAATCGGACATTTGGTTTTCGATTATTGAGGCCCCCATATGGTTTTTGTTTAGAGGCTTGCAGACAATGCTTCAGTTTTGGACAAAGCATGACGTTGCCACTGCTTCGGCCCAGAAGTATAGAGGAAGGTTTGCAAAGTTTAACATAGATATGGCTGCTTCTACCAGAGTACGGTTCCTTCGCTCTACTACTCCATTTTGCTATGGTGTGTAGGGAGCAAAGAAGTTGTGACTAATACCTTTAGAAACCAAGAAATTATCCAAGAGATGGTTAGTGAACTCGGTTCCATTGTCACTTTGGATTCTGCGAACTGGTAGCTTGATTTGGAGTTCAATTTATTTAATGAAGTTTATAAGAACATGCGGTGTTTTGGACTTGAGTCTCAAAAAGAGGACCCATGTGAAACGAGTGAAGTCATCAACTATAACCAATATGTACTTCTTGTAATGGAGATTCGCTAAGGTAGATGGACCGCATAGGTCAATGTGCAGCAACTGTAGAGGTTCAAGAATTGTTGAATCAATAACCAGAGGGTGACTTCCCTTTGATTGCTTTCCACACTCACAAGCAGGGTAGAGTGTTTCATTGCTATACTTTAGGATTAGGAGGCCTCAGACGAGTTCTTTAGTGACAATATTGTTGTTGTACCAAAAGTTCAGATGAGCTAGCTTGCAATGCCACAACCAGCTAACTTCAGATACAGCTTTGGACAGAAATCATAGTTGAGGTTTCCCAATGATCAATGAGACATCCAAAGGGTACATGGTCCCTTCGAAATTAGATTTGATCTAGCAGGTGCTTCTATCGCTGTCATGACATATCAAAATTCATTATCAAACTCAACCTGATGACCTCCTTTGCATAGTTGGCCTACACTTATTAGATTATGCTTCAGACCTTTTACGTAAGCAACCTTTTGTATTGAGAAGTTCCTGGTTGTTAGAACACCAAAACCTCGGGTGATATCATTAGAGTTGTTACCAAACGTTACACGTCCTCCATTATTGATTGTCCTAAAATCTCAAAGGTATTCTAACCTTCCTGTCATGTGCATGGAGCAGACGCTATCGATCAGCCACTCCTCTTCTTTTTCCTTCGTGCACAAGGCCTAAAAATTACACGGTTACATTGGGCACCGAAACAAGTTTGGAGCCCGGGGTTACAAAAGATTTTTTCTTAAATGCATGAGAGGAGATGGTGGGGATAGGTTGCGTATCAACTTTCAAACCTAGACATGGATGTTTTGAGGTCTTTTGAGTATTACGATGTTTCTGAAAGTTACAAGGTTGGAATTGATTTGGTCGTCTATGATAATAAAATCCAAAGGTGAGATTTTGCTCATTTAGCCAAACACTACACCTGGCCAGCAGCCCGGAGGGTGTGGTGTGAGGCTTGTGGCCAGTCCAAGATTTAACAGAGTTGCCCTTGGGTTTTGAAAAATTTTGGGCATTGGAATTCCTCCTCGGCTTAGGTCTTTTCTTTTATTTTGATTTCCTCCTAGGTTTTGGTTGTTTGTCAAACCGACGTGACTTCTGAAGTGTGGGGGTTGGGAAAATTCCTTTCCACTTTGGGTCATCTGAATAATAGTTTTGAAAGTGATATCTATGAAAAGATTTGACACCTTTTTGGAACTTATCAAAGGACTTCGAAAAAGTTTTTGGTACTGTACATTCCTTGTTGTCTATTTTCTCAATTAAAGTGTCATTTAAAATCTGATCATGTTTTTCAGATCCCTTTTGTTTGGAGATTTTGGTTTTGTTTTTTGAAAAACTTTCTTACTTTCTCCCACGAGTTTCGAGTTCTTTAAAAGCTTGTTTTGCCTGTGATTTTGGAAAACAGCAGTCAGTGAGGTTTAATTGCAGTTTCCTTGAAAATTTTGACTGTCTTCGAAAATGAGGACTTGATTCATTTGAACTGGAAGAAACAAGACTTTGAGAACATTGACCAAATTCAAAATTATCGATGGGCAATTCATGAAGAATTGGATGAATGGTCATTGTACTCTTGACTTCGGTCTGTGGTAGAGTAAATTGAACTACCACAGAGTAAGTAAGAGTTTATTCATTATTATGACACTTTATGGATTGTAATTTTGGTTCCAAACTGTAGTTAGATGAACTGCGGTATAAGGACAAGTTTGGACAATGCATAGGAACTTTGGGTCCTTCTACAAGAATTTTCTCATCAACAACTGATGAATCTTGTGAGTTGGGATAAATTGTGCCAATAATTGGGATTTGATCGCATGAGCGATCCAAGGTTTCGGGAAGAATTTCCTCGATGACACAATTATTACTCAGGTTGTGAAGTCTACCAAAGTTAGCTCTTATATCTTTAGGAAAAGTCTTGTGAATAACAGCAAAGTGATACTCTCGGTCAGGTGGGACATAAAGACGGTGTTTGTTAAACTGGGGTGATGAGTTCTTTGCGGTGGAGTACCCATTGGACCAACCCCAATTATACGTATTATCAATGGTTCGATTATTTACAAGATTTTCAATGGCCTCACTTTCATTAAACAAATTTTCAATTACAATATTCAAACATACAATTTATTTTTGTGTTAAATCCCACTGATTTAATGCTATGCCTAACTGGGTTTCACATAACATTTTTGCATCTTTCTCTAATCCTAAGTCCCTTTCAATCATGGCCACTTTGAGCCTTTTTTCTTCTAAACATCCTCTAACATTGAACATTTCCTAGGATGCTATGTTCTTCTCATCTAGGGCCTTGTTATAGTCTGAAAGGACGGCAACACATGTGTCATTAAGGTTGCCAGGGAATGGTTGGCAATCATGCAAGCTATAATTAAGAGTTTAGATCATAAGTTATACTTGTTTGACTATGCTCAGAGTTTCGTCCTTCGACATATAGCAGTATTTATTTTCAATATTTGTCGATCCATCTTCATCCGCAGTGGCCAACATAGAAACCTTTCCCTTGGTTTTGAAGTTGAAATCTTCATCCACATCACCCGACTACATTTACCTTCCAGTCCTTGGCCTTGACTACATTTACCTTACAGTCATTTGGATATAGTCAAGGACAAAACCAGGGCCACACTGTAAGGTAAATGTAGTCAAGGACAAAGCTTTTCTTTTTCATCAATCTCTTGTGCCATTTGGATATAAAAAGCTTTGTCCTTGACTACATTTACCTTACAGTCCTTGGCAAAAAGATTATATTTGTTTCACTTATGACTAATGACAACATCTTCTCTAACTTCGGTCAAGGGACCCGAGTCAGTTGGTTTAGCAGGTTGCAGTATCTCTTTGGCTTGATGAGAGTTTGTAGGTTGCAGAGATTGGTGAGGGTGTTTGAGGTATCCAGGGTGATTGTTTTGAGGGTTGAAGTTTCGGTTAAAGGGAGGTTTAATGAACTACTGATTTTTGTGAAAGGAAGTTGGACGTAAATGGTTGAACTGTTGACTAACAAGAGCAATAGCATTATGGAATTCTTCTTTATCGTCATGCTCTATGTCAGCTTCGTATGACTGTGGTGGGCTTTCATAGGAGAAAGAATAAGGTTGAGAAGTTAAGTTTAGTGGAGATTGGTCCATGAGAGCGAGTAGTCCTCCGAAGTCAACACAATCTTTGATCATGGTTGATTCTTGTGCTTGGAGTTCCCCGTATAGTTTTAAAAGAAAGAGTGAGTGAATCCTTCTGTCACCTTGGACTATCATCTTTGCGGTAGTCCATTGTTTCCCTAAACCATTGAGAAATTGGAGATTGGCTTCATGGTTGTTGCGAACAGTGCTAGCATTTGACAACTTGGTGACAATGCGGTTGAATCTTTTGAAAGAATCCTCAAGGCTTTCTCCCGCATGATCTTTGAAATTATTGAATTCGTTGAGTGCGGTAGCGAGCTTCTTATCTTGTGCCTGCTCAGAACCTTTATACATTTTCTTGAGACTATCCCAAATATCTTTTGCGGATTTGCAATTTATGATGATGTCGAAGTTATCAGGAGAAACTCTGTCGGATATTTCATAAAAGGCAATTGCATCATTTTCCATTTTGTCGAGATCATCCTTTATGGGGTGATTCAAGGTAGCTTGACCTCCTACAAGTCTGTCTTGGGCACCGTTGTGTTGAACTGAAGTAAGAATAGGGATATGAGGTCCTTCTTCTATAGATCTCCAAACATTTCGTCCAACTCTTCTTAGATATCTCTCCATCCTTCGGGACCAGTGATGATACTCATTTACCACCAATATTGGAGCTCTATGCGAACCTCCAACACTGTTGGAAACATTGAGTGATAATGCTTGTGTCATATTTCCTTGTTTTTGAAAAGATTTGTTGTTTTTTTTTGAAAGAAATGAGCTTCAGTGTTATAGAAGGCCTTTTAAAATCAGAGTTTTTGTTCAAAATACAACCACTTTGGCTCTGATACCAATTGTTGAGAGAAAAAATTGAGTAACACACTTGAACAAACGTTAGTACAAGTAATATTATAGAATAAAGTTTAACTCAAACGATCATAAAGCTCAACAATAATAAGTTACAGTTAGATAGTTAGATTGTTAGGTCCGGAAATATAAGGAAATATAAATGAAAACAAGTATTATATCAAGTAAACACTTACGCTGATTCGTAACAAGGATTACAATCAAACCAAGTTAATAAGTGTGATCAGCTCACAGAGATTAAATCAAGTGTGACTTGCTCCGAAGGAGAGATTACTATCTTAATATAAGAGTTTGAGTTCAGTAAGATCTTTGAGAGTAAAGATAGAAGAATATATGATATGAGATTCAAGAGAGATGTGTTTGATATAGAAGCAAAACACTCTATATATAGAGGCCCGAGAACACTACAGGGTCTGAACAAAGACTAACAAAATAAGTGTCCATGCAAGGTACACTGGACATTACAATGTAAAGAAATAAGATAAAACTAAGTCTTCATTCCAGTTGTCATAGGATGTGGATGACATCAGTTCATGTTGCGGTAGCTGAATCTGCAATGATGAGGGGTGACTTTGGATGTGAGATTCAAAAGGGTCGCTTCTTGATTCAACAATGTTGGAGCAAAACTACCATGCATGAACGTAAAGATTGTAGCTTTACGTGACAATGGAGTCTTGGGATGATAGATCTAGTGTTTAGAGTAGAAGAGCTGCTTTGAACCATATGAATGAGATATAAGATTGAAGGGACTCACCGAGTGTATGAGCTGACACGACGAGTCGGCTGGTGTAACGCCCGTAGATCCGAGCTAGTCAATTTAGAGATAATAGGGGTTGAAAATGAATTTTTGACAAAAGATTATTTAGAATAAATAATCTTAACCAAGTTGTAGAATATGTCTCAAGGGTTCCGTACATATAAAGAGCGCCGAAATCCGAGTTATAACAAAGAAGTTATGACCCGTCGAAGTTTCGCGACGGAACCGACACGACACTGGGTAGATGTAAATAGTAAATTTATGATAGAGAAAATTTTAGCCTTAGTAATCTAAATGAAAGTCGTAGAATATGTTAACCTGGGAACGTCCATAAAAAGAACGCCCAAATCTGACTTCATATGTAAGTTACGATTTTTCGAAGTTTCTGCTTAACGGTGTACAGCCCGAAGTTCGAGTATTAGATCGAGCGGTTTTTAGCCAACACAACCTAAAGGAGAATTGAATATATCGTTATTAGTAGCGTACCGATAAAAAGACAGACGAAAATCGACATCGGATGAAGCAGTTATGAGATTTTAACGGACCAATCCTGTCCCGGCATGTTAAAAATATAACTTTAAAAAATAAAATCAAAATTAGCCGACGGAGTCTAAACGAAAGTTGTAGAGTATGTCTCCACCTACGGTGGATATAATGAACATAAAAAACGGAGTTCGTATGAACGAGTTACAAATTAAAATAACATATTTACGTATTAAAATAAAGTATAAATCATATATACACATATGTATATATCATTAGAAAGGTATCGACGATGCAGTCATTATAAGACTAATGTTGAGTTCTTTCGACATTAGTTTAGTACAAATATCATTAAATCCATTTAAAATAGTATTATAGAGGGGTGTTTAGTTGATTATATAACTAAAAGGTCATTAAGTAATTATGGAGGATAGTTTTTGAAAATTCAATTAGTATAAATAAGAGCCTTGGGCTCTCATATTTCTTACTCCATTCTCTTGATTCAAGAGTCTTTCTCTCCTTATACCCTAACCATTTCGGTCCCTCGTGATTCGAATTCTTTTTCTGTAGTTTTTAGTATAGTAAGGTGAGCGCTGAAGCGCTGCATGAATCTTTCTTAGAAAGATTCAGCGACGAAGTTTTGCCCCTGT
Source organism: Lactuca saligna (assembly GCF_052625555.1). Taxonomy (NCBI): domain Eukaryota; kingdom Viridiplantae; phylum Streptophyta; class Magnoliopsida; order Asterales; family Asteraceae; genus Lactuca; species Lactuca saligna. Next base: position 53,744,746 of record NC_136422.1, on the reverse strand, counting down.
AGAGCCAGACTCCTAGCTAAAATCCCCTTGTAAGTAAGTTATGCTTACCCTATTTTAATATAGCTTATATTTAAAATTAATATTATTATTATGAACTTATAATTAATATTTGAGCTATTATTATGACTTATATAAGTGTCGTTATAATATCTTTTTAACTACTCGTGGTACGGGAAATCTGATTTAAAGGGCCGCATAGGGTTGTTGGATTTCAGAAGTGATATACGCCAAAATGGTCCTGCCCTCCGGTGTTTTATGTCTGGCCCCTGTCTGTACATAGTGGTTGGAAAGTATTGTTTAAACGCTTATATAATAATAATAATAATAATAATAATAATAATAATAATAATAATAATAATAATAATAATAATAATAATAATAAGACTAATAATTAGTCACAGTAAATATTAGACTAAAATCTAGTGGTAATAATACTAGGTTTCGTCGAAGGAAATTATTTTAAAGTAAACGAAGCGATGTCCGAATACCGAGTCACCACCTTCTAAGGTGAGTGCATAGTTACTTTCATCTTACACATAGATATGAAGTATTTTATATAAACTACGTGCTATGTGTGCATATTATCTGAATACTTGATGTATATGTTGGATGAACGTTTTTTTATACATGTTTTAAATGATTTGAATTGTATACGTATTTTAAATATACAAGTATGTTTGGTATGAGATGGGTAGATGAATGATAAGAGATAAAAGATGATGTGAGTAAACATTGTTGGCTATAGACTTAGTGCCTAACAAATGACATCGGCAGCTATGGACTTAGTACCTATTGGACAAACACTGGTAGCTATGGACTTAGTAACTGTTAGGAATTTGTAGCTATGGACTTAGTACCTACTAGATAAACACTAGTAGCTATGGATTTAGTACCCAACAGCTATGGAATTAGTGCTTTACGAATGAGCATTGGCAGCTACGGATTTAGTGCCAGTCCTATAACCCTGGTAGCGAAGGACTTAAGAATGAACAAATGCAGGATAGATGGCTCTTAGGGTAGACTCTTAAGAGTAAGGAAGATAATGGGGATGGGTAATTGGGTTGATTGTTTGATTGTTTAAACATAATAATTATATTATTGTGGGTTGAAAACCCTATGTACTCACCAGGTTTCCTAACCTGACTCACTCAGTTTATTTATATCACATGTGTTGTTATGATATCACATTACACTGAGAGATTAAGGAGAAGTAAATCACTAGCGATAATGAATGTAAGTTCTATTTATGCTTATGCTTCTGTATTAACGATGGCATCCCAAATGTTTTAAAATGAATAAAAATACTTTTCCATGGAAATGCTTTGATAACGTATTTATCATGTTTTATCGGGAACAAATTCCCCAATGTTTTTATTAAAAGAGATACTCTGATTTTTATAAAGCATAAACAAAACCGATCTTTTATGGCCGTGAAAATGTGGATGTCACAACTAGGGTTTTTCGACGATGAATCTGGGCATGGGTGACTCGATGAGTTGGTGAGACAACTCGACGAGTCAAGGTGGAGTTTCGTGATATGCCAAAAGAAATAAGGGGACACGACGAGTCAAATAGATGCACTCAGTGAGTCGGGTCAAACATGGACTGATAACTCAAGTTTGACTTCTATTCACTTTAGGATTTGGTCATACATGAGTATTGGAGACCATGGAGGGGTAAAATGGTCTTTTACCCTATCCAAGAGTTAGAAAGAGAAAGAGAGGGCAACCTTTTGGTTTTGAGTATGAATACAGTATTAATTAGAGATATTTATCCTATGTGATAGGCGGAGGCTAGTTCGAGATTTTGTGTGCGGGATTATTTCTTGTTAGCTTTCGTGGTGAGTCTTCTCAATATAATTAGCATGTGTGGTATATTGGTGCGATTGAGATGTATTATGTGCTTATATATGTATTGTGATATTTTGCATTATATCTTTGTGATTTATGTTGAGCATTATTATTATGAGCTTCCTAAGTTAGGACCGGAGGGTCCACCCAAGTTATGGGACCGGAGGGTCCCACTGAGACACATTGACCGAAGGGTCTTATTTGAGTATAGCCATAAGAGGCGACTAAGATGTGTGTGGTATTTTGGGGAATTCACTAAGCTTCACGCTTACCTTCTTATGTGATATGTGTTTCATGTACTTTTCATGATACCGAGAAGGCGTCGGCTCAATTAGACACACGTGAGAAAGAGTTATGTTTGGAGGATCCTGGATTTGTGATAAACAATTTTAAATAAAAATTTGTTGATAATTTTTTACTAGTGATTTTGAGGAAATGTGACATGTGTTTATTTTTGTTTTGAAATGAAAAAATTGGTTTTAAATTTCACGGTGTTACAAGTTGGTATCAGAGCCTTGGTTTGAGAGATTCGGATTCACCTTCGAGTGTGTCTGGACTCAAACTGACGATTTGAGAAAAGTTTTCGAAAGAAAAGATTTTCTAAAATGAGTAAGAGGTATAAGAGAAAAACGAAAAGAAGTAGTGTGTATAATCAGCCAGAGCTCGAACGGTGATTTCCGAAAATACCCTTATTTATTTGTCTTATGAGTTACTATTGAGATATTAGTGATGCACACTAGAAGATAGGCTACGTATTTCATATATTAGGGCTAGACTTGGCTGATTTGTGATGCCTTAGCCTAGGGATTGTTGTTATCTGTTATGTGCCTTGAGTATGTGTTGAGTAAGAGTATCTAGCACGAATCACTTAGGGAGGGAGTTCTGAGTCGAGAATTAATCTAGGAGAAATACCTAGATGAGCATTGAGGAGTCTGCTGAGAAGAGTAATTAGATACCATGAGAGGTGAGGTACCCTGAGCTTAGTGATGCCTTTTTTAGAGCAAGTATTGCAAATAGAGTTGTAACCTAGAGTGCTTTTACGTGTTGGTGTAGATTATTCGTCGCTCGAATACTACTTGCTTTGTGCTTTGTAGAACTCTTCATGATGGGAGTCAGCTACTAAGTGAATATGATGATATTCAGGAGGTAGATGGATGGCATCATAAGAGTTTTTCAGCAGTTGATGTTAGAGAAGTGTGAAAACCTAGGAAGAGCCTAGGGAGTGTCTGTAGTCAGAAGAGTATGTTGATAGAGGAGAGTATTCGTTGGGTAGCAACCAAGTATATCAAGATTGGTGATCAAGAATGGTTGAGCGGTTACATAGGAAATATGGGACGATCCATGTCGAAAGTATGGGTAGATGTGGCAGGTAGTATGGGCCCTTACTACTAAAAGCAGAGGACTTGTACTCAAAACAGGGAGAATTCCAGAGGTTATAAGTAGCGAATTGAGAGGTGATAACATTGTTCAGGTACCATGATTCATGGCAGATCGAGAGGTGATAACATGGTCCAAGTACCACGGTTCGTAAGAATTAGTGCTTCAGAGATTATCAGTAATTCCATTGTTATTAATCAGACTGAGAGCATATATGATAGAGTGTGGGGCCTGAGGTCCAAGTCAACTGAGTTTCAATAGAGTATTCCTTGAGAGGGAAATCGGGTTAGTTTTTGAGAGATTTTTGGAGGAGCCAGTTAGAATTGCAAGACTTAGGGATGAGTAAAGCTGAAACTTATTTGAGGATCACAGTTTGAGTTGAGCAATCGAATGATAGATGATACATCACCTTTTGTGACAAAAGTTGTATTGTCCTCGTTTCGTGGGAAAAGTAAAAAAGATAGCGAGTTCCCGTTTCAGAGTTTGGAGGCAATCCCCGTGGGGTAGCATAGGGTTTCAACCTTCCCGCCAGAGTATTTAGGCAGTATGTTGCTGCGAGGTAATTCTTATACCATGAGAGAGTCGTTAGTGAGACTGAGAAGGGTGAGACTAGAAAGGTTCCTTGGTGTGTGTGAGGCATGTTTTAGTAGTAATTCCAAGCGATTAATAGGAGTATATCAGGGCAGTGGACCTCGTTGTCTGCATTGTGTATCAACTGTAAGAGTAAGGTCTCTTGCTTTTATAATTTCCCGCGATGGGAGGATAGTCGAGGAATCGGAGACGTGGTGTGTGATAGTGCATTATTTCTAGATTGAGAGTCAAGACCGTTTTCATAACAGTTAGGGTATCCTACGGTGTGTCGGTCTGAGGCATTCAAGATGACTAGAGGTAGTAATGTTGGGAGGATGCTAAGGTTTTGTTTGAGATTCCGGATATTTGGAGTTGCTTGGTTTCCATCGGGAATATCATTGAATGACTGCGTGGTTCGTTTAAAGAGTCAAGTGTGATATACCTGGTGAAACAGTCTATGGAGTAGATTGTTGGTTTGTTTATGGTGATGGTTCGAACCCTGAGTGGGGAAGATTCGGGTAATTTATTGAAAGCATCAGAGATTTGTTTAAGGGTGGTTTGAGAACGGGATATAGAGACCTGCGGTACAAATACATGAGACGAGCGTTTATTGAAGATAAAGGCGAGGTGTAGAGCGAGATAATGCATGTTATATGTGTTCAGGAAAGGAAGAGTGTATTCACAGAAGGTGCCCATTGGTCAGAGACCTTATGGTGGTCTGAAATTCTTCAAGGTTGTAATGGTAAGTTCGAGGTCGTATGCTCGAAAGAATAGTTTCGGCTGTTGAGAACTTTGGGCTTAATGTATGGGTCGTTATATGCACTTTGGAAAGGGTGGAAGTTGATTGGGAAACCAACTTCAAAGTCGGTATGAGTATTCTTGCATGGGTTTTGCGAACTTGAGGAGGGAGTCTCGGATTGTCATCAAAATGTTCTGAGTCATTGATGATTCCTTCATATTTCAAATTGAGAGTTGGAATATTTCTAAGTTACGATTTGTGTCAAAGGAAGATCAGCTATGAGATTCTGAAAGCATGCATTGTGTTATCAGAGTATGGTGCCGTAAGTAAGAGGTCAGTGGTTGAGGAAAGACATCGTGAGTTTCTATGATGTTATACCGAGGTATCTGAGTATGATGCCCTGAATTTCGAATCATTTTGAGACTTGAGTTATGTGATGACAAGAGGAGCATCAAGTGACTATGGTTCCAGTGGGAGGCCTTCAACTATTTCCACCAAACGGTAGTATCCAAGAGTGTAAATTACAGCGAGAAAAGTGTTTGGTCATGACGGTTGTCGTCAGGAGTGGTGATTCTTAACCCGAGTTGGTGTGTGTACCTATCTATGTTGGACCGTGGAATATTAGATAGTGAACTCAGTGGGGTGATGACTCGAGAATGAGATTATGGGGAGATAAGAGGGTGAGTGGATCCAAGTGGGAGTAATCACTTTGGATTATCAGTGAAAACCTTGGGGTGAGCCCATGGTGAGTTAGCGAGAGAGTGTTGTGATACTGTGGGGAGTCGTAGTATTCACCAGTCAGCAAGAAAGTGTTATGATACTGCATGGAGCTGTAGTATTCACCAGTCAGCGAGAAAGTGTTGTCATACTACGGGGAGCCGTAGTATTCACCAGTCAGCAAGAGAGTGTTGTGAAAGTGCAAGGAGCCGTAGTATTAACCGGTTAGCAAGAGAGTGTTATGATACTACGGGGAGCAGTAGTATTCATGATTCAGTGAAAGAGTGACGTAGGTGATGGGTTTTGAGCATTCTAACACTTCCTAAGTGTACATGCAACCCTAATAACCTTGGATCTATGTTTGTCTAATTTGTCATGCAAAGTTGATTTCCAAGGTTATATTCCTATCTAGCATACATGGGAAACAATTTTAACATAAAGTATAGATAGAATAACTTACCTTGTTGTTGCTTGTGTTCCTTGAAACCTTGTGAGCCTAGCACCCCAAGTGTGATGCCTCAAATGCTTCACACAACACCAAATGCTCTTGGAAGAACTTATGAGAGAATACACACTCTTCAAAATCGGCCAAGACCTCTATTACTTAGTGTCACCGATTTGGGAGGAGATCATGTTACTTATATAGTGTTGACACATCTAGGGTTAAACCCTAATGTGTCATGACTCTTCATTTCCATGACCCATGGGTTTGTAACTCCCATGGAGCATCCATGGAGCATCATATGGGTGGAACCCAACTTGATGATCCATGGAGCCTTTTAGCCCACTATACAAGATATGGATGATTTACTTAATCAACCCATATATTTAATTAGTTATCTTTTGATCACTTAATTAATTCTAAATTAATTCTTGATCAAACTAATCAAATAATATTATTAATATATTAGAACTTATAATATATTAATAATCTCCAAGCGTTATTTCTCTCATTTAGTCTATCCAATCGCATGGTACCATGCAACCCAAATGGACCATGCCGGGTCGGGTCAAGTACATACCAGAAATAGTTATGGACTTAGACACCTTATCCAATAGTCTCCCACTTGGATAAGTCTAGTAACTATTACTGCAAGTATGACTTCAGGAACCGATCGGCAATCGTAGTTCTTTACAACGTTTCTCGAAACTTGAGAAGATGATGGTACGCCATTTAAGATAAGTGATCATATAATCCTCTGTTCTAGATATCAGTCGGACAAATACATGGAACAATGTCTTACTTATTGTCCAACATTTGTTTCCCGATTTCCGATTTGTTTGACAAAGAACTTCATTGAACACATCAATTTAGTTCTGACCGGGCCCGGTACATAGGTCAAAACAAAATCATCGAGGGGCCCAGATATCAGCTTCTAATCCAAGAAGGAACAGATAAACTTCGACTCATATGTTTGTTCTACTACTCATTGAATTACACACAAGAGCACGATTTTATAACATCGAGTTACCAATGCATTTTTCGTACAATCAATGCATAACCAACTCGTAAGTAACAAATCATATCTCTAGGTTTAAAGACTTATATGATATTACCGTCTCACGATCACTCGAGATAGAATTCCATGAAGTGATTCCAGTGAGCGTGGGTTGAGTCCAATGCTCAGAACTTATGAGCACTCATGATTGTTGTAGCCTTGTCCCAGACCTCTACAACCAACCATGGCAGTCTTGATTCATACCTACTTCCGACATATGACCGACTGTGGAGGTTTGAATAATATGTTATACCAAACAAAATTATTCTGCAAGTCAAAACATGCAAAAGAAATATAGTAAACGATCGACAAGAGATAGTAACACTTTACTCATAAATAAAACACTTTTATTCATCATCAAATGTCAATTACACTTTACAAATTTCGATATTATCTAACTACTAAATCTAATACATCCTTCAGCCCTATGCTCCGAGCATGCTGGAGATGCTTAATCCGAGTCAGTCCCTTCGTGAGGGGATCTGCCGGATTCTCATCTGATGATACCCTCTTTGCCACGAGGAGTCCTTCTTCGATCCGATGTCTGATGAAATGGTATTTTCTGTCGATGTGTCTGGATCTCCCGTGATCCCTTGGTTCCTTGGCTAAGGCAACAGCACTTTCACTATCACAGAAAATTTCCATTGGCTCTTTAATAGCTGGTACAACTCCAAGGTCTCCAATGAAGTTCCTCAGCCATAACGCCTCCTTTGCCGCTTCACTAGCTGCAATATACTCTGATTCACAAGTAGAATCTGCCACTGTCTCTTGCTTGGAACTCTTCCAAGAAATTGCTCCTCCATTTAGGGTAAAGACCCAGCCCGACTGAGAGCGGAAGTTATCCCTATCAGTCTGGAAGCTAGCATCACTATACCCTACAACTCTCAAGTCATCACTTCCAACGAGGGTAAGGACCCAGTCCTTAGTCCTTCGTAGGTACTTGAGAATATTCTTTACCGCAATCCAGTGTGCCTTGCCAGGGTTCCCCTGAAACCTGCTAACCATGCTCAAGGCAAAGGCTACATCAGGTTGAGTACACGTCATAGCATACATGATCGAACCTACAGCCGAAGCATAAGGTATTCGACTCATTTCTGCTATCTCAGCCTCAGTGTTAGGGCTTTGTGTCTTACTCAGTTTGGCGTTACTCTGGATGGGCAACTCTCCTTTCTTGGAGTCTTGCATTCTGAATCTCTTCAGAATCTTCTCCAAGTAGGTACTTTGACTAAGTCCAATTAGTCTTTTACTCTGATCTCTCAAAATCCTTATCCCCAAAATATAGGCAGCTTCACCAAGGTCCTTCATAGCGAAACACTTTCCAAGCCAGGACTTTACTTCCTGCAAGGTTGGAATGTCGTTTCCTATGAGTAGTATGTCATCCACATACAATACCAAAAAGCTAACTATACTCCCACTAGCCTTGACATATACACAAGATTCATCTTCACTCCTAGAAAAGCCAAATTCCTTGATCTTTTCATCAAAGCAAAGATTCCATCTGCGAGGTGCTTGTTTTAATCCATAAATGGATTTCTCAAGCTTACACACTCTATTAGGGTACTCGTTACTGACAAAACCCTCTGGCTGACTCATGTAAACATCTTCAGCCAACTTCCCATTAAGGAAAGCGGTTTTGACATCCATTTGCCAAATTTCATAGTCATGAAATGCGGCTATGGCTAATAGAACCCGAATAGACTTAATCTTGGCTACCGGAGAAAAGGTCTCATCATAATCCACTCCAGGAATTTGAGAGAAGCCCTTTGCAACCAGTCTAGCCTTATAAGTGTGTACTTTACCATCCATGTCGGTCTTCTTCTTGAAGACCCATTTGCACCCTACAGTCTTTCGACCTGGTACATTCTCAACCAAGTTCCAAACTTGATTGTCATACATGGATTGTATCTCGCTATCCATAGCCTCTTTCCATTTGGCAGACTCGGGGCCCGCCATGGCTTCCTCGTAGCTGTTAGGGTCATCTTGACTTACTAGTGTCTCATCACTAATAAGTGTCTCACCTTCTGCAGTAATATGGAATCCATAGTAATGCTCAGGTGCACTCCTAACTCTCGTGGAACGCCTCAGAGGTACAGATTCGTCAATTGGCTCAACAGGAGTTTCCTCCTCAAGTTGAGGGCTAGAATTTGAAGTTCCTTCACCACTTGACTCTTGAATTTCTTCAAGATCAACTTGCCTCCCACTGTCTCCTTGGTTTATAAACTCTCTTTCTCGAAAGACTCCTCTTCTTGCTACAAAGACCACATTGTCACTAGGTCTGTAGAAGAGGTAACCAAAGGATTGTTGTGGGTAGCCGATGAAAATACACCTCTCGCTTCGGGGTTCGAGCTTATCATGAGTCTCGCGTCTCACGAAAGCCTCGCAGCCCCAAATCTTGATGTGGTCTAGTTTAGGTACTTTACCAGTCCACATCTCGTGAGGAGTTTTGGCAACTTTCTTTGTAGGGACTAGATTGAGGATATGGGCGGCAGTCTCTAAGGCATACCCCCAGAATGAGATTGGTAGCGAAGTTCAACTCATCATGGAACGAACCATGTCCAACAAGGTTCGATTACGCCTCTCAGCCACACCATTCAACTGCGGTGTCCTGGGAGGTGTCAATTGTGAGACAATCCCACATTCCTTTAGATAGTCGAGGAACTCTGAACTAAGATACTCACCACCTCGATCGGATCGAAGCATCTTAATGTTCCTGCCCAATTGATTCTCGACTTCCTGTTTAAATTCCTTAAACTTCTCGAAAGTCTCTGACTTATGCTTAATTAAGTAGACATATCCATATCTACTGTAATCATCGGTAAAAGTCAAATAATAACGATTAGCATCCCTTGTGGCATGTTTGAATGGTCCACACACATCCGTGTGTATAAGATCCAACAAACCTTCACCCCTTTCACACGAGCCTGTGAAGGGTGACTTTGTCATTTTTCCAAGTAAGCATGATTCGCAACTATCATTTGACTTTAGGTCAAACGACTCCAAGACTCCATCCTTTTGGAGTTGGCCTATGCGTTTCTTGCTTATATGTCCAAGACGACAATGCCATAATGATGCTTTATCCAAGTTATTATTATTAGTAGAATCAATACACAAAACATTATTTCCTAAGTTATCTACAATAGATACAGCTTCATACACACCATCACAAGGTAATGCTTTAAAATAAAGTACATTATTAAAGAAAGCATTAATCGAACCAACTTCATTATCAAACGAAAAGGTGAAACCTTGTTTGTACAATGCATGAAAGGAAATAATATTTCTTGCCATTTCTGGCGAATAACAACATTTATTCAAATCTAAATTTAACCCACTACTTAGCGATAAAGTATAAACTCCAATCTTGGTGACAGGTGTAACTTTCCTATTCCCCATGATTAAGTTTATTCTTCCTTGCTCCACATTCTCACTTCTTCCTAGTCCCTGCAAGTCACAACAAATATGAATACCGCAACCTGTATCAAGGACCCAAGATTTCGAATGGGGTGAGTTATTAGAAATGATAGTGTAAATACCTGCATGGTTGGGTTTGACTTTCCCATCCTTCACATCCTGCTGGTACTTTGGGCAGTTCCGCTTCCAATGAGCTTTTTCATGGCAATAGAAGCATTCAGCCTCTTTTGGGTCAGAAGAAGGAGTAATGAAACCTTTCTTGGTTCCACTTGAAGAAGAGCCATCAAGGGTCCGAGCCTTGGTACCCTTTGAAGATCTCTTTCTCTTCCTCCCTCGACTTTGCCCGATTGCCAAGACCGGAGTTGAGTCTGGAGTAGGAGTGATAGCAACCGACTTCCCCTTAAGACCTGTTTCTGCGGTCTTGAGAAGTCCTTGAAGTTTGCTGAGGGTGACCTCTTCCTTGTTCATGTGATATGTCATGCGGAATTGATCATAGCACGATGGTAAGGAGTGCAAAATGATATCTATTGCAAGCTCCTCAGGGAAGTTCACATTGAGCTTCAGCAAACGATCCACATACCTTTGCATTTTCTGCATGTGGCTCGTAACGGACTCTCCGTCCTTCATCATGGTTGTTATCATGGAGCAGATGACTTCGTACCTCTCTTGTCGTGCACTTTGATGGTATCTTTCCATCAAATCTTGGTGCATTTCATAAGGGTAGAAATCTTCATAAGACTTTTGGAGTTCAGCTGTCATGGTGGCTAACATGATGCAAGCCACCTTGGTTGCATCTCTTTCATGAGTATGAAAGTCAGTGATCTCCTGGGGAGTTGCAGTGGACTCGTCAATTTCCTTAAGCTCCTTGTCAAGGACATATTCATTGTCCTCGTAGAGGGTAATCATCCTGATGTTTCTGATCCACTTATTGAAGTTGGATCCATCAAAGGTGACTTTCCCACACAGACTCATAAGAGTAAAGGAGCCATTAGGATTCGAGCCAGAAGCATTATTTGAAGACATCTGAAAAAGAAGAACAAGTTTAGTTTAGATTTAAGAGAGTCCTTAATAAAACACCCAAATGTAATATTAAGGCTAGGATCCAATCACAATATAATATAACTTAGAAGAGGTATGCCGTAATCTAAGCTATACCATATTTGAAAGGTAGGTGAATGACGACTCACCAATTTCCACCACGAAAACCGAAATATTAAATATTTAGTTTTTATTGGTTTTAGAAATTCCTAGATTCTTTGAGATCCAATGAACTTTTCAAAGGCATGTTTCAATCTCGGGAGTGCCCTCCAGGTTTTGTGACTGGGATGCCGAGGATCACAAAACGAGGTGTGAAGTAACCATGCAAATCGCTTGGTACCCTTAAAGTTTATCACTCAATCGATGTGCCGGTAAACCACACACGCTCCACCGATACTATAATAAACCTTAAGTCACCCTTTACCTACCTTGTTAAGTCCAAGTTAGTGTGCCGGTTAACCACACACGCTCCACCAACGACTCAGACAAAGTGTAAAGTGTAATTTCATGGATTAGCACCTTATTCACATTTTTCCTAAAGTAACTAAGATTGGGAATTTAATAAAATGTTTAGTTACTTTATTATATTCATCATACTTTGAATGAGAATTTATAAGTCCTTGTCTTACCCGTTCGGCTAACGACCCTCCACCAGTCAAGCAAGCGGTGGGTGAGAATATTCACCCATTAAGTCACCATTTTATAGGCAACAACCTTATACCCACCTTATAGACCGGCTTCGTGAATGAGGCGTACTAGCGGTAAGATGACTTTATTCTTATACATATATATATAATTATTAAATTATCATAATATAAGTATAAGGGTTGAATTTTAACTTTTAAAATTCTAGGGGTTGGAACTAAAGTTCTAACTTAACTTTACTTGTTCCAAAACTTGAGGGCAAGTTTTGTAACTTTCAAAACTTTTCATTTCTTGTAACTTATGAGTTTAATAGAGTCATAAAATGAAGACTCTTCATTTTTATAACTCTTGTGTTTTCATAATGGTTTTAACTCAAGTGTGACTCTTGGTTTTCCATAACTTAAGGATAAGTTATGGACTCCATTAAAACACATTATGATCAAGAATTAAACTACCAAATAGGTTACAAATAATTCCTATGATCATCTAAAACATCATAAGAACAAGAACATGAATATGAACACAATCAAAAATTACATAAAACTTTGTAATTTTGATAACTAGTTGTTGTAAATGAATTAGCAAGACATTACACCACCAAAAACAAGTTTACATTTACTAAAACAATTTAGGGTAATGTTTTTAATTCATTTTCCAGCAACTGAATCGAAATTCTGCACTCATTCGACCCTACTCGCCGAGTGCATGAACATGACTCGCCGAGTTGGTTGAAGATACTCATGGACTCGACGAGTCCCCCCTATAGACTCGACGAGTCCATTCGCAGACAGCAAATTTCCGATTTTGTTTTCAACTTTTAAGCACAAATAAAAACAAACAAGCCTAGGCTCTGATACCACTGATGGGTTTTGAGCATTCTAACACTTCCTAAGTGTACATGCAACCCTAACCCTAATAACCTTGGATCTATGTTTGTCTAATTTGTCATGCAAAGTTGATTTCCAAGGTTATATTCCTATCTAGCATACATGGGAAACAATTTTAACATAAAGTATAGATAGAATAACTTACCTTGTTGTTGCTTGTGTTCCTTGAAACCTTGTGAGCCTAGCACCCCAAGTGTGATGCCTCAAATGCTTCACACAACACCAAATGCTCTTGGAAGAACTTATGAGAGAATACACACTCTTCAAAATCGGCCAAGCCCTCTATTACTTAGTGTCACCGATTTGGGAGGAGATCATGTTACTTATATAGTGTTGACACATCTAGGGTTAAACCCTAATGTGTCATGACTCTTCATTTCCATGACCCATGGGTTTGTAACTCCCATGGAGCATCCATGGAGCATCCTATGGGTGGAACCCAACTTGATGATCCATGGAGCCTTTTAGCCCACTATACAAGATATGGATGATTTACTTAATCAACCCATATATTTAATTAGTTATCTTTTGATCACTTAATTAATTCTAAATTAATTCTTGATCAAACTAATCAAATAATATTATTAATATATTAGATCTTATAATATATTAATAATCTCCAAGCGTTATTTCTCTCATTTAGTCTATCCAATCGCATGGTGCCATGCAACCCAAATGGACCATGCCGGGTCGGGTCAAGTACATACCAGAAATAGTTATGGACTTAGACACCTTATCCAACAGTAGGCTTGCATGGATCCGTAGCCTTCTCAAGTTAATGAGAGGGAATGTTATGATACTATGGGGAGCCGTCTTATTCACTAGTCAGAGCATGATGCATAAGAGTTTTTAGGATTGGGTAGCCTTATTATTTGAGTTTTTGGGAACTTGGTGGTCGGACCAGGGGCAAGACTAAGGTCTCCATATTGGTCGGGAATCGTTATAGACTGAGTTAAGGCGTGGTTATCGCAATTGGAAGGAATTGGAGAAGTGATGTGTGCGTGGATAGCGAGTCATGGATCATGGGTTAAGTGCATCATTAGCACGAGTGGTTCTAATTCTATTTCGGATCAGACTCTTGAGTTTGAGTTTGACTCGAATGGTGTATTGAGTAGGCGAAATGAGATTTTGGATTTAGAGATGGGTCTCATTTTGGAGGGATATTGTTTGTCATCTGACGTCTTAGACCTGAGTGGGTCAGTTTTTTGGTATCGGGAGGACTGAGAGACGCATGGAACTAATGAGTAGTAGATGATAGAGGTCGAGGATGACACAATTTCAGCTAGGATTTTAGTATTCGCTTGGGGTAAAGAGGAATTCGTAACTCGTGTGCAAAGTGGGCTGAGATGGTTATTGTTAGACGGAAGTCGGTGAGATGTTTTGGGTATGCTTTGGGTTTGAAGGTTCAACTGTTGGGTCGGGAGTTGACCTGGTGGTTAAGTGTTGAATGAAATATTTGAAAGGAAGCTAGGGCTTATGATTATATATATCAAAGGATACTTCTGAGCGATTACCATCATTTTCTTGTATCTGAGGATAGGGTGTTGAGAGTACATCGTTCAGATGGGTTTTGATAGTAGTTCAGTGGATGAGTCTCTGGTGGAATGTGACCCCTTTCCTTCCTTTGGAGTATGGACTGGATTGATTAGTATATCTGGTATGAGTGATTTGTAGCAAATTATTGGCCAGTGAATCAATTCTAGTAGTCGCAACAAGAGAATCAGAGAGGCAGTGAGTTATTTGGGTATATTATTCTAGGAAAAATAAACATAGTGATATCATGCGAGGGTGGTCTGGCTGGGAGAAAGACCACTAGATTTTTCCATGTTCTAGAGAGTCAGATCGGGTATCGTAGCGATAGAGGAGTCTGTGCTTACTCGAGATTAGGAGCTCATGTTTGGGTCCAGGTGTCATTGGAGGGTGATAGTTGTGTGGTATGAGATCCTTTCGGTGGTGTTTCACGAGTCATTGGGTTTGATCTATGTTTTGCTAAGGAGCGATTTCGAGGGCAAAATCTAATTCGAGTGGGGGAGAATTATAACTTCTGTAATTCTAGGTATATTAATGGTGTGTTTCTTTTGTAGTTAATTGAGTGACCTGACGAGTTGTGAGTCCAATTCGTCAAGTGTAACGCCCGGGTTTTCAGGGCTAAGCATTTTTGTCAATGTAATAGTCTAGGTCAACTATTGTAACTCTTTTTGAAGTAATAAATATAAAATATTTGAGTATTATGTGAATTATGTGTGTTTATGTGTTTATTATTTAATTATAAATGTATAATTAATAAAGAATAAAAATGAGCGTCAAAATTAAAGTGTGAGATAATCCCGATATCTCTACATAAAGTTGTAGAATACGTCTCAAGGTTTCCGTACATATAAAGAATGCCGAAATCCGAGCTATAACGAAGAAGTTATGGCCCGCCGAAGTTTTACGGCAAAACCGGCACGGCACCGGGAGACGTAAATAGTGAATTTACGATAGAAGACTTTTTAGCCTTATCAATCTAAACAAAAGTCGTAGAATATGTTAAACTAAGAACATCGATAAAAAGAACGCCCAAATCTGACTTCGTATGAAGAAGTTATGATTTTTCTAAGATTCGGCTTAGCAGTGCACGGCCTGAAACTCGAATTTTAGTTCGAGCGGTTTTTGGCTTACGCAACGTAAATGAGAGTTGAAGATATCATTAATAGGAAATCAACGGTAAAAATACAGACAAAAACAGAGTCCGTATGTAGAAGTTATTAATTTTACGCAGACGTTTAACAGTATAATCTCCTTGTACTGTTAAATTTAAGATCGGTCGAGAATTAGCTGACGGTGTCAAAATGAAAGTTGTAGATCTTATTATTACCTACGCGTGGATATAAAGAACGTCAAAAACGGAGGTCGTATGTGAGTGCATATTTACTTTCAGCTTACACATAGATATGAAGTATTTAATATAAATTACATGCTATTTGTGCATATTATCTGAATACTTGCTATCTATGCTGGATGAACGTTTTATACATAATTTCAAAGATTTAAACTGTATATGTATTTTATATCTACAAAATGTGTTGGGTAAAACATGGGTAGATGTAATAGTTGCTGTGTGATAAAATAAAATAATGAGTGGCCTCGTTATAGATGTTATTGATGATCCAGTCATCTAGCGGAGTATAGATGACGACCACAGACTATTCTAGACAGTCCAGTGGAACACTAGCAGGCTCGCAACCTGTAGGTGTTTATTTGAACTGTGTGTTTATTTGAACTGTGTGCTCACCAGATGTACTTCATCCCCCACATGGTTGCCTATTAGGACATTTATTGCTGAGGAATCCCCTTAGTAGCAGTGTCCGTCCTGATGCTGATCCTTAGGCTAGGTCCCTTATGATAGGTGTTTAGGGACGTAAAGTGAGGATAACGGGAACGGGTAATCGGGTTATTGTTGATTGATGAAATTAAGAAACTATTTATTGTGGGTTGAAAACCCTATGTGCTCACCAGGCTCCCAAGCCTGACCCACTCAGTTTTATGTATTACAGGTAGTGGCGCTTGAGCATATATATGATGTTTGGACGAGGGATTACGGATATAGGCCTGTAGATATGAAATAATGTAGTAAGGCTTGTATTGTACTGTTTATGCTTTTGATCTGTACGAACATGACATCCCGAGTCTTTTAATGAAATACATTTCTATGGAAATGCTTTTGATAAATCTTTATCATATTATTGTTTTGGGACAAATTCCGCAACACTTTTATTTAAAATGTTACTCTGATTTTTAAACAAAGCATAAACAAACCGGTCTTTTCTGGCCGTGATTTTGGGGATGTCACATCAAGTAGTCCCGAATTGACTGCGTAGGTTTAATGAGCGGACTCGACGAGTAGGAGAGTCGACTCGCCGAGTAGGTGTTGTGTAGTGAAACCCTAAATCCTCAGGTTTGGGGCCTATATAAGGGAACTTATAGCCCCATTTATAGCTCATGAGTTGATGACTTCACTGAGTGAAACCCTAGTCGCCTTTTTGAGCTAAGAGAGAATGTTGAGCTTATATTAAGTATTTTGGTGCATCTTTGGAGGGGAAGAGAAGGAACTCAAGCAAGGAACGAGAAGAGGCTATTAGATCTATTGCTTGTCATCCAAGAGCTTCTATAAAAGGTGAAAAGTTCATACCTTTATCATTCTTATGGTTAGATCTCTTGAATTTGGAAGGTTACGGTTTATGCCACCTTTATTTGGGTTTTCGAGCATACAAAGTTGTCTTGAGGTTTAGGCCTCAAATCTGGACCTTGTGAGGTCCCTAGAGTCTAAAGGTCCTAACTTTATTCAACCTTGTGAAGGATATTATGATTAACACATTATGAGAGCTTGTTTTGGTATGTTGGAGCAAAACAACCATGCATGAACATAAAGATTGAAGCTTTACGTGACAATGGAGTCTTGAGATGCTAGATCTAGTGTTTAAAGTAGTAGAGTTGCTTTGAATCATCTGAATCAGAAATTAGATTGAAGGGACTCGCCGAGTCTATGAGCTGACTCGACGAGACAGTTGGGGTTTTTCTCCAATGAATCTGGACATGAGTGACTCGGTGAGTTGGAGAGACAAGTCAATGAGTCAAGGTGGACTTTTGTGATATGTGATATGTGTTTCAGGTAATTTTCATGATATCGGGAGGGCCTTTCTAGAAATCTTATTTTTAACTGTGGTCTCAACCAGGAAGGATTTATATAAACCAAGACTCAATTGTACACACAAGAGAAAGAGTTAAGTTTGGAGGATCCTGGATTTGTGATAAAAAAAAATTTAAATAAAAATGTGTTGATAATTTGTTACTAGTGATTTTGAGGAAATGTGACATATGTTTATTTGTGTTTTGAAATGAAATTTTTTTTTTAAATTTTACGATGTTACAAGTTGTAGATTATCTCGTTAGAAACATTAAGGTGAAAACCTCATCGAAATCTGAGTTATAACGAAGAAGTTATGACCAATCGAAGTTTTGCGACAAAACCTGCAAAAACACTATTTAGCGTAAAAATTGAGTTTTCAATAAAGTACTTTTCAACTTTAGTGATTCAAATGAAAGTCGTAGTATTTGTTAAACCGATAACTTTCATAAAAAGAACGTCAAAATCTAACTTCGTATGAATAAGTTATGATTTTTCTAAAATTCGGTATAACAGTAGACAACTAAAAACTCAAAATAAAGATCGAGTGATTTTTAGCCGACTCATCAATAGTAGTACAACGGTAAAAAGACAGACGAAACCGGAAATCGGATGAAGAAGTTATAAATTTTTAATGACTTTTCCTATCCCAGTCTGTTACAAATAATAATATTAAAAATAAATTCAAATTTAGCCAACGGAGTTTAAATGAAAGTTGTAGAATATAATCTCACCTATGCGTGGATATAAAGAGCATAAAAACGGAGCTTTTATGCGAAAGTTAAGAATTTTTGAAGATTTGAGCACAAAATCCGAGAAATCTTGCATGTCTGAAATGTGTCTCGGTCTCGGTCTCAACCTTACATGCTGCCCCGTGTCCGACTCGTGTCATGTCCGAAGGGAGGTCCAACCGAAGCTCACTGCGTATAGCACCCGTGGCCTGTCCGAAGCTAGCCACCTCGCCTGCAAATCAAGCCATGTAGCCCCTCCCCCTCACCTGCGAAGCTGCCGCGTGACTTCTCCTCCTTCCTTCGGATCCGAGCCTCATAAGTAATATAAGTGAGGTGAGAACCCTCCCGGATTTGGTTGTAAAAGTCATACTTTTTACACATTAAACCCTCTTTTAAGCTACTTAGCATCCCCCTAAGCCCCGGAATCGTACGTAAAACCCGAAAAGCATCCTGAAGTGCCTGAAGACCATGAGAAATTTATCTTTCCGATTTCAAGCTCAACCCTCGCAAGCCCCGATTTTGAATAAAGCTCCTAGTTTTCATCAAAAAGAATTAATTATAGAAACGAAGTGCTGCCCAATTTACTATTTTAACCTTCGGTTATTTCACTGTGAGTTCAATATAGGGACAATTGTATGTTATGTGTTATTTGTGTAATATCCTTTCCAGTGCTATTATGATAATGAGCTATACCTTTGACCACAAAGTGAACGACTTAGTGATGTGTGTGAAACTAACTAGTTTTATCCTACTTTTTAAAATATAAATTAGACACACAATAGACATTGTACCTGTCAATTAGTGGTATAGTTTAAGCAAGCAGAGTATCGAACACAGGGAACGATAATTATAAGACTAACTACTAGGATTATCTAAATAAAAAGCAAGTAATAAAAGTAGGGTTTTCTCTAGTTTAACAAAACTGGAAACTTAAATACTCAACTAACACTTAAAGAAAACATTTAACAGCTAAGCAAATAAAATGCAACTAATTTCAATGATAAAGAGAACTTCTATTTAGGTTCAAATCACTTGATCCTATGGTTAATTTTATGGTAAATGCATTAGATTAATTTTTCTTTGGCTACTGATTAAGGTGATTAGGTTCATGTTTGTTATTACTAATCCTTAGAAAACAAATTAATTCAAGCAGTGGCCAGTTGTCTAAATTAATGAATTTCCTAGTTGATTGGTTCAGGTTAATTAAGACTTGTAATGGTTAATTAAATTGGTCGTTCAATTAACATCTTGTTGATGGTTCGTCACACAAGCTCACACATTATTTAATCTATTTTATAGTTAGTCCTAGTTTCAAGTTCGCTACTCCTAGACATATAATAATGTTTTCACATAAATCATATGAATTAAGCAATTAAGAGATGTTCATGCAACTTAATATGCTGGTTAATTAACTAAAAATAGTTGTAATTAGCACATAAGGTTCTTTAACAAACTTGTCAAAACAATATCACCAAATCAAATTAATCCTAACTATAAAATCATTCCATATTCACAAAATCATCTACCCTAAACAGAAGTAAAGGGTTTTAGTTCGTCATTACAGCTAAAGCACACTTAAAAATGAAATCCATTGGTTTAGACATGATTCGATCAAAGGTCAAAGTAAGAATACACTTGAATTGCCTTCAATCATCCCAAAATCGAAGGCTTAGGCTTGATCTTCGAGTTCGTAGGGTTCCAGCAGCAACTTCAATTGCCACTTAGCCTCCAAGGGTTTCCAGAGAGAGCCTTAATTTGGGAATTTGACTTATATTTATAGATTTCATAAAATAGGGTTGACTCGTCGAGACCAGGTTTCGACTCATCGAGTCCCTCATTAAAAATCCGTATACGGTAAGGACTTATATTACTTCACGACCCTTCGATCCGACTCGTCGATTTGATGGCTGACTTGCTGGGTTTCTTGTGTTTTTTGGCTCTTTTCTTCTTTCATCCGTTCCTGAGCTCCTGAATGCGAATCCCGCTCCTTTTCACTCCCGAGCATGTCTTTTAGGAAGAAAACACAATTTAAACATAATTAAGCATCTTTTGTTCCATAATTGCAATAAAACAGCCAAAAAGTATTAAGATTAAATGCTAAATATGTAACTAAATATGCACATATCAAAATACCTCACACCTGACTTTTGCTTGCCCCCAAGCAAAACTAAATTTTAGCATACCAATATCACATAAGATAATCTTAGTCAAACCCAACCATTATGCCAAGACCACAATGCATGCATTTGTGTCTAAATTTTTCCTAAGGACCCCCCTCAATTCAAAATATTACCAATCCTCATAAACACTCTCCCACTTCTTTTGAACAATGCTCATTTTATGCATCCCTCCAAATCCATCCGCTAAAAACTTCCTAACCTCAAGCTATTTTTGGTTAAGAAACACAAGCATACATATTCTAGGAAGTTACAACTTTTCGATACTACTATGGAGCTATTGGAATTCTTCACTTCTTTGATACTTTGATCTTGATTTTTTTGAATTCACCGCCTTTATGATTTTTGTTATCTTCAACTTTTTGAATCTTCAGAATTTTGATCTTTTGATCTTCACATGATACTTAAATGCTCCAAAAATTCTTCAAGCTTTTTTCTTGTAATTCTCTCTTTTTTTCTCACATGTATCTCACTTTTTCTTCTCTTAATACCTACATGCTTAAGCAGGGGCGCTCAACTTCAACCTTTATTGGTTAAAGATAAAAAACAATTATTGAATACATTTCTGGTACACGATGCTAAACATATTGCATCCCTCAAACTAAGTGAGGTTGTGTTTTTGTCCCATGATTTCACTAGAATAAAGGGGGCCACAAATGCATTATAACGTATATAGGTTCAACTAAACATTTGGGTCCTCATAAAATCATCAAACATAATACTGGCATGGAATCCTAATTGGTTTTTTTACCAAAGTTTTCTAATTTAGATCCTAGTAATTTTATGCAAAATTTTTTAAGATTAAGCCCAAATTAAGATTATAAGTTAACTAGTATACCCAACCCCCTACCCCACACCTGATTTAAGCAATGTCCATATTGCATATTATGCTTGAAAAGAAAAATACAAAAGCAAAGAGAGAATTGGAACAAACCACCCTGTGGTAGTAATCGCGAGGTTGATCTTTGACATTGAAAGCTCCATCTTCAATTGACTTTCGACATGGGAACAACTCATCCATGCCTCGGGCGTCAAATCTTGTGTGGATGATGGCTCTAAAAAATGCAGGATAGACTCTCGGAAATTTTCAGGAATTAATCTTCAAAAGTGCTACCAATTGCCGTGTAATAACATCAAATCATCAACTTGAAGAGTGAAATAAGGAGATAGTCATCGAGTTAGTGATATGACTCGCCGAGTCGTAGCGCGAAAATGCAGAATTCAAGAAATTACACTGTAACTCGTCGAGTAGGTTAGTGGACTTGGCGATCCATTGTTGAGTGGAAAATATTCTATTCTACTCCAGGTATGTTCTGATGTGTTCAAGTAACTTCAAAATTATATTCATGTTAATTTTTTCTTCAGTATTTAGACACTTTTGAACTCTCTTCACTACCGCACTCGATACTCGTACTCCATTCTCTCTCGCCTAGACTCTTTGCTTCTATTAAATCACTCTCTAGACACTTTGCATGCAAACCCTTTATCCAAATTCTAAAAAGACTAAAACAAACCATGTAATAAAACACACAATTATAATCCTAATTAATAAAAGTTCAAACAAACCAACCAAAACAAACAAATAAAAATTGAAAATTGTTTTAACACAAAACCACAAATAAAAGAGGATAAATCAATCTTCATCTTCCTCCTCATCCTCTTCATCTCCTCTTCCACTTCCTCCTGCTCCACTATTACGGCATTGAGTTTTTCATCCCACGTGTGTACATCCGGATAATTTCCCCCATCTATGTGTTGAATGTGAAAGTGTTAAAAAAATTGGACATATGATTGGTTGCCAAAATTAACCCCCCTTGCCAAATCATCTTGGAAATGTCGCATCTCCACATTGTACCAATCCATTGGTACTTCATCATCAACTGGAATTACTGGTGGGTTATCATGGGCTCATCCTTGTCTTTTTCTAACTCTCCTTCCCGGAGCCTCGGGACCTATAACCGCATCACCATGAGGAATAGAAAATCTCCCTCCACCAAAGTCTTCAATTATTCGTTACCTCCTATAAAGCATGATGCTAAAAGGAGGAGTCGGGATCAATGTCATCATATTCCATTCTCCTATATCCATCAACCAATAAGATTTAGCCGGGCGAATGACAAACATCCCACCATTTATTTTTGAAGTTTTCATGTCCGTGACCGCTCCTTCAGACAAATAAGATGCTAGACAATATGGAATATTATAAAAAGTTTTTGGAGTAATAATACTCAACAAGTAGAAAACATCAAGGTTAGGAACCTTTTCGTCATCCTTTCGCATATTGATAGTGCTAGCGATGAACGGTGAAGCAGTCGGTGGGTGGGTGATCTAATGCTCCCCTCGTGAGTAGATTTTGGGATATAAACCTTGTTAGTAATTGTGTTCCACCATGGGGAACCCATAACACCCTCCAGAAATTCCTTGTGACAGTGCTCCAAAAAGGTACCAAAACTACCACTGTTAACCAAATTTTGGTCATAAACGCTGAGTCTCCATGCCAGATCCACCATGCTACAATTGCGGAACTCACACCCATGACAAAATGCAATAGTTGCCAGGTTTAGTAGTCATTTCCTCTCCGAAAAGAAATGGTTGAGAAAAATTCACAACATAATTATTAAAACACCGGCTCTTGGATACGGAATATCTGGCTCCACCTGTCACAACTGATGGATACTCTATTGTGGATGAATGTTTCGATCATATACGGGGTGAATTCTTCTTCATATCGAACCTACCCCAACCATTCCCAACTAATCTCATTTGGCACATATATTTCCTTCATTCTGATCTCAGCCAATTTCTTCTTCCATTTTGACATTGTTGAACTTGATTCGATCATTGAGAAGTTTAACCAAGGGAAATCCCCTTGGCTTCTTTGAGAACTTTGCCCCTATGAAAACATGTATCTGCACACATGAAAACCAACAGAAACCAGAAAAAACATAGAAACTATAAGCAACAAAAATTTGGACTGCATCATTAGAACTGACTCAGCGAGTCCATGAAAAGACTCGACCAGTCGTATGAACCCTTTGAGTCGCCTGTACGGTTCTAACCAATTAATCCATAAAAACTCACAATTTGTTTCAAGGGTTTATCTGGGGATCCATATCATGTATTATTTCAGAGTAAATTTCATCCAGAACACTCTACTTAAACAAAAATTCAGAACCCTAGAATTCTAGTCTAGTCAAAACCGGGTTTTATAAGAAATTACTTCTCCTAAACCACTAAATATTAAACCTTTAACAAAATTATGGAAGAAAAATAGTACATTGTTTGAAGAATTTGGAAGGAATGGAAGAGATAAAGATGAATGCTTGAGAGAAAATGGCACGTCAAGTCAGAGGTTGGTGTCGGCTGAATGAGATTGTTTACCAATTAAGGTAAGAACCCTAATTTTACAGAATTCTAAAAATATATTTTTTTAGTAAATAATATCGACTCGTCGAGTCAGTGCACCGAATCGGCGAGTCAGTTCGCGATTTAAGAAGTTCCTAATTTCGAATGGACTCGTCGAGTAGGTTATCCAACTCGTCGAGTCATTGTTTTCTCTTTGAAAAAAAATTGTTCATTTTCATCATTTTCTTAAAAATAAATTCACCACATCCCACACTCAGATCATGCTTGTCCTCAAGCAATCATTTTGGACATTTAGGAAGATTTGGATAGATAAATCCTCAGAAACGGGAAACAAACAAAATAAAACTAAAAAGAAAGGTAAAAGAAAGCAAACTCTATTGACGGGATGCCTCCCGTTAAGTGCTTCTTTTTTTTGAGGAGTCTTTAGTTGGACTCCTTTCCGCTTTACATCTCTGTGTTTGCCTCCAAGTCCAGCCCTTCTTCAAGTCTTTCATCTTGTGGCATTCCTTCTTCTTATTTCTTAACCTGATGCCCATTGAATTTAAAGCTTGGCACATCCTTACTCTATAACTCAACCACTCCATAATGATAGACATGCTTTACTGAAAAAGGCCCGGTCCAGCGAGTGCATAATTTTCTAGGAAAGAGCTTAAGCCTTGAATTGTATAATGGCACTTTTTGTCCTTCCTCAAACTCTTTATTACCCTTCAACCTTGCATCGTGCCATCTTTTGGTCTTATTTTTATAAATTAATGAGTTAGTATAAGACTCATTCCGCAATTCTTCCAAGGCATTATTTTGCAAAAGTCAATTTGCATGCAACGCATGTGGCTTAATATTGCATGTTTTCAAAGCCCAATAGGCTTTATGTTCAAGCTCCATGCGTAAATGGAAATTTTTTACCATACACTAGTCTACAAGGTGTGGTTCCAATGGGTGTTTTGAATGCGGTTCTAAATGCCCAAAGTGCATCATCCAATTTATCCGCACAATCTTTTCTATTATGCCCCACTGATTTCTCCAATATTCTTTTTAGTGTCCTATTCGTAATTTCTGTTTGCCCATTTGATTGTGGATGGTAAGATGTTGAGAATCTATGGCATACCCCGTATTTTTGCAACACTTTTGCTAGTTGATCATTAGCAAAGTGGCTTCCCCTATTACTAATTAATGCTTAAGGCCCTCCAAATCTTGAGAATAATTTTCTTAAAAATTTAGCCACAACTCTTGCATCATTAGTTTGTAGTGGTTGCACTTTCGCCCACTTTGACACATAATCCACCGCCACGAGTATGTATTTGATGCCTTTGGATAAAGGAAATGGCCCCATGAAATCTATACCCTACACATCAAAAATTTCACATACTTGAATATTCATTGGGGGCATTTCATTCCTTGTCGATATATTACCTGTTATTTGGAAAGTATCACATTCCTTCACGTATGTAGCAGCATCCTTGAAGATAGTTGGCCAATAAAAACCAGTATCAGACACTTTTTAGTAGTGCATGGCACCCCATAATGTCCTCCTGCAGGTCCATTGTGGCATTGCTCCAATATGTGCCGACTTTCCTTGCTAAAAACACATCTTCTTATGATTTCATCTACACAACTCCTAAAAAGAAAAGGCTCATCCTAAAAATAATATTTTATTTCGGAAAAGAGTTTCTTCTTTTGTTGATGGGTAAGACCCTTTGGAACATAATTACCAGCCAAGTAATTTGCAATGTCAGCATACCACGGTTCCTCATCCACAATCACCATCAAGTATTCTTCCGGAAAGTTATCTTCAATACCTATATTATCTATCTCGTCCTTTTTTTATTTTCTATCCTAGATAGATGGTCAGCAGCTAAATTCTCCATCCCCTTTTTATCCTTGATTTCTATGTCAAATTCTTGTAATAGAAGCACCCATCAGATTAGTCTTGGCTTTGCATCCTGTTGGGAAAACAAGTAGTTAATAGCAAAGTGGTCAGCGAAAACAGTGGTTTTAGATAAAATAAGATAAGAATGGAACTTGTAAAAAGCATACACCACGGATATTAATTACTTTTCAGTAGTGGTGTAGTTTTCTTGGGTCAGATTTAAAGTCTTTCTTGCATAATAAATGGGTCGACATTGTTTATCAACCCTTTGGCCAAGTACAACTCCTAATCCAAAATAGTATACGTCACAAATTATTTCAAAGGACAAGTTCCAATTCGAGGCAATAATGATCGGGGCATTAGTTAATTTATCTTTCAAAATTTCAAAGGCAGCTAGACATTCTTTAGAAAAATCAAAAGATTCATCCTTTAAAAGTAATTGGGTTAGAGGTCTAGTTATTTTAGAAAAATCTTTTATAAAATGGTGATAAAAACCCGCGTGACCTAAAAAACTCCTGATGCCCTTCACATTAGTTGGTGGAGACAATTAAGCAATTGTATCAATTTTTGTCTAGTCCACCTCAATCCCCGCCTTGGATACTTTGTGACCTAATACTATGCCCTCTTTAACCATAAAGTGACATTTCTCCCAATTTAGAACTAAATCGGTCTTTTTGCACCAAGCAAGCATCAAGTCAAGGTTAGCAAGACAATCATGAAAGGAAGATCCAAAAACATAAAATTCGTCCATAAATACTTCCATAAAATTTTCCACCATGTCGTGGAATATTGCAGTCATGCACCTTTGAAAGGTCACAGGTGCATTGCATAACCTAAAAGGCATGCAGCAATAGGCAAAAGTGTTGGATTAATGTCTAAGTCCATAATAATATTTGGTATGTACTTGACCCGGCCCGGCATGGTCCATTTGGGTTTCACTTCACTGGCATAATTTATATGGATAATCTTTTGAGAATAGTATAATAATATATTGTAAGTTCTAATATATTAATATGGAATAATATTATTTAATTAGTATTGATCAAGAATTAATTTAGAATTAATTAAGTTATCAAAATGAACTAATTAAATATGGACTCTTAGATATATGTGTGTGATGGGCTAAGTTCATTTAGGTTGGGCTAAGCTTTCATGGATAGTCCATGGAGTGTTTAACCCATGGATCATATGAAATGAAAGGTAATGGGTTTAACCTTAGGCTACACACTATAAAAAGATGTCCTTCGTTGGTGAAATTGGCACTAGTGTGGGTACACTAAGAGGGCTAGCCGATTTCACTAGAGAGAACCAAAGTATTCTTATTCTCAAAGTCTTCCAAGGTATTTTGGTGATTTGTGATTCCACTTGAGGCTTCCACAGTATTGGGGCTAAGCTCGTAAAGCTTAAAGACATCAAGCTACACCAAAAAGGTATGTCATCTAACTAGTCTTTTTAGTATAGTTGCCTCATAGTATGCTAGTTAGGATTAAAGCCTTGTAAAGTTCTTATTTGCATGTATAATAGAGAAAACATAGATCCAAGGTTTATAAGGTTGCATGTACACCATAGGAGTGTTAGAATGCTCAAAACCCAACAGTGGTATCAGAGCCTAGGCTTGCTTTCTCTTATTCTTGATGCAAACTGATTTTTCGAAGCCAAAATCTGTCAGGACCTGAAACTTGACGAGTTCTGGAGGAAATTTCGACGTGTTCCTGTATTATAGCATGAACTCGATGAGTTTCATAAAGAACTCGACGATTTTGTCTCCCAAGATGCATATATTTGTGCTTTTTGGATGGAATTGGACTAGGAACATTACCAAAAGCTGTTTTTGGACTTTTAAACTTGTTTTTGATGTCGTAATGTTCATACTAATCCAATTTCAAAGATAATTGTCAATAGATTTATGTTTTGTATTAGTTTAAAAGTTATGCTAATTACATGAAAAAGTTTGATGTGAATTATCTTTGTTCATATAAGTTGCATAGATTAATAGAAAAGTTAATTGATTATGTGTTTTCAATCCATTTTAATCTCAAAGTTGATTCTAAATGTGTTATTTGTAACTTTTCCTCAAGTTATATGTAAAGTCACATTTAAGATTCATAAAACTCATAAAATTTGGCAATGGTTACAAAAAATGAAGAGTCTTGTCCTCAAGTTATGGAGGTTCAAGAGTCACTTCATTAAGTAACAAAATGTGTAACCTTAATTAATTCCACAAGTTACAAAATAAAGGAAAAGTTACATTTTTTTATTAGTTTAAAGTCTTCCATAACATGTCCTTAAGTTATGGAACTTGAAGAGTCTTTTAATTAAAACTACTTTAAACACATAAGTTCTGGAATTAATTAGTTTTGAATAGTTTCAAAACTTGCCCTCAAGTCTTGGAATTTAAAAAGTTTTCACTTATGAATACTTTAATTCCAAGTTAGCCCTTAGAATTTTAAAAGTTAAAATTCAACCCTTATACTTGGTAATATTATAAGTTAATAATATATATATATATATATATATATATATATATATATATATATATATATATATATATATATAAGACTAAAAGTTAGTCTTACCGTTAGTAGGCCTCATTCACGAAGACGGTCTATAAGTGGGTATAAGGTTACTGCCTATAAAATGGCAGTTTAATGGGAGTCCACTCTCACCCACCGCTTCCTTGACAGGTGCAGGGTCGTTAGCCGAACGGGTAGGACAAAGACTATAAATTCTCACTTCATTAAAAGTATTAATGATAAATACTAAGTAACTAAACCTTTTATAAATACCCAATCTTAGTTACTTAGGAAAATGTGAATAAGGTGCTAATCCATGAAATTACACTTTACACTTTGTTTAAGTCGGTTAGTGGAGCGTGTGTGGTTAACCGCCACACTAACTCGTATTTAACAAGGTAGGCAAAGGGTAACTTAATGTTTATCATAGTATCAAAGGAGCGTGTGTGGTTAACCGGAACATCGATTGAGGGTTAAACACTTAAGGGTACCAAGTAATTTGCATGGTTACTTCACACCTTGTTTTGTGAT
This sequence comes from Lactuca saligna, assembly GCF_052625555.1. NCBI lineage: Eukaryota > Viridiplantae > Streptophyta > Magnoliopsida > Asterales > Asteraceae > Lactuca > Lactuca saligna. The sequence goes on along the minus strand of NC_136422.1, from coordinate 53,716,162 downwards.
CCTCAGCATCCCAGTCACAAAACCTGAAGGGCACACTCAAGATTGAAACATGCCATTGAAAAGTTCAATGAATCTCAAAAGTTCTAGGAGTTTCAAATCCATTTAAAACCTAATAATACATTTCAATTATCTTGGTGGAAATTGGTGAATCGTCATTCACCTACCTTCAAATATTCTATAGCTTGGATTACGACATCCTTCTTCCAAGTTATAAAATATTGTGTTGGGGTCCTAACCTTAATATTTCATATTGGGTGTTATATTAAGAACTTTAAATCAACTATCTTGAATATCTCCCAAAAATATGTCTGGTTTAGACATTTATGATCTTCCCAAATCTCTTGAAACAAGCTTTCCTAAATGAAGATGATGTCCCATGGAAATCATACTTCTTTCACCTCCTCCAATTATTCTCCCTAACCCACAAGTTCTTGAAAAGTTTAAGGTCACTCAAGCCCTATTGGCAAGTAAAGGTCTATGTGTGGTCACATCTTGGAGATGTAGACACATATTGACAAGCCGGGAGAGTTGGGTGTCAAAGTCTGGAGAAAGTCGGTCGTTCAATCACCTTCTAAGTCACATAGTGAGTTCCTTTGGGAATTCTATGAAATAGACTATGACAAGACCCTTAATGATCTTATCTATTTTCTAAGATCAACTTCCTAAAACTTGTGTACATTGGAAATAATGACATTGGATATCCAGTAAAGCTATCTCTTCCTAATGGAAAAGGATCGGCCATAGTCAAATCGGTTGACCAAATAGTAAAGAGAAAGGCTAAGTTTGTGATAGTCCCATGTTCCATTACCAAAGCATCCATATGTTAAATTTCCAAAGGAAGGGGCATTGGTTGCGAAGATGCCAATTTACCTAAGGGTGTTAAAGTCAATAAGTTTGACTCTACTTCAGGTAAAGTACAATATCTTACTCTGCTAAGTTTCTTTTATGAGATTCTTGATACATGATGTGATTGGGTCACATGGTGATGTTGTAAGAATCAAAGAAAAGTGAAGGAACTTAAAGAAAGAATATGTTGAATCTGATCGTGTAGATGGATTTCTATCGCATAGTTTGAAGATCGGATTCTTGATCTACTTCTTAGGAGTTATGAGATATTGCTTAGGAATAGATAACAACAAGTTTTCATATGGGTTGTAAGGATAAGTTTTTCCGCATTTTAAAATAAATAAAAGTTTGTTTTACTTTATTTTTTATCTCCTTACAATGGCATTTATGAAAACTTGATGTCTGTATGTTTCTAGCAACATTGGAAAAATGAACTTGATTCTTTCATTTGTGGTAGTGTCTAAATTTACCAAGTAAGGAAAGATTCTCATCACCCAAGTTTCAATTGGATCGAAACTTGGAATCATAAAAGGTGTTTAGTGTGATGGATGTGAATGTTCAACTTTAAAAAATTAAGACTAGTTTCATGGTCACATGTATATGTGACTCAAAAAGGACTAAGGGAACAAGTACACTTTCTTGTGCACTTGTCAAAGTCCACCACAAAACATGGATAAGACTATTCGTCATGATTTACTAAGGATTAGTAAATATGATTATACTTACAAGCTTAAGTATAATTCTAAGACATTGGAAAAGTTTCAATGTATGACAGAACGAATAACAAGAATCAAATTAGGCAGAAGGATAAAAGTTTCTCAAATCTAAAATGATGGGAGAGTACTTTAGTATCATGTTTAAGATCATCCTAATGATTTTTATACATTATCATAATTCATCCTCTAAGTGCATTCTGATAGTTAAGAAGAGGAGTTATGAATTGTTGAAGTGGTTAAATCAAGAAGATGATTCATAGAGTAATACTCTAAGATTGTAACTTGAGTGACATGTCTTAAATAAGGTTTAAAACACTTGTAAAATGTAAGAGTAAAAGTTTTCTACTCTTGTACATTTGAAATTGGTAATTTGTGATTTTCTGGATAAAACAAAGATCAACTAAGGCCAATTGTCATAAGTGTCTGTCTTAATTAGAATCCACACTATATTTTGAATATTTGGTAAGAAAGTCTTATAGGTCAAGGAGACAGTGGGAGTCTAAAAGATCCTAAAAGGGTTTTAAGAAGTAATCAAGAATTAAAAACCTATATTTCATCACTAGCACACAACTAGAGGTTTATAACCTATCATGTTGACATTTTTGTGCCCATTCCAGTAACGTTGTCTATACATTTGAGTTCTACATGTTCTTAATTGTTTGCATAGCTACTTGGAAGCAATGGTAGGCCCTTGAGCTACTATGTGGCAAGAAGTAAAGATTGCACAAGTTCAATCCATATGAGTTAAGATTTGTCACTAACCTAGTCTTGTGGTTATGGTTTTGACAAATTCACGTGGATAAGAACACATACACCATAAAATCTAAGTGTCATAAGGTTTATCTCCGATTCATGAAAATGATGTTGAGGAAATTCTTTCACTAAGTAGATTTTAAGTAGATAGAAATTGTGATATTTGCAGTTCTCAAAGTCGTTAGTGGAGTGTGTGTGGTTAACCGGCACACTAACATTGACTTATGAGAAAAGGGAAAAAGGTCTAAACAATTGAGACTATGATTACGACATCCATTTTCATAGTTCTAAAATTGTTTAGACACACCTATGAGCTATCTAAGATAAGGTGTATAATTTTGATAAACCCTTATCAAAGCAATCTAGTATCAGAAATCTAAACTTTGGTAAGAAAGTCAATAAACTATTGATTTCTAGAAGTCCTGTAATTTCTGGATACATGTTAAAGCTAGTGGAAGCATAATTGTTATGCTAATAATCATCATGTTAGTGGGAGCATGATAATTATAATAAGAATTGCAAGTTAGTAATGTTAATTATAGAAAAAAAAAGTCTCAAATCGTGAGGTTGCAGGGGTTGAAAAAGTTGTGTTGCTATAATTGATGGAGAGGAAATTATACTTCATTTCAATTCTAAAAGCTTATATTGAACTTATAATCATTCTAAAGAGATTATATTGAGGTTTTAATCACCTTTAGTAAAGAATATATATATATATATATATATATATATATATATATATATATATATATATATGAATTTCATGTTGGATTGGTTCAACTTACGAAAATTCTATATATTGTGTTCTCAAAATTCGATTACGATTACGACATCCCTTTTCATATTCAAATTGTGAAAAATATGGCAAACAAAAATTATTATGGAAAAAGACTGGTCTAGAACCATGTCTTTATGTGAAACATCATGAATCGTGTCCCATTTACTTTGGGTACAAGATCGATTACATGTGCTATAATATTTATCCTTTCTGAATTTTCCAAATGCTTGGGGCATTAAGGGGAACAATGTCTAGAATTGGATATGACTAAAGTGATTAAGCAATTGTCGACAACAATCTAAGGTTTACCAAAGATTGGTTGCTCAAGGACAATTGGAAGTATATTGTTAATATTGAAAGGACCATATTGAGATAGTCTGAAAAGAGGCCAATCTTGTTCAGAAGTGGTAGTTAAAATGGGAATATAGAGTTGTCTCCATAGATGGAAGCAATCTGTGTAAGATTAGAAAAAAAAAACTTAGTGCAAGAAGCATGTTCAAAGCAATGCATACTTTGAACATAAGGCTTTGTGTCCATGGAGTAGGTCTTTCATTGGAATACACTGTAATGGTTGTTAACAAGTCTTTGTGACTTTGTACACATTCATTACAAGAGGGTCTGCGCATATAAGTTTAAAATCTAAACATATTTTGATTTGGGAGTGTGAAATTAGAATCATTGAAAGTTTGTTCAATCGATCTAGTTCACAAAGAAAAGGATCATAGACAAACATAGAGTTCATACTTGGTGTATGGCAAAGCTATTGTTTAGAAAAAACATAGTGTACGTGCTTGGAGCATGGGACACCTAGTGTTTTAATTCAATTATAAATTTGATAAAACCGAAACAATAAATAATGAGTAATCAATATGGTGATAAATAGAAAGTGTTTTATTTATATTCATAGGTTTTGATACCATATTAGATTCATTTATTCTTGTGTTTCGCTTTGCATGTTTTGACTTCCATAATAACTAGGTTATTCTTCCGGAATGACTAAGTTATTCAAACCATCCACAGTCGGTCATATATTGGAAGTAGATATGAATCAAGACTATCATGGGTTCGCTTGTAGAGGTCCAAGTTGGTGGACAAAGTTGTGCTACAACACTCATGAGTGCTCATATGTTCTGAGTATTGGATTCAACCCACGCTCATTTGAATCACTTCATGGATTTTATAACGAGTGATCATGAGACGATAATATCTTCTATTCTTCAAACCTAGAGATATGAGTTGTTACTATGAGTTGAAAGTACATTGATTGCACAAAAACTCATTGGTAACTCGATGTTATAAAATGTGCCTTTGTGTATGATTTAACAAGTAGCAGAACAAGCCATATGAGTCGAATTTTATCCATTCCTTTTACCTTCGGGATAAAAGCGATATCTATGGGCCCCTTGATGATTTAAGGATGACACATGTGAGTACTTGGCCAAGCTAGGGCTGATTTGATTTGTTCAATCAGTCATTCGTCATGAATCGGAAACCGGGAAACAACAAATGGACAGAGAGAATGATTTTAATCCATGTCTCAATCCATATGATATCTAGAATTGAGGAATATATGATCCCTTATCTAATGGACAAGTCATTTACAAGGTCAGATTTCGACAGCGGATTTAAGAGCTATGATTTCCAATCAGGTTTTGAAGTCATACTCAATAATAGTTTTAGACTTATCTAAGTCGGAGACTATCGGATTAATGTCTAAGTCCATAACTATATTTGGTATGTACTTGACCCGACCTGGCATGGTCCATTTGGGTTGCACTTCACCGGCACAATTTATATGGATAATCTTTTGAGAATAGTATATTAATATATTATAAGTTCTAATATATTAATATGGAATCATATTATTTAACTAGTATTGATCAAGAATTAATTTAGAATTAATTAAGTGATCAAAATGAACTAATTAAATATGGACTCTTAGATATATGTGTGTGATGGCCAAGTTCATTTAGGTTGGGCTAAGCTTTCATGGATAGTCCATGGAGTGTTTAACCCATGGATCATATGAAATGAAAGGTCATGGGTTTAACCCTAGTCTACACACTATATAAAGATGTCCTTGGTTGATGAAATTGGCACTAGTAAGGGTACACTAACAGGGCTAGCCAATTTCACTAGAGAGAACCAAAGTATTCTTATTCTCAAAGTCTTCCAAGGTGTTTTGGTGATTTGTGATTCCACTTGAGGCTTCCACACTATTGGGGATAAGCTCTTAAAGCTTAAAGACATCAAGCTACACCAAAAGGTATGTCATCTAACTAGTCTTTGTAGTATAGTTGCCTCATAGTATGCTAGTTAGGATTAAAGCCTTGGAAAGTTCTTATTTGCATGTATAATAGAGAAAACATAGATCCAAGGTTTATAGGGTTGCATGTACACCGTAGGAGTGTTAGAATGCTCAAAACCCAACAAAAAGTCCCATTCAGGCAACCGAAAGTAGACTTTTCTTGGTCAATTGGGTTTATGGGTATTTAGAAGTAACCATAAAATCCATCCAAGAAATAGTAATAACTATGGCCAGATAATTTTTCAAGCATTTGATCAATAAAAGGTAAAGGAAAATTGTATTTACGAGTGGCATCGTTTAGCTTTCGATAATCGATGCACACTCACCAACCGGTTACCGTTCGAGTTGGAATGAACTCGTTCTTCTTGTTTGTCACTACCGTCATTCCTTCTTTATTGGGCACCACTTGAACGGGACTAACCCATGGACTATCGGAAATAGAATAAATGATCCTAGCATCCAATAGTTTCACCACCTCCTTATAAACCACTTCTTGCATGTTCGGGTTCAACCGCCTTTGATGTTGCACTACTGGCTTTGCTCCTTCTTCCAAGTTGATATTGTGAGAGCAATAAGAAGGGTTAATTCCTTCTATGTCGGTGATATTCCATGCAATGGCATGCTTCCTTTTCTTTAAGACATGAACTAATTACTCTTCTTTTTCAGATTTGGAGAGGTCAGAAGCTATAATAACAGGTTTTTGATCACCATCCTCAAGAAATGTATACTCCAAATGATATGGTAAAGTTTTAAGGTCTGAATTCATATTTTTTACACTGATCACATTGAGTCCAGCAAGGTGACTCGTCGAGTCCATGCCCAAAGACCTGGGTGGTTGTGATTTCTCGCGCGGACTTGTCGAGTCGGTGTCTCGGACTCGGTGAGTCGAGCTTTCTGCACTTCTGAGTATTTCATTGTATTTAGATTCTTCAAGTAATCTCTCTATTTCCCTTATGTCTCTTTCAGCATCAAAATCGTCTTTGAAGGTAGTGTAAAAATTGTTTGACTTGTCTTCCTTAAATTATTCCATTAATTCTTCCAACATATCTACCGAAAATGTCGTGTCGTCACTAAACCTTGCATGCTTCATGGCTTGATCAACTCCATATGTAACTGATTCATCCCCCACCCTAAGGGTAATCTTAGAATCTAACATGTCTACTATAGCACTCGTGGTATTAAGGAAAGGTCTTCTAAGTATGATCGAGACTTGAGGATCCGATTCCATGTCTACAACTATGAAGTCCGTGGGGAATACAAATTTATCAACTTTTACCAATAAGTCACCGCATATCCCCCTTCAAAAAGTCACCGTTGTATTAGCTAAGTGAATTGCCATTCGAATTGGCCTTGGCTCCGGAAGGTCTAGTTTCTTAAAAAATGAATATGGCATGAGACTTACACTTTCCCCTGAGTCAGCCAATGCATGTATAGTTGCTAGATTTCCGAACTGACATGGGCAAGGTTAAACTACCCGGATCACCTTTCTTCTTAGACATTTTGTTTTGCATGGCGGCTGAGCAATTTTCATTGAGAACTACCTCCTTCACTTCTTCCATCTTCTTTCAATTCCTAAGAAGCTCCTTTAATGAACCGCTTCAATGAAGGGCATATTAATTTGAAGGGATTTGATATGCTACAGGAACTTTTGATAATCTATATCATGCTTATCTTTTCCCACTCGGCCTAAAAATGGTAACACGTGTTAATAGGGCTTAACATGAGACTCTCTTCTCTGTTGAAGTGAGGGAGTCGTCGAGTCTGTGTCTTCGACTCGGCGAGTCAAGTCGGGTTTCACCGATTTTTGCTTTTCTGCTTCCTTCTTCTGTACCAGTTTCAGATCTTCTTGCTGAATATGGGTCAGAGGAGTAATAATATTCCCACTCCTAGTTGTCACGATATTTATATGTGCGCCTCTGGGATTATTTTCGGTATTACTAGGAAGTCCACCCGGTTTTCTCTCGTTTATTTGTAGTGCAAGTTGGCCTAGTTGTTTTTCAATGTTCAGAATACATGCTCGCTGGCTCCGAAGCAGAGTTTGTTGATTCATCATCATTGTGTGGTGTTCTTTAATCATGCCTTGGTGATCCCTTAACATATTTCGTTGCTATTTCATTGCAGCATCGGTGTCATTATGTCTCTTCTTGAGAGCATGTCCTCCAAATCAGATTTCTTTTCTTACACCGGCTCCTCTTTTTGATAAAAAAAACCCCTTTCCATTTGCTTATACTTTTCCTCCTTTTCCTTTTTGTATTCATCATATGGTAGCCATTCTTTCTTAGGTTTTCACCAATCATCATTGATATTTGCATATTTAGTCTTATATTAAGCATAGATTTTTATCATTTATTAGTTAATTTATTGCATATCATGGACAAAAGACACTTAAAAGTGTTTGAATTATGTTTCCAATACAAAGCTGAAGCTCGGAAGCAAAAGGAAGCAGGAGAAGCGGTTGGGAGCTCGGGAATTGAACAAAGAAGAAAACCACCAAAAACAACACCTACTCGGCGAGTAGGGTCGACTACTCGGCGAGTCCGGTCAAAGGATCGAGAAGATAAAGACTCCGTAACTTACTGTGCATGGGAATCAAGTGACGGACTCGGAGAGTTGGCTCGCATCTATAAAAACGGCTGCCCAGATCGCCATTCATAATTTTGTAATCCTTGGGGAGAAGTAAGCTGCGAATCAGAGCCACTAGAGATCTGAAGAACGAAGATACAACCTAGAATTCAATCCCGAAGGAGATTTTAGGCAAATCTACATCATTCTACTAAATCTTTTGTTTTCCATTATGGCTAGACAATTAGAATTCGTTTTTTATGTTGTTAATCACCTCAATCATGAGCTAAAACTCTTAAACTTCTGTTTGGGGATACAATATTGATACTATGGATTGATTATTTATGGTAGGATTAATTCAATGTTGGTGATTTTGTTGATTTTAGCTTGTTAAAGAACCTTGTGTGTGAATAATAATTATTTCTCTGTTAATAGGAAGATAATTAAATAGTATGAACATATTTTAATTGTCAACCTCATATGCTTATGTGACCACTTCATCATATGACTAGGATTAATGAACATGAAACTAGAATTAATAAGAAAAATGGGTAAATTCATTTATGAGCTTGTGTGATGACCATCAACAAGAAGTAAACTAAAGGATCAAATTAGTTAGCTATTACAAGTCTAAATTAACCCGAATAAATAATCTAGTGAATTAAATTAAATTAGACAACTGATCACTGTTTGAGTTAGTTTGTTCTCTAAGGATTAGTGCAGCGAACGTGAATCTAATCACTTGAATCGGTAACCAATAGAAGAATTAATCCATTGCACTATTACCATAATATCAACCATAGGATCAATTGAGTTGAACTAAACAGAAGTCCTTCCCATTATTGAAGTTAGTTAAATCTTTTATTTTCTAGTTTTTAGTTTAAGTGATAGTTAGTAAGTTTCTAGTCGTGTAAAACTAGAGAAAAGCCCCTACTTATTAATTAATTTAGATAAAATTAGTTTTTAGTTTTAATTTACCACTTCCTGTGTTCGATACCCTACTTATTTAGCTATACCACAATTGATAGGTCCACTACCTTTGTGTGTTCATTTTCTAATTAAAAGGTAGCTTTAAAACTAGTTGAGTCCACACACATCTATCATCATATCTATCACTGCTTGAATAGAATACTTGAGCTTTCTTGTTCCCGTTTTCATCAAGATCACAGTCTTTAGTAAGGTGAGGTCCTCTATAATTGGCACATCCCAATCTAATGACATGGATGGATTGGTCCATCTTAGTCATTCTCCGGCCCATGCTTTCCAATTTTGCCATCATTGCTGCCATGTCATCGGTAATTAAGTTTACCACACCTCGAGTTGTGACATTCCTTGGGTTGTGATATTCTCTAGAGTGCTTAGAGAGTTATTCAAATAGTTCTTTTATCATCGGGGTGGCTTCTTTGTGAGAGGTCATTGCGAATCAAGAAGTTATCTGGTTGTCACATTAACTCCATCATAGAAAATGGATACTTCTTGTTGAATGTTTAGATCATGATATGGGTAGTTCCTTAGTATGACCTTGTATCTCTCCCACACCTCATAAAGTGACTCTCTGACTTGTTGTTCAAAATTGGCTATGGCTTTCTTCAACTTGGCTATCTTTAAGGGAGAGCAAAATTGGCCTATGAATTCTTCTTTCATTTTAGCCCAAGTAGTTATGCATCCTGAAGGGAGTGATTTCATCCAATCTTTCGCATCCCCTTTAAATGTGATCGGTAGCATACGAAGTAAAATAGTGTTGCGAGGTACATTAGGAACATTGAAGTAGTCGGCTACGTCGTTTCTTGGATGCATCTTCGTGATCCTTCCCATAAAATGGGATTTCCTTAAGTTGAGCAAGTACATGGCCTTTAAGTTCAAAGGTGGCAGTTGCAGGAATCGCGAGTTGCACAAGTCCTGGGCCGGTATTGTCACATATCCTTTTCTTTCATTCACCCATGGGAACTTCATCGATGTTAGCCATGGTGTTAGTGGATTCTCCTTCAAAGTCGCTTTCTTCTTCGGATTCGAAATCGAAATCGGTTTCTTTTGGAATTGGATTTCCTTCGAAATGTTCTAACTTTCTTTCCTCGCTCTTTTGACTGTTGGCTTCACCTGTTTTCTTGCTCTTCTTCTTCCCAAAAACTAACTTAAGGTCCTTGAAAGGTGATTTCCTTGATGAGTTAGTGTCTTCAACGGACTTATCTTTGTTCTTCCTAAGAGTGGATTCCGGATCTTCAAATAGGGGAACTAGAGGTGTGTTGGATCCTCGGGTCATGTACGTACTGCAAACAAACAGAAAAACACGCGTAAAAAGAACAAAACAAAACTAAAAACGAAATAATCAATTTAGCGATGGACACATCGATTTTGTTCGTATGGACTCGACGAGTTTACTGCTAAAACAGAAAACTTTTTAAAACAAATTTCTTAAAAGCTAAAAACTAAAAATCAATGCTAATACTAAATCTACTTTAAACGGTAACTTTGTGCAAGAAAAATCTCACACACAGGATCGAAAATACTAGTAATCAATTTAAATTTTAGAACCGTTCCCCGGTAACGGCGCCAGAAACTTGATGTGTGTGAAACTAACTAGTTTTATCCTACTTTTTAAAATATAAATTAGACACAAAATAGGCGGTGTGCCTGCCTATTAGTGGTATAGTTTAAGCAACCAGGGTATCGAACACAGGGAACAACAATTATAAGACTAACTACTAGGATTATCTAAATAAAAAGCAAGTAATAAAGGACGGTATTCTCTAGTTTTTCAAGACTAGAAACTTAAATACTCAACTAACACTTAATGAAAATAGTTAACAACTAAGAAAATAAAATGCAACTAAATTCAATGATAAAGAGGACTTCTGTTTAGGTTCGAATCATTTGATCCTATGGTTGATTTTATGGTAAATGCATTGGATTAATTTTTCTTTGGTTACCGATTAAGGTGATTAGGTTCACGTTTGCTATTACTAATCCTTAGAAAACAAGTTAACTCAAGTAGTGGCCAAGTTTCTAAATTAATGAATTTCCTAGTTGATTGGTTTGGGTTAAGTAAGACTTGTAATGGTTAATTAAAATGGTTGTTCAATTAACCTCTTGTTGATGGTTCGTCACACAAGTTCACGCATTAATTAATCTATTTTATAGTTAGTCCTAGTTTCACGTTCGCTACTCCTAAGCATATAACAATGTTTTCACATAAATCATACGAATTTAGCAATTAAGAGATGTTCATGCAACTTAATATGTTGGTTAATTAACTGAAAATAGTTGTAATTAACACATAAGGTTCTTTAACAAACTTGTCAAAACAATATCACCAAATCAAATTAATCCTAACCATAAAATCATTCCATATTCACAAAATCATCTAGCTTAAACAGAAGACAAGGGTTTTAGTTCGTCATTACAGCTAAAGCACACTTAAAAACGAAATACATTGGTTTGAACATGATTCAATCAATGGTAAAAGTAAGAATACATTTGAATTGCCTTCAATCTTCCCAAAATTGGATGCTTACACTTGATCTTCGAGTTCCTAGGGTTCTAGCAGCAACTTCAATCGCAGCTTAGCCTCCAAGGGTTTTCAGAGTAAGCCTCAATTCGGGAATTTAACTTTTATTTATAGATTTCATAAAACAGGGTTGACTCGTCGAGTCCAGGTATCGACATACCGAGCCCCTCATTAAAAATCCATGTACGACAAGGACTTATATTACTTCGCGAACCGAGTCGATGGCTGAGTCGCTGAGTTTCTTGTGTTTTTTTTGGCTCTTTTCTTCTTTACTCCATTCCCGAGCTCCCGAATGCTAACCTCGCTCCCGAGCACATGAAAACACAATTTCAACATAATTAAGCATATTTTCCGTAATTGCAATAAAACAACCAAAAAGTATTAAGATTAAATGCTAAATATGTAACTAAATATGCACATATCACTAAGTATCACTTGGGTATTGGTATGTAGCATTTGACCATGAAGTGGATGAGTAAGCATCACTTTGGCACTGGCAGAATGTTGGATAGGGCTGAAAGTCTGCAAATTCTAGCAAAATGTTAATTTAGAAATCATTTATTTTCTATGCCACTTTGGCTGAAGTCTTATTGATGTATATCAAGTTGAAATTGTTGTATCTCATTCATTGTAAATCTTTGAATCAGATCATTTGTTGTTATGGAAAGCTTTTCACATGATTCACATATGCCTTTGTTGTTATTTGTTCATCTTTGCTTGTGTCATATTGGTGTGTGTGTGTATGTGTGTGTGTGTGTGTGTGTGTGTATATATATATATATATATATATATATATGACACAATGTTATATTGTATCCATTTTTGAACTCACTAAGCGTCACCGCATATCCCTCTTAGTGTTTAACTATTGCAGATAATAAGGATCAAGTATAGACACATACTGTTGGAAGATTTAGAATAGGTAATAATATTACTTTTGTATTTAGTGATCGTGTATGTATAAAATTATAATTTCCTGGGTAGTTATGTAATATACTAAAACTTAGTCGGTTTGTATTCAGTCTTTGTAATTAAACTATCAATGTAATATATTGTTTATGAATATGCATGTAACATGTTTTAGGAGTAATATGACATAGTCTTAGAGAGAGGTTCTCTGAATGCGTCTTGTTGTGCTTAAGTACATGTTGTATTTACTTTGCAGCTGTTTGTTTGGGATAATGGTATTTAGCTTTAATTATTGGGTACTTTGGTTAATTGTTATGAGTTCAGGTTGAAAATGAGACTATTTTTGTAGGATATAGAAAATCTAATACCTATAACCAAAAGCCTCATCTAACACCCGATTTTTTTTCTTAAATCTAACTTATGGAAAAAGGATATAGAAAATCTATCTAAGTTGCAACATCTACTTGTATTTCCTAGCAACATTAAGATCTTTAACAATCATATTCTTGACCAAAGAAATCCTAAGAAATCATAATGCATAGACGGATCAACCCATCTGATGACCTTCGATCCATTCCTTGAGTAACTCCATAATCATCTTCATGGGTTATAGTAGATTACAAAGTGACGATGAAGACATGACTTCACACTCACAAATTACAATCGTGTGAATCATTATAATCTTCTTTTGAATTTTGATTTGTAGAGAAAAAGGGAAGAGTATTTAAAAAAATGAAGACATTAATTTGTAATTTAGTTGGATATTAAAGGGGTTAGTACCCCTCACATTTTCAAATTTCATCCCCTAATTTGATTTTTTATCTTTTGTTGTTGTTTGTTTTTCCTATTTTGAATTTGATTTGTACAAAAAGAGAAGAGTATATAAGCTTACGTACCCAAACACACCATAATACATCGTTTTGTTTGATATATTCATTATAATATTATTAAACTTCAACCCTAACTTGATTTGCTTTCAAAATATTCGAAATTTCACTATTATCATTCTCTTACATCACATATTTTTGACGAATACCTATTAGGCTATATATATTGTAGTTGAAAATGAAAATTATATAAGAGGAAGATAAATGTGTAAATTATAAAAATATTGAAAGTAAATAAAGTTAAAAGTTAAATTATAAGAACATTTGACAATTATAATGTATTATATGATACAAAACGACGTAGTATAGTAAGTTTGGGTACCTAACTTATATAACATTAAGGCTATATTCACTTTTTTGGTCACGTCCACTTACACTGAAGCATTTTGGTCTTTCTCTCCTCTTCTATTCCATTTTAACATGGATTGTGCTATAAATACGTTTAAACTCAATCTAATCAATTTTTTGACATTTAATTTGATATATATATATATATATATATATATATATATATATATATATATATATATATATATATATATATATCAAATTAAATGTCAAAAAATTGATTAGATTAAGTTTAAACGTATTTATAGCACAATCCATGTTAAAATGGAATAGAAGAGGAGAGAAAGACCAAAATGCTTCAGTGTAAGTGGACGTGACCAAAAAAGTGAATATACCCTTAAGGTTATATAAGTTTTTATAACACAATCCATGTTAAAATGGAATAGAAGAGGAGAGAAAGACCAAAATGCTTTCAGTGTAAGTGGACGTGACCTTTCTTTAGGAGCTTAAGTAGACAGAAACAAAGAGAAAGACGATTATATGGAATTGCCAACAATAATGACCTTAGTGTCAAACTTAAAAGCAATAAAGAAACCTATAGATTTGTATGAACGATAACGACCAAAATTGTAATTTACTCTATTTTTTAGTCTTTTCACATACAAATCATCTACAAAACTTTTCAAAAACCCATAAAAGATATTTTACTAATCAACTTAACCAAATTATTATTAAACAACCTCACACATAAATTTCAAAACCAGATTTAGGGTTGTTCATTATTTGGATAAAACCGAATTATCCAATTGGGTAATTCAACATATAAATTTCAGAGCCAGATTTAGGGTTGTTCATTATTTGGATAAAACCGAATTATCCAATTGGACAATTCAACACATAAATTTCAGAGCCAGATTTAGGGTTGTTCATTATTTGGATAAAACCGCATTATCCAATTGGACAATTTGAATTGGATTATTTGGTTTGGATATTCGGATTTTTAGAATGGTTTTCAACAATATCAAATTATTATTTTGGATTTTGGATTGGTTTTGATTTATAAAATAAGAACCAAATAGTCTAAAAAAACCGAATAAACATTTATTATTTATCTATAATATATATCAGTGTTGCAAATATTGGTCTAGGCGGATGATTAATCAACGCCTAGGCGATTGGCGGTCCTCTACTCTCGAAATTTATAGCTAAACGGACTATATAATCGGACGTTGTCAAAGTCGGTGAAAGACGGGTCTAGGTGCCCAAATCGGTTAACGAAAGTCAGCGTAATTTAAAAAATAAATAAATAAATAAATTAAGGGCAAAATTATCAAAATGTAACAAGTGCTTCTAGGATTGCATCCGTTTTCTCAATCGATGCAGTAAAAAATCAACATTCTCTTTGCCTCTCTGAGCCACGAATAAAAACAAACAAAGGGAAATCGATTGCATCTTCTTCTTCCGTTCACCTTCGACTTTAAGTCTCACACCGTCATTTTTAGTTCTGGCCCCCGATTCGTTATCTCCTTTAGGCAACGACGTCGTAGTCTCCTTCCAAGCTTCAGTTCACGACTTCAGCTCCTCCTGTCACAAAGTTTTTCGGCTCATGAAGTTTAAAGATTGCAGTTCTTGAAGTTTATTGGTTCCAAAATCAACTCTTTTTCCATCTTCAGCTCCTCTCGTCGACACTAATTGAGTTATCCAGGTTAGTTTTTACTTCAACTCTTCTTCCAACTTCAACTCCTCTCGTCCACACTAGTTGAGTTATCAAGGTTAGTTTTTACTTCAACTCTTCTTCCGACTTCAACTCTTGTTCCGATTTCTCTGTGACAGCTTGTGACAACCCGAAGTTTTTCCATCGCCGTAAAACTCGTCTTGAGCGAATTGTTCCGATTTCGTTTTTGGATTAGGTCAATTAAGTTAAGACTTTTATTTGACCTTGTAAGTATCCAAACATGTTGGAAACATGTGAAAACGTACGAAACCAGTAATTAGAAAAAATTTAGTTTCGACCATATCGGGTGACGACAACTTAATCGAGTACCACCAAAAGCCTCGGTTAACATCAGTATCGGGTAGAATTCCACCGTGTATCAAATCCAAACCATATTTAAAATGAATTAAGACTTATTTGGAGCCTTTTCAGTCTCTCTCTAACCTCTCTCCTCAATCCAAGAATTTGATCCAAAAATCACTCATTTCAAGCTTCAAAACACCAAGGTAACCATCCTAGCTTCTTGTACAACATACTTAGCCTTCAATTTCGAGTTCAAATCATGATTTAGGACCTCAAACATGTGTTTATGGCCCTAGAACACTCTTGGTCCGTGAACACATATAAATGGTGTTTTTGAGCCTCAAAACCCTTCCAAATCACCATTGGAGCTTAGATATGGCTTAAGGACTTATTGGATTGGACTTAGAACACCTTAAACTCAACATTTGGGTAGCAAACTTGAGTTTACTGGCCAAGAACATGTTTGGGCCGTAAACACCCTTTCATGGGTATTAAACTCCTTTTTGGGTGTTAAAATGCAACTTACACACCTCATAAGCCCTGGAACAGTCTAGAAGCAACCACAAACAAGTTAGGGACCATAAACTTGATGAAAACAACTCCATAAGGAGTTCATGGCTGTAAACCCCCCAAGAATGGGTTCTTGGGTCGTAAACTCCTATAAATGGGTTGTATGATGCCTTAAACTCACCTATAGGCTTGTAAAATTGAGTAGAATCACTTGTGATTAATCTATGACCATCAAAAGGCACTTAAGAATGGAGTGGGTGAGAGTTTACGGTTGTAAACTCATAGTTTACTGCCATAAACTCATCAAATGGTCCATATGATTGATTGAATTCCTTTCTAATGCCCTAGAATCAAACCTAGCATCACCCCTCAATTGATTAAGACCATTTAGCACATAAGAACACCCCACCATGAGTTTACACTCGTAAACTCAAGGGGATGTGGTGTTTAGAGCCATGAACTCTTCTAAGAGTTTACTCTTGAAGAGTAAACTCCATATCCAAGCCATTCATGTCCATAAACGTCACCCGGGTCACTCCAATCACTTATTTTGAAGTGTTTTCGCGTCTTGGAGTGTATAATCGTATCTGATGTTTGGCATCCCAGTCGACACATTCCTCGTCCGATGAGTTCATACCCCTACCCTTTTTCAATGTTTTTCACTGTTTTCAGGGGGGATACAAGCAAAGTACAAGTAATACTTGTACTCAAAACTTGTTTTATAAGTATTGTGTTTCATATTACATATGTTTTTAACACTGACAATCATAACAGATAACCGTTTGAACTTGCAGATTTCATTATCATAGTATTTGTGAAATACGTTATAAATTGTTGTACTTTATATTTTTCACAAATGGTTTTCCACATTATAATAGTTAAAAACATAATCTTTGAACTTTAAACAAGAAACTTAATATATCGTTTTGTCCTCGGTAACACTCCACAGAGATACACGAGTGGAGTATCATCTTTGTAGGTAGAACTTAAACAGGACTCTCTGCATTATTACTTGTAGATTTGTTATTCCTATAAATTGGAGACACGTCCTCGAAGAACACTCCATAGAGATACGCGAGTGGAGGATCGCTCCTGTAACCAGAATCTCTTAGATGGGGAGCGTGACTTGAGTGTATAGATCTATACTGGGCTGACCTGCACCTGGCTGCTAGCTACAACCAAACCGAAAGGTTCAAGGGTGACAAAAGTCATAATGACATTGGCCTTCCTTTGCCATATCTCGTCTTTAGTATGGTTATAGAACTCGCAATTTGGATAACAGATATTTACTTTTTAGTAATAATGGATATATTAAATTAATAACCATAAGAATTAGTTTACTACGATAACCAGGTTTTCAGTATACATCTTTTACATTATTGGGTTGGTAAACAAACACACACTTCACAAAGTTAATCAGGTTTTCAGTACACATCTGCACATTAGGAAAATATAGGATTTTCCTAGGGTAATCACAATTCGTAACCAGAATAGTGTAACATAACATAACAACTAAACTTTATTTTTAAGAAAATGTGGGATTTTCTTGAGTCGTAACATTTTTAGAAACCAAAAGGAATCTTGTACATTTTCATAAAAACAAACCGCTTATGAACTCACCAGCTTTATGTTGATTTTTAAAATGCTTGTATTCTCAGGTTCTCCTTATACAGGTACCCCGTGTTCTTTCGAAGACGGAGCGAATGGAAGTCACGTCTTTCTTTTGTTTAAACTTATGTATCTATGAAACTTGTATCACTTTACTTTCAAACTGATGTAATGAAATCTATGTAATGTAATGTTTTGTGTTTACTTCGCTTACTATGTACATTGGTTATGATATTCACATGAAGACACCTCCGCCCCGGAACGTTTCCACCCTGGGTTTCGGGGTGTGACACAGCTTCTTCTATTAATAGCAATCAATTTATCTGTTAACAGCAAGCAATTTATCAGTTGGTTAACACTAATTAAGTCTCTATTTATCATTTGGTTAAGCAATTTATTGGTAGCATGTTTATTGACCATGGGTTGAGTTCCAATGGTGAAATTAATTTGAGATTAGGAAAATAGAATAGCTTTCCAATGATACCAGTATGCGGATATTTATTTGTACAGAGCAAAAAGATGAAGACTCGGGGTCTCTGTGACAACTTCTTAACATGAAATCTGTTAATAGCTTCTTCTGTGACAACTTGGGGTATATGAAGTCTTCTCTGTGACAGCTTCTGTCAAGAAGGGTTTTTTTTTTTTTTTTTTTTTTTTTTTTTTTTTTTTTTTTTTTTTTTTTGAAATCTGTTAACAACTTCTTCTGTTAGGAAGTTTGGTATTGGTTAAATAAACATTTGTTAAAACTGTTTACATGAAATCTGTTAAGATACTGAATTTCTGTCAAATAGTTTTTTTTTTTAAATTTGTTAATTATGAATATGTTGTGCATTTGTTGAGATATGTTAAACACGAATCTTTTATGTCTTTCTTCTAGCACTTTAACATTAAGGCATTAACATGAATATATAAGTTGTTTGGTTGATTACTAATCATTTTGTCAAGCATTTATATTATATTTTTTAAGGTGTTAATTTTTTTAATGTGTTAATGTGATGATTTAACAGTTGACAATCAATGACTTCGAATGCTTCGACTACACCTTCTGTGGGATCAACTGCCATCGATACACATAAACGGAACTCGGATGAAGTTGGTTGGGAATATGGTTTTATCCCGGATAAAAGCAACTTGGATAGATTGAAATGATAATTGTGTGGAAAAGTGTTTGGCGGAGGGATTACTAGAATGAAACAATATATTGCTCCTGTAAAGGGGAATGTATCTTCATGTCCAAGTTCTACAAAAGATGATGGAGTATAAACTTCTTTGGGGTAGAATCTTAATGAAGGGAAGTTAAAAAAGAAAGCTAAACTTTCACAAGATGAAGCCTTTATATTTGAGGTGAGGCAAGAATTTCATGATAGCGTAGATGGAGTAGAATCTTCTTTGGGGTTGAAAGCACCAAATGTTATAGGTCAAGTAACACCCCGTTCTTCGAGTGTTCAATTATAAGTCCCTGAAGTTTAAGAGAAAGGTAATTCTGGTCCTTTTCGAGAAGTGAGTTTCATCCGAGAAGGTTTCGGGCGAGTGTATGTGTTAGAAGTATTGGGGCTTCTCGTCACCCTCGTTTGAATATAAAGTTATTTGAGAGTGGGTTTAGATTAGAGGAGTTGTGATGCCTCGAAGTTGATCATTGCTTATAGTTCTTTTTGGAATAAGAAGGAAATGGTTCCATGCATGCATGCTTATGTGTTTTGAAAGGTGGCGGGCTACGCCAAGCGTAATGGCTCGAATAGTTGCGGGTAGTCGAGTGAGTACGCCCCGCCTACTCTCAGGAATCCCAAACCCTATTTTTAGGGTCAGCCACTATATAAGGAATATGATGGTTCACCCCTCACCTTCCTTATACTCATCTTCAACCTCAGAGAAACCCTAATCTCGTATTCCCTCCATTTTGAGTGTGTTTGACCTTGAAAAGCTTGTATTGGCAAAAGAAGGGCTTGAAGGAGAAAAGGGAAGTTGTCAAAGAAGAAGAAGAACGTGTGGAACTTGTGGATCTGAAGAAATACCACCCTTTGGAGCTGGTTTAAGGTATAAAGTCTTCATCTTGTTGCATAGTCCGATTTGGTCAAGTGTAGCTGTCCTTTCAGACCTTTGGAGAGGTCTTGAGTGATAAAAATGAGGTCCCAAGGGCTGTAGCTATTCCATGTATGAGTTATGTGGGTCTTAATGGATTGAGACCTTGGATTAAGAGCTTAAGGACGTCCCAAGTGATAAAGTCTGAGAATTTATGATTTCTAATCATATTTGGCCTATGGATCTAAAGTTTGGGCTTAAGAGCTTAAGCCATTAAGCTGTAAGAAGGATTTAATAGAGTTCGCAGTTACGCCCCGCGTAACATGGTGGTACGCCCCGCGTAGCGGGCCAGTTCCCCGTTTCACTTTAGCGATCTTTGGCTCTTTGCTGTACGCCCCGCGTACCAAGGAGAGTACGCCCCGCGTACTCCTCCTGTGGACTTCCTTTTGGGCCTTTGTATCGGGCCATTTGTGGGTTTTTGGTGTTTGGGCCAAGTCTGGAAATTATGAATAGAGTATTTTGGGCCCTTTTAATATTATGAATATTAGATCTAGGCCCATTTGGTGAGGTGGGCCCAATTTGGTAAATTGGGCCGTGTGAGATTGGGACTTTGGTCTTGGCCCGATAAGTGGAAGTATGTTGACCTAATGCTTATGCTTGTTATGTTGGTTAGTTCGGGATTTGCAGTGAGTTGGTGGTTCGAGAGCTTGCTTCTTCCGTTTAGAGTATCGGCATTCGCGAGGTGAGTTATCCTCACTATATCGACACGGTCTAAGGCACCAAGGCCGACCCTTTATTGGATTGTGATTCGGATATGGTTGCTATGTTATTTCTTGACATGTCTACATCCTGGTAGCTAGGATGGTACATGCTAGAGACCTGATTAAGGCCAGTTTCCCGATATGTAAATGGATGTTATGCTAGTGACCGGTTAGATCGGTAACCTGGTTAGGGTAATGATATGTTATGTGATATGCTTGATCGGTTTGTTGACTATGACTGTTATATGATTGTATGTTATGTGCACATGGACTAGAGATGGGTTGAGGCGGGTCCTGCTTTGTGTTGTAGGCCAAGATACCTAGGGCGGACTGGTTGTTCCGAAGGCCCAGCAAGTGGTCCGGATAGGCTGTAGGCCCCACGAGGGCGGACCAGACGTGCTGAGGCTCGGAGAGTGGACCAGGCCGACTGAAGGCCCGATGCGGGCGAACCAGTCATACTGTAGACTAAGAGAGTGGACCAGGTAGGTTGAAGGCCCGGTGCGGGCGGACCAACCACGCTGTAGACTCGAAGGACATGACTAGACTCGGAGGGTGGATCCGGTGGATTGAAGGCCCGATATGGCGGTCCAGTCACACAGTAAACCCGATATGCATGGCTGTTCTATGCTCTGTTATGTTATGTATGCTTTTTATGCTATGGGCCGGAAGGCAATATTTTTTGGATCGGAAGGTCGTAGCCTGGAAGGGCGTATATGTGGTTGGTATTTTGGGGGTATCTCACTAAGCTTTCGGGCTTACAGTTGTGGTTTAATGTTTTTCAGGTTCTTCAGGAGACTGTGGCAAGGCAAAGGCGTGATCGTACCGTTCCTCGCGTTTATGTTTTATGAAATGGACCTGGGAATATTCTGATAAATAATGTGTTGAAAACCTTTTTGTAATAATGTTATTAAAATGAATTGTTTTGAAAAGTTTAAATTATGTTGAAATTTTTGGTCGTTACAGGTCATATGGATGGCTAGGTAAACAAAATAAACCCCGAAGAAGATTTGAATGCGAGAAAAGGAAAAATGTCGATCTTAACAATATTTTCTGGAAAGAAAGCATACCCACGGTCCATAAATACATTAGTAGTTGGGCATATGAAAGCGCAATTCCTTTTCATGCCTTTGAAAATGATAGCTTTAAAATGATGTTGGGGGTTGTTGGCCAATTTGAAACCGGGCTTCCACCTCCTACTAGATATGCTTTAAGTGACACGCATCTAAACCATGAGGTTGAAAGAACAAAAAACTTGTTGAAGAAAAACGAACAAGAATGGAAAGAGGATGGATGCTCGATTATGACGGATGCTTGGTCTGATCGAAAGAGAAGGATCATTATGAATTTATGTGTTAATTCGAAGATGGGTACTGCTTTTTTATCTTCAAAAGAATGTTCTAACGAAGCACATACAAGCCAAAAAAATATATGAATATGTGGAGTCTTTCATTCAACAAGTCGGTCATGAGCATGTTTTTCAAATTGTGACCAATATATGTTTACTTTTGTACAATAATTTGTTATTCAATCATGTTTATTTCTTCAAGGTACCGGTGCACTCCCAAGGTTTAAGGAAATTATGGATCAAGCAAAGAAGCTAACCATCTCCATTTACGCTCACCACAAAACCTTGGCGATGATGAGAAGTTACACCAATAAAAGAGAAATTATCCGATCGGAAGTTACGAGATTTTCTTCCGCCTTTCTAACATTACAAAGTTTAGCCGAAAAAAAGGAGCAATGAAGACATATGTTCTCTTGCACCGAATGGGAGGAATGCAAATTTTCAAGTATGCCTAAAGGGATTGCCTCATATAAAACGGTGTTAAGAGTCCAATTTTGGTTCGGTGTGGCACAATGTTTAAAGGTGTTCTCCCCTTTAGTGAAAGCCCTTTGAATGGTTGATGCAGATTGGAAGCCCTCAATGGGGTTTGTTTACGGGGAGATTGAAGTTGCTAAAGAAGAAATTATCATATCATTGGGTGGTAACGAGAAAGCTTATAAGCCTATTATAGATATTATAAACAAAAAGATGAAAGGTCGTTTAGATTCAAGTTCACATTTAACGTCTTATCTTTTAAATCTGTATTATCATTATAAGGATCCACAACTCCAATATGATCCCGATATAATGAATGCGGTTCTTGATTTTTTTGATACATTACTTTGTAACAATTTTATGATGCAAAGGCAAGTTGTAACAATTGACTTGCTAAAGTACAAGAAAAAAGTTGATAAATTTGGTTGCGATCTTTCAATTAAAAATTGTAGGGTGAATGATGTCGAGTTTGATCCAGGTAATTCGTTTTACTTTTAGTTAACTATTTTAGTATTTTATAAAAATTTAGATATTTATCGATTAATAATGTGCTTTTGTTTAAAAAACTTGTAGCTAGTTGGTGCGGACTATTTGGTGGCACACCTCCTCATTTGACAAAGATTGCAATGATGATTCTTTCTTTGACTAGCAGTTCATCGGGTTGTGAAAGGAATTGGAGCATGTTTGAAGGGGTTAGTAATATAAAATATTAAATTTAAATTTTATAAAATATAAATATTAAGCACATTTCAACTCTTTGTTGTGTTTACATTTCTAGGTACATACAAAAAAACGAAATAGATTGGAGGCAAGCAAATTGAATAATCTTGTTTAGGTTCAATTCAATGCTAATTTAATGGAAAAAAAAAACAAAAACGAATAGATAGAAATATGGAGGTGTTGTTAGCAAGTGATTCACTCTCAGATCAAGAATGGATTGTTGATGTAGATGAAATAGACCCTCAAAATGGTTAATGAAGATCTAGGAATTGATGATAATCAAGCACCATGAGAAAGTCCAAGAACGAGCGAACTTTTCAATGAAGATTTTGAGTCTGAGAGTGAGGAGCAAGTGTTAGAAGAAGACGAATATGAGTTGGATGAGGTTTAAATAATGAAAGTGTGTAGAGAAGATTAGAAGATAATTTGTTTTATTTTTGTGTTTTTTAAACTTATTATGAACTTGTTGGATGATGATTTGGTGTGTTTGTTGAACTTATTATTAACATTTTATGTTTGTTTTGGTCTTTTGGATGATAATTTGTTGTGCTTATTAAACTTGTTATTAAACTTTTATGCTTATTTACTTATATTATTATGATTAAATTTATACTTATTAATTTTTGAATAATTTTATTAATGATTAATGGTCCCCGATTAATCACCATCTAACCAATTAATCTTTTAACCCTAGTCCACCGCCGAGCTGCCGTCATGTGATTTTTGCAATATATATATATATATATATATATATATATATATATATATATATATATATATATATATATATATATATATATATATATATATATAGTTATTTATTAATTTTGTAATTTATTTTTGTAAATATGTTCAAAATGTTTCATCCGATAAAAAAAACATTAATGTACATTTGCTCAAAAGTTTTGTATCTATAAAATATTTAATTATAATATATCTTCTTATTAGTTGTTTATAAATTTCAAATCACAACTAAATTATTTGTTTGTTCTTCCTCTCTAAAGTTGGATAATATTATAATTATATGTCGTTTTAAAATTTTGAAAACCGAATTATAAAAACCGATCCAACCTAATTGTAATTAGATCCGATCGGAATGGATTTGAATTTAGTTTTGACTATTCGAATCCATGTTTTGAAAACCAAAATCAATTTGGATTTACTTGATTGGATCGGATCAAACCGATCCATCCAAACGAACACCCCTAGCGGGATTACATGGGCCACTTAGACGGTTTCCATAACCATTTTGCTTTGTACTTCTCTAACCATTGATTGTGATCTATTAACCTCCACTTGCTTTGCACTTCCGTAACCATTGATTTTGATGTATTAAATTAGATTTATTCATTTGCTTGCATGATACATCTTAACTAACAGCCGATTATTCGTTATTCAAGTCTCTATGTAATTAAATATCATATTATTATTTTTATCAAAAGAAATTGATTAGTTACGAAAAAGGGCATAAATCAATGATCTTTAGTTGAATGACATAAAAGTGGAGTTTGAAATGAATCATTTGAGCGTAAGAAATTATAATCCCCATAACCAACTTAAGTTTTTTATGATATAGAAAATTTTGAATGTCGTTGTTTCGATAGTGATATGGTGACCGATTATTTACGTAAATTTTGCGTATATGTTTCTGAGATTTTTAAGTTTCATTCCCCCCCCCCCCCCCCCCCCCCCCCCCCCCCCCCCCCCCCTTCTTCTTTTATTTTTGCACTTCCTTGCATATTTTGTTTTAAGTTACCAAAACTGATTCTTACAATTATCTCAATTATATTACTTTGACGCTTGACCCAACTTCTTTCCACAACCAAAAGTGTTTTCCTTTTGAGTATTATTATTTTTAAGATATACGGTGATTTTAAGAAAATATGTTTATACTTCATATATGTGCTCAATAAAATACCTTCTTATATCATGTACATGAAAAAAATAAAAATTTGAAAATGTGTAAAGGAAAGATTTATATATATTTTCTTAATTCTTGGATTGACTCGATGAATAAAGCCTTTTTTGAAGTAGTTGTCTTGGATTTCCTTAAGGGTTATTTGAAACTTTAGAAATTGTTTGGTTTTCTGGAATTACAAGTATCCAAAAAACATAATGTTTGATAGATTTGTTTCTGATTCTTAATATTAACTCCTACATATCATTATTTTTAAGCCGAAAGTAACTCGATTTTTTGGTTATAGAATCGAATATTAGCTATTAATTCTTTGTAATTGTTCCGTTCTTTACTAACAACTTGACAGTTAATCAAAGTGGACTGAAAGTAGTTTCTAGTGCTTACGTGCAACACATGTTCAAGACCTTCATCTAGCTATCCTTATAAATAGGTTTGGCCAACATATGTCTTCTGTGAAGTATCATATTATTCTTAAATATCGGCTTATGATCCAAATGACGAGATATTCCACTACATTTGGACTCTTTTAGAGAGCATGTACGCATGATATGGTTGTAGATGTTTTGTTTACATATTTAAACGTATCAGGCTTTCCGACAAAAATAATGTCAACTCTTAGACCGACTGACGTTTTGATTTTTTGATGAGTTGGAGGAAAACATGTATGTGCGGACCTTGCAGTGGTATCCCTCTCGTGGGCTTAAGGGTTGGGGTTTTAAGACGGGACAGGTTGCTTTAGAAGCTGCTACATTCAACGTCGCTAAATATGAAAAAATCGTGTATGGAAAATCAACACATATTCATATCATTTGTGTTTGATACGTTTTGTTTCCACACGTCGAATGCGTTGAAGCTTCTTAATAGACTATAAAAGACTATGCACATCAATGTTATATCTCCTAAACATACCGACCTAATTTTCAAAAGAATTGGTTTTAACATACAAAAATACTTGGTATCACAATTTATTTTCTGTTTCAGTCTCACATGTTCTACCGTAATATCTATTAGTGGATTATATTAAATCAAAAAGATTACTAAAAACACTGGGTTGTTCATTATATAAGTTTTCGTCTTTACTTATGTACTGTTGCTTCCGCTGCCACTTTATTGAATAGAATTTTTCAACTGTTCTACAAAAAAAAAAAAATTGCTTTCAAATTTGTCGCACTAAAAATGAGTTGTTAAAATTTTACATTACATTCGTTGAAAGAAGAAAGGTATTTACTTTAAATAGCTTAAAACGAATCATTATGTTTTCAAGAAAAACAACACAAACTTTTAGTTTTCAAATTAACAGTAAAATGATTGATTGTTGGACGTCGCTTTCCAATGGTCGGGAGTTATGTTTTAATCATGTTGCCAAAAAAACTAGTATAAATTTTTGGTACCCTACTTTTTATCTTTTTGATATTATTGTGAAAAATTAAATTTTATTTTTTAATTTTTATTTCTTATTACAATTTTTTTTTTTTGATTTTGTTCATCGACTTGGATTTAGGGATGTAAACTTGACATGCGGATTCGGGTACCCATCGGAATCCGACCCTAACATGGCAAGTATTACCCATCTTAACGGGGACGAGGAAAAAATATCATACTTGAAATAGGTACAGGATATGGACGGATAGTCCTATCCGTTCCGTCTAAGACATGATATCTACTCACTCATTAAATCGAAAATTATTAAGGAAAAAGTTGGTTGCAAGAATCGAAAACATGACCTCCTACAAGTAAATAATGAGATTTAATTATTTAACCAACAAGATACAGGTTGTTTTATGTATTAAACACTGATTTCTTTTATATATTATGAAAGGTAGATGGAAATCATTTATATTACTTTTATTAATAATATTACCATTACTATTATTAATAAGATTTAATATTGCTATTGTTATTATTATTTTTATTAAAAATATAAAAAAATAATAAAAAAAACCTTTTCAAACTTGGTTTTACACTAATGCAAAAATAACTTAAGGTCACATTTTTTGAAAAATAATCTATCACACTTTTTATTCAAAGTGTTGCCAAATGTCAATAAAAAAAATTTAGAGGCTACTTTTAGATACATTAAATTTTTTTTTGTCTGGTCATTATATAGATAATCAAAATTTTTATCATACTTAATAATACCAAATTTGACAATTATTATCCACACTTGAAAATTGTAGCCATTATCACCATCTACCATGATTAGTGATTCACATTATGGTACTTTTTTTATAAGACAACAGATAAATATATAATGATATGAGGCAATTATTTATATTTATGTTTCATAATGCATTTTTTAGACATGAAATCCAATGTAGCTAACAGGTGATATGTATAACCATATTAAATATTTGTGTGTTCGTATGATGATATTTATTAGTGACTTAGTAAAACCAGAAAATAAGTTACGTGTAGTGGTTTATGGTCATGTGCGTTTTAATATGTACGTCAAAATATGATGAATTGGCTTTGAAGGAACAAATATTATGAGTGTAAGTAGCATTTGGTCATGGTTACAATTATTATGTGTATCTAGAGGTAAATTTAAGTATAGAATAAATATAATGTATGATCAATATAATTATAATATGGTTATTGAATATGTGACTATGATTATATAATAATCATTTTTTTTTGGACTAGTATATGTCTGAAGTTAAAAATTATTCTTCATAAAACGAGAATATTTTTCTGTAAATATTTACTAGTGAGTTAATAATATATTTATGCTTTGTCTTATTTATATATATATATATATATATATATATATATATATATATATATATATATATAGATTAATTTCAAACCCCCTTAGAGAACAATAGTTTGATGTGATTGGCTGTAATTTTTCTTTTTTATTTTTATTTATTTTGGTCCACAATAAATCTTTTATATTTTTTCACACAGTGGGTTACACGTGCATTCTGGTTTAGGTTTACCATCTACGTGGTGATGTTCTTTGCGTTCCACCGTTTATTGTTCTGATAGACTGATACCACTACTCAATGCTTCCAATCAGACACAGAGAACATATAGTTCACCGCCTCAATATCTTCTCTATCACATTATCTCATTTGTTTCGTTTTTTCTCTCACCACCTCCATCATATAATCATCTACTTCACAACAGCCTCCTCCACCGATAATCATCGTTTTTTTCTTCAAGATTCCACATGGGTTTCCACCGACCGCCATTATCTACTTCTGATCTCCACCCATCAAGAAACCTAGGTTTCTTCTTCTTCTCCGTTTCTTCCTTACTGATCATCACATCCTTCTTCCTTACTTCGAATATCGATTTCTTCCCCCATCGCCTACGGCTCTGTTGTATCGATGCTTTTTCACAATGTTCCGATCATTGACACTGGTGGTAGAAGAAGGCGGTCGACCAGCGGTACCATGCCCCATCGCCTATACAGGTAAACTTCGTCTATATATATATATATATATATATATATATATATATATATATATATATATATATATATATATATATATATATATATATATATATATATATATCGATTTCTACATTTTTTTCAATAAGAACCAATTAGTTTGAGGTTAAATAGGGTTTTTCATAACATAAATAATCGCAGGGCGGCATGTCTATTGCAAATTGCAAGTAAGAATTTTAGTTGTCAACATATGGTTGAAAATTAGCTCTGTGATCTCTACAGAGCAAGTGATGTATGTTTCAATGTTCATCAAATATTCTCCTTCTTAACAGGTTTGATCCTCTATCCATCCTGTTTGCTGGTTCGTTAACGCTTTCAGCTACAGGTCGGACCTGTAGACTGACCTTGTTTCTTCGAAATTTAAATTTTGGGTGGCCAGGTGCGTCGTTTAGGGTTCGATCGGACCAATCGATTACACACCCCTGTATCGATAATAGGTTTGATTTCTATTCCCCTTTCTTTATTTCTTCGTTTTATAAATCAAACCCCTATTATGTGTTTGAAGAACAAAAAAGCTACCCGTCTTTGTATCAAGGAATTTTTTTGTCGCCTCATCTTTCTTCTTCCTTAAACCGATCTCATCTATTTCATTGTTGGAAATATACACATGTCAACGATTAAACCCTAGCATTTTATATATGATTTACTTACCGATTTATGATCTTTTTCCATTTTGTAGGATGTTGTTTGAGTCTTTGAATGGTGTAAACATAGTTGGGAAGAATAAAAGCTTGAAATTATGCTCTAGGAAGTAAACTAGAAACTCTTATTAGGTTTTTAAACTAAAGATATATGACCTAGTAGTTGACCAAAATTTACTACTAGTAGCAAAGGTAACATCCGGAAGAAATCAAAAGGTATCAAATAGATAAAGATAGTATAATCAACGTAACTTTCTAACAAATATAAGCAATCAAGGGTTGGTTGTCAAGTGTTTCAATTAAAAAAATACTAAATAATGAGAGATGTGTTGAGTTTCTGCACATCAGCTTTCATGGAATCAGGTTTTTAATTTAGTTGTTAATTATATTTTTCATGTGTTAATTATGAATCTTTAAGGTGGTCATGGGTGAACATGAAATGACCCAACTTAGTTTAACAAGATGGAATGGTTAGAAGGGCTTTTCAATCGTTTACTATATAAAGTTATTACCTTCTACCTCTTTATCAACTCTACATTTGTTTGGATAGGATTCGTTGGAATAAAGAACTTAATAGAACAATGCAAACGCTATTTGTAGCAATGTTTCCAAAAATAAAAAATGATGGTACGAACATGACTATCTCGAACAAACTGCTATCAATCCAAACAGAAAATAAATGGATCTTACTGGCCTTAGAAAAATGAAAAGGTTTTATTGGTTTGGTTAAATCCATGACTTTATATCAAGAGTGATGGTGGTCCAATGTTGATGTTCACAATGGGAAGTTGCTTGCCTTTTATACTTGATCTGAAGCAAGGTATGCAAAACTTTTGTCTACTCCTCAAATTTATAATGAATATCAAAAGGCCATTGTAATCTATTTTGGGGTAATAATCAAAATTGAAATTGTTGCCAATGTGCTTAAAAGTTGACTGAAATTCTTAAATGTTGTTTAAAAGCTTAAAGATTCAGATCATATAAAAATGAAATTATTAGCATTAATATCATCAACTGATATTGCATTCCCACTTTGCATTTGCAGGTTAACCTTTTGGTGCTCAAGTATTATGGTATTGAAAGAAATGATGCCAATAAGCCTACCTAATTGCATCTAGTCGGTTGATAACCAGCAAGAAACAAAATCAGTGACAAATAAAGTGATGATACAGGTAATTTATGTAATAATCCTTTAATTTAGTTACTTGTAGTTTACAAATGAATACCTTCCAACCCCACAAAACAGTGAATTTTCCATAGTTATTATTATTTGTTTTGGAGAGGGACACCCTCTGGAAATTTTTATAAAATAAAAAGAGAAGGATAGAAAAAAATAGGAAGACTCTCATGAACACTTCTACCGCTCTCACCTAGATCCTCACCCATAATCATATCTTCAAAATATTACTTAAACAAGTTGCTTTTAGTGCTTTATGGTTATGTGTCTTTTTTTTTGTGTCTTGAGGATTAGAGCTTATGTCTCAGGGCGCAAGGCTTATGATTTATGGTGTATGGCCTAAAGCTTAAAACTTAAGGCATATGCCTTATGGCTCATGGATAATGATTTATTATTTTTTTCTTAGGCTTAGGATTTAAGGATTATATTGCGTTCCTTGTAGCTTATGGCTTAAGGATTATAGATTACGAATAGGGCATATGACTTAAGGCTTTTGGCTTAAGGTTTATGGATTTTGTCTTTGGGTTTAATGCTTAGGGCTTGGGGCTTGAGGATTAAAACTTATGGCTTTTGGCATATACTTATATCTTATGGTGTAGAGATTATAACTTAAAGCTTAGGCCATAAGCCTTCTGGCTCATGGATTATGGTTTAGGGCTTAAGACTTATGGATTAAAGCTTTAAGTTTATGAATTATTATATGATATATGGCTTGTAGATTAAGACTTTGGGTTTATATTTTAGGTCATAATGGTTAAGGCTTTAGGCTTTGGGCTTTTGGCATATGGTTTAGAGATTAGGGATCACAGATTGTTATAAATACCGTAGGTCTTATGCATTATGGTTTTGGGCTTATGGCTTATAATTTACGGATTATGGCGACATGCTTAAGCCTTAAGGCATAATGCATAAGGATTATGGATTAACCCCACCCAACATTTACCTTGCCCCTGTCCATCCCCACCCTCACCCCATACATATATGCCCATTGCCAAAAGCCTAAGCCCACGCCGATGACTACGCCACCCAACCTATACCTTCCCAACACACACCCTAACCCACACCACCTGCTACTACTTCCCTGTTCATAAATCATAATCCTTAAGGAATAATTAGTATGTTTTAAGCCCTAAGCCCTAATAATTAAGACTTAACCCATTAAGCATAATCCTTAAGGAATAACTCGTAATGCTATAAGTCATAAACCCTGAGTTATAAGCCGTAAGTCACAAAGCCCAAACCGTCACCATTACACGCTAATACCTATATTCTCAGTCCCAAAATCCCACGATCAAGATCGCGGACTATTGCTTAATGCTTAAAGCTTTAAGCTTATGTATGGAGGCTTATTGTTTATGATTTGGACTTATAGATTATAGATTATGATGTATGTGTCACAACTCAAGGATTATGTCATAGGTCTTACATCTTAAGGATTTTGGAATAAGGTTTTTTGCTTATGGATTATAGTTTGTGGCTTATCGTTTATGGTTTATGTTGGATTAGGTGTCTAAGATGGTGGGTTTTGGTCATAAGAACGTCCTATGTGCTCATACAAACCCTAATGCTTGGATCTAGGTTTCTCTATTGTACATGCAAGTTATCCAAGACTATAAACCTTAATTCTAGCATACAAGTAATCATATTAACATAAGAATGGGTTTAAGATCATACCTTGATTGTTATGTAGCAATAATAATTCCAAATCTCCTTGTATTGACTTTAGAAAGCTTAGAGTCACAAATATCACTCCTCTAATGGTTCACAAACACCATAAGCAAGAGGATGAAGAGGAGAGAGTATGAAGGCTGCCCAAAACATGTTCTAACCCTATAAGAAGTATTCTCCACGTTTTTGGGTCATGAGGGGTCTTTATATAGTGAGGCTATTAGGGTTATCTAACAAGGAAACCCTAATTTGGATGCTTAAGCCCTAAGCAACCCATAGAGTCCTTTAATTAAGGCCTTGGATGATTTCCTTATGGGCTTCCCTATAGAATTCGTCCACTCCTTAATTTAAGACAATCCATAGCCCAAATTGCAATTATCTTATAATTACAATTCCAGTCCCTTAAGTTTAATTAATCTCTTTTAGTCACAAAACTAATTACTAATTAATTCTTGACTAATATTAATTAAACAATATGATTTCTCCTTTAATATATTATTCTCATAATATATTAATAAATCATATTTAATCATTTCTCTCCATAATTCATCCTATCAAGTTGCTTTGGTGAAGGCAACCCAAAAGGACCATGCACCATCGGGTCAAGTACCTACCAAAATAGTTATGGACTTAGACACTAATCCAACAGTCTCCCACTTGGATAAGTCTAATAGCTATTCTGCGTATGACTTCAGATCCTGATCTGCAATCGTAGCTTTCCAAAGCCGCTGTCAACTCCGATCCTATCAGATACGCGTGTCCTTTAGATAAGGGATCATATATTCCTCCATTCTAGATATCGTAAGACATGATTTCTAATCATTCTCTTTGTACTATTTCTCGATCTCCGATTTGTGACGACTGCCTAATTGAACAAATCAAACCAGCCCTAGCCCGGCCGAGCATTTACGTTTGTCATCACTAAATCATCGAGGGGCCCAAAGATATCGCTTTTATCTTACTTTGGATAAAAGGAACAGATAAACTTTGATTTAATGCTCGCTTGCACTTACTCACCGAATCACACACAACAATATGTTTTATGACACCAAGTTACTGGTGCGTTTGCATATTATCAATGTGCAACCGATTTGTAAGATACAACTCACACATCTTGGTTTCAAGAATATAAGATGTTATCGTCTCACCAATCACTCGTGATACAATTCATGGAGTGATCCAAGTGAGCGTGGGTTTAATCCAATGCTCAAATTCATATTCATAAGCACTCATGAACATTGCAGCAAACATTTGCTTATGTCTAATACTCTTTTAGACAATCCACACACCAATTCACGACAGTCTTCATTCATATTTACTTCCAACATATGAACGACTGTGGCCCGTTAGAATAATTCGATTATTCTTAATAACCTCAATTATTCTGGAAGTCAAAACATGCAAAGTGAAACACAATAATTGTACTAATCCCATATGGCCTCAAACCTTTGAGCATAAATAAAACACCTGTTATTTATCACCATATCGATTACTCATTATTTGTCGTTTCGGGTAATCAACTTCTTACTTGAATTATTACACTTGTCCCATGCTCTTAGCATGCACACAATGTTTACCTACGGTTCTTACTTTTGTGAAATAGATCAAATTGAACACATTTCCAATCATTCTCATCTCAAAACTCCAAATCCTTTTCCATAAGTGAAAGAATATCAAATTCTTGCTACTTATTGAATATGCTAGATTCTAACATTCTATGCAACAATCCTTTCGTAATATCATTGCACAAAAGTCACAAAGACTATTTCCAATGATATTACAAAGTCCTCTATCGGATATTGTTACAAGACAATTCCTTAGATATGATGTCTCTCACTCAAAGTACATTCTTTGAACATCCTTTTGCATAAAAGTTTCTAATCTAGACATAGATTTTCAATATTCAATTCCTAATATGGACACGCTTCCATATTTTCCATTTGACAACTCATTCTTAATAGAATCTTGTCTATTCATAATAATGTCGATATGGTCCATTCAATACCATGCTTCCAACTACTCACAAGCAACCAATCCTCATCGAACTTTGGATTGTCCTTTGATAATTGTTTAATTATTTTAGTCAAAACCGATCCTAGTCCTTTTTCCCTCTAAATGCGCTAGACATTTGGAAAATTTTAGAATGGTCAAACATTAAAGCATTTGCAATCGATCCTATACCCGAAGTGTATGGGACACGATGCATAATGTTTTATTTGCTATGTTCTCAAAATTTGAATTGTGAAGAGGAATGTCGTAATCATAATTGAAATTTTAAGAACACACTATGTACCTTTGACTAAATTTTATTAACATTCCACAACCTATGCCTTTAGATTTTAAATGAAGCATAATATTCTCTCCCTTAATTATAGCAAAACAACTATTCCATCCTTACAACTTTGCAAAGAATGACTCTTGTTTTCTATAATTAATATTGCCAACTTGCAATATTTTCCTTAATAATCATACAATCATAACATTTATGCTCCCACTATCATGATGATTATTATAAAACGTAACACTTATGCTCCCACTAGCTTTGACATGTATACATAAACATCTTAACTTTCAGAAAAAACAATACCTATTGAATTTCTTAAGTCCATGTTTCTAATACTTAATGCTTTCATAATCTTTTATCAAGGCCTCTTAAAATCATACACCTTTGCCTTAGATAGCTTATATGTGTGTTTAAACAATTAAGACTAATTGCCAAACCTCACAATTCACATCATGGAAAGGGATACCGTAACCATAATTGAATTCGAGAATGCAACTTTACAATCACTATCTTCTTAAAATATTTCTTAGTGAAAGCATTTCCTCACAATCATTTTCATGAAGGAGGAAATCTTATGACACTTAGATTTTAATGGTGTATATGTTCCTATCCATGTGAATTTGTCGAAACCAAAGTTTACGATAAATTCAAACTCATATGGACCAAACTCTTTTAATCTTGATTTCTTGCCTTATGGTAGCACAACTGCCCACCATGTCTTCCAAGTAGTTAAGCAGCTCACCTTTTTCCTATCAATGTACCTTTCATTGATCAAGGTGCTTTGCCTTTTATGCGTTCAAAATGAGAACTCATAGAACTCACATGCATAATTAACTTAATTGGAAACAGCACAGAAACAAAATAATATCAACACGATAGGTTGTAAACCTCAACTCGTGTGCTAGTGATGATGGATAAGGTTTATTTGATTTGTTCTTGAAACCTTTCAAGACCATTAAGACTCCCACTGACTCCTTGACATATAAGATTCTCTTTGTCAATAACCATTTCTTGACGAAACAAATATTCAAGAGTTAGTGTAGCTTTTATGAAAACACTTCATAAATTTGGTCCTAGTTGGTCTTTGTCTTATCCATGACATCACAACTTTCCACATTTGATGAATGTTATAAACCTTCTTAATACTTTTCACTCATTGTCACAATCTTAACTCTAAGACTTGTTTTGGAACGAAGTATGATTGACTTCTTGATTTAACCATTTCTTCAATTCTTGATTCCTCTACTTAGACATACAATTGTACTAAGACTCACTTAGAGGATCAATTAAGATATGGTTCTTAATCATAAAGACCTATCATAAAGCATAAAAGTTACTCTCCCTTCTTCTTAGAATGGAGAAACTTTTATCTTTCTGCCTACTTGATTCTTCTTATTCGTTTTGCTATTGATTTAAACCTTTTTAATCAATTCCAAATTACACTTAATCTTATCATATTTACTAAACCTTTAGTAAATCATGACGAATATCTTTGTTACTCTTATGGTGGACTTGATCAACACGCAACTTTGTGTACTCGATCTCCTAGTCCTTCACTTGACACTTTGTCAATGAATTAGTCTAATTTCCAAATATGAAATTTCTCATTCATCATGCAACCAAGTTGCGTGATTCCAAATTTCTATCCAATTGAAATTTAGGCGATGAGAAACTCTCCCTATTTGGTAAATTCTCGACACTTCCATAAATAAGAATCATATCCATTCGTTGTAGAACTATGTAAACATCAATTTTCATAATGATTTCATTGCAAGGAAATAAACAAATAAATAAATAAGTCAAACAAAAATTATTTTATTTATAAAAGCAGTGGAAAACATTTGTCCTTACAATGCAAAATCCATTGAAAACTATGTAGTCGAATATTCCTAATAATTCTATCATAAATATATAAGCTCTAATCTTCAAGTCCATGCGATTGAGATCCATTTCTTTGTGATTAGACTCATCTTGCTCTTTCATCAAGTTTCCTTTCTTTTCACCGATCCTGCAAAACATTCAAATGCAATCTTATCACATCATGTATTAACAATCAATGAATAGGAACTTAACAAAGTTAGATAGTGGATTTTACCTGAAGCGCAGTCATACTCTTTGACTCTCCCATCTTTGGAATTTTCAGGCTCTTGGGGCAGACTTCTATCCAACGCCCTTTCTCTTGGCAGCAAACGCGAGTCGGTTCTCCTAGAACGTCCTCAGAAGCATGGTCGGTTGACTCTCCCAACAAATACGCTCCATTGCTTCGCCAAATCATTTCTGATTCAGCAGCAATGAGCATGTAAGTTAGGTCAATGAGGTTATCGTCATGATCCATCATATAATACTTTCTTTTGAACTCATTATATGATTCAGGGAGTGACTGCAGAACCCAGTTCACCGCTAACTCATCGGGGAATGACACACCCAACATTATCAACCTATCAATGTGTGATTTCATTCCTAGAACGTGGGCACACACGGGTTTACCATGTTCATGTTTCATTTCCAATAGGGCTTTAGTGATGTTGAACCTTTCAATTCTTCGATCTTGTGGGTTAGGGAGAACAATTAGAGGAGGTGGAGGAAGTGAAGCATGATATCTTGTTCCTCGATCGAATTGTGGAATACCATCTTCATGTGGAATGCTTGTTCCATGGGATTTGGGAAGACCATAGTTGTCGAACTTTGACATCTACAAAACGGGAGAAAACAAATTCAAGTTAGTTGATCGATTGAGTCCTTGGTAAATCACCGAAACGAAATTCCAAGGCTAGGACCCAACACAATACGCTACAACCTAGAAAAGGGATGTCGTAATCTAGTTGCAGAATATTTGAAGGTAAGTGAATGACGATTCACTAATTTCCACCATGAAAAACAAAAATAAATTTAAGTTTTAAATCTATGAAAACTCCTAGATCCTTTGAGATTCATTGAACATTTCAATGGCATGTTTAAATCTCGATATGCCCTTCTTGTTTGTGACTGGGATGCCGAGGATCACAAAGCGTGTGTGAATAACCATGCAAACTTACATGGTGCCCTCACATGTTACAGTCACCTATTCGATGTGCCGGTAAACCACACACGCTCCACCGAACTATGACAAACATTGAGTCACCCTTTGCTACCTTTGCTTAGAACCATTTAGTGTGTCGGTAAACCACACACGCTCCACTAACGTCTTCGCAAGGGCATAAAGTGTAATTTCATGGAATTGCATCAATTCACTTTTGCCTAAGTAACTAAGATTGGAAATTTGAAAAACATTTAGTTACTTTGTATTTCATTATACTTATATCGGAAGGTTTCGTCCTATCCAACCCGTTCGGCTGACGACCCTCCACTAGTGAAGAGTGCGGTGGGTAAGAGTGGATACCCATTCAATCGTCATTTTATAGGCAATTTCCTTAAACACCCCTTATAGACCAGCTTCGTGAATGAGGCATACTAACGGTAAGACTGACTTTTACTCATACATATATATAATGTTAGACTTTTAATGTTATATATATAGTATAGGGTGTATTTTACACTTTTAAAATACTAGGTGGTCAAATTTAATAATTATACTTTTAATTCAATTAAATTGCAAACCAAAACTTTTATGGATTTATTAAACCTCTTTTAATTACACACCTTAATTAATTAATAAAATCATAAGGGTGTGAATTGAACTTTTCAAAACATTACTGGGGTTTAGAATTTAACATTCCTAACTAAACATTTTAATCAACTTTTAAATTCCAAAACTTGAGGGCAAGTTTTGAAACATTTCAAAAACATTAGGGTTTAGAATTTAAATATACATCAAAATTAAACCTTTAATCAAAATTTAAATTCAAAACTTGAGGGAAAGTTTTGAAACATTTCAAAACATTAGGGTTTCAACTATTTAAATTTCAAAACAACAAAACTTTTGGGTTCAAATTTAAACTATAAAACCTAAAGGGGAAAATATGAAACTTTTCATAACAACAAGGATCAAATAACAAATAATCTTAATTAACATTTAATCACATAATTATCCATATTTGATTTATTTAATGATCTCTTGCAAAACAATTTACCAATTTAATCAAAATAATTAATCAATTATCACATAAGGAAACAAATATTTTATTAATTGATAAATATCTTTAATTAGATCAAGAATATAGTCAAATATATCATAAAATCGGATTTATATTGATCTAAGATGATAAGGCAACTATGCTTAAGCAAAAACAACAAGAAATCCCGGTTTTCCCTCCATCTGACCAGCCGACTCGCCGAGTTAGGTATGGACTCGTCGAGTCAGCATGAACTCGGCGAGTTCATCTATGGACTCGGCAAGTCCAGCCCCCAGAAACACAAAAATTGAATTTTTCAATCATACAAAGCATCAATACAATAAAAACCAATCTAGACTCTGATACAACTGATGGGTTTTGGTCATAAGAACATCCTATGTGCTCATACAAACCCTAATGCTTGGATCTAGGTTTCTCTATTGTACATGCAAGTTATCCAAGACTATAAACTCTAATTCTAGCATACAAGTAATCATATTAACATAAGAATGGGTTTAAGATCATACCTTGATTGTTATGTAGCAATAACAATTCCAAATCTCCTTGTATTGACTTTAGAAAGCTTAGAGTCACAAATGTCACTCCTCTAATGGTTCACAAACACCATAAGCAAGAGGATGTAGAGGAGAGAGTATGAAGGCTGCCCAAAACGTGTTCTAAACCTAGAAGAAGTATTCTCCCCATTTTTGGGTCATAAGGGGTCTTTATATAGTGAGGCTATTAGGGTTATCTAACAAGGAAACCCTAATTTGGATGCTTAAGCCCTAAGCAACCCATAGAGCCCTTTAATTAAGGCCTTGGACGATTTCCTTATGGGCTTCCCTATAGAATTTGTCCACTCCTTAATTTAAGACAATCCATAGCCCAAATTGCAATTATCTTATAATTACAATTCCAGTCCCTTAAGTTTATTTAATCTCTTTTAGTCACAAAACTAATTACTAATTAATTCTTGACTAATATTAATTAAACAATATGATTTCTCCTTTAATATATTATTCTCATAATATATTAATAAATCATATTTAATCATTTCTCTCCATAATTCATCCTATCAAGTTGCTTTGGTGAAGGCAACCCAAAAGGACCATGCACCATCGGGTCAAGTACCTACCAAAATAGTTATGGACTTAGACACTAATCCAACATAAGCCTATAACTATAGTTGGTATATATTTAAATTGATAGTAGCACAGTCCTTTTAGGTTGCCCTCACGACTAGCAACTAGACATGATGATTTTAAAGAAAGAGGTTGATTTATTATTTGATTAATAGATTGAAATAAATGATTTGTTATTAAATTATGGAAATTATATATTAATCAGAAATAGTAATATTTAATCAGAAATTAATTGGAATTAACTTTGGGATTAAGATAATTAATTAAAAGTGTAGGGACTGAAGTGTAATTGTTCAATAGTTAAGCAAGAGGCAATATAGAACCCTCCTTTAAGCATGGACGGTTTCTTCATGCTTAAGGAGTTCTAGAATAGTCGTTGGTAGATAAACACAAAAGTGGATAATTGTCCGGTTAAAGATTATCTTGGATATGGTTTATCTAGGGTTTCTTGACTGTACTATATATTCAGCCTAAACCCTCTAATTCTTAACCATATGTTCTTTGAACGACCTAGTCAAAATTTTGAGCCTCTCTCATCCTTCTCAATCATCTTCTATTGCTAGTGTTGGGTGTGAACCATTATAGGCGGCACACTTGTGATGCTTGTTCTCAAGGCTTCATCAACACATGGATTTTTTATTATTATTACTATATAACAATCAGGGTATGATTCTTTTAACCCTTATTGTGTATTTCGAATATATGCTAGTATGCTAGGGTTTTTCTATTTTGTTGTTCAAGTTATATGTTCAATTAGAGAAAACATAGATCAAAATATTTAGGGTTGTATGCACACATAAGATTATATGTTTTTAATAATACCCATTAGTGGTATTATAGCATAGGTTTAGTTTTCTATTGAATTGATGCAAATATTTAACTTGAGCGAGGTGAAGCAAATAGAATAGTGATTCTTTTCCGACACCACGATGTAGTGACCTTCACCATGACGTGGTGACTTACGATTTTTCTCTACCATGATGTGGTAATTGTTTACCACGATGTGGAGGGCTGTCAAATTCAAAAAATTTGGTTTTTAAGATATCTCATGAATTGATTAGGATAATTACCTTTAATAATGTTTTAATAGGATAAAACTGAATATATATATATATATATATATATATATATATATATATATATATTAAAGTAATATGATATCCTTATGTTGAATTCATGATTAGTTTATTTCAATTTAATTAATTGAATATTAATTTTGAAATTAAAAAAAAAATGCACCCTTATATTTTATATAACACTAAAATTCTAATATTAGTGTGTGTGTGTGTATATATATACATATATATGTATGTATGTATGTATGTATGTATATATATATATATATATATATATATATATATATATATATATATATATATATATATATATAAGATAAGTCAATTGAACCCCTAGTACGCCTCATTCACGAAGCTGGTCTATAAGGGGGTATAAGGAAATTTCCAATAAAATGACAATTGAATAGGTGTCCACTGTCACCCACCGCTTCCTTGATTGGTGGAGGGTCGTTTGTCGAACAGGTTTGATAGGACAACTTAATTCCTAGTAAAAAGTATAATGATTTATGAAGTAACTAAACATATTTTTTAAAAATTCCCAATCTTAGTTACAATAGGATAAACGTGAACTAGTATGCTGACCCATGAAATTACACATTGCAATTTATGTGTCGTTAGTGGAGTTTGTATGGTTAACCAACACACTAAGAAACAAGAATAAAGAGTGGAAATGGGTGTCTCGAAAATTAACATTGATGAATGGAGTGTGTGTGGCTAACTGGTACGTTAAAATGAGATGGTAAAGACATCGAGAGTACCAAGTTAATTTGCATGGTTATTCACATCTTGTTTGTGATCATCGGTATCTAAGTTACAAATGGAAGAGAATAATAGAGATTAAACATGCCATTGAAAAGTTCAATGAATTTAAAAAGAGCTAGGAATTTCAATTGAAACTAAATTCATTAACTTTTTTTTTTCTATGGTGAAATTGGTAAATCATCATTTACCTACATTTATGTAATTTACAATTAGATTACGACATTCCTTTTCTAAGTTGTAAATTACTTAGTTGGATCCTAGCCTTGATATTTCATTTTGGGTGTTATATTGAGTATTATTCTATCTAACTAAAACTATATTTTCTACTCTTTTAGATGTATACTCCAACTGATGATTCTTGTTCCTCCTCCTCCTTCAACAACAACTTCTCTCTGTTGAATGTTTGCTAAAAGGTGCAATTGGATGGCACCAACTACAATGATTGGATTCACAACATCAAAGTCGCTTACAGAAAAAACACTGTAATGATGCCACAAAGGTTGTGTGCATTATGGTGGCGACAATGACTATAGAATTACAAAGGCACTATGAGGATTATTATTCGTATGATATAAAAAAGGATCTTATGGATAAATATCATAAGCAAGCTCACCAATAAAAGTATGAGGAGGTAAAGTCCCTCATTGCAAGAAAGATGAAGCATGGAGAGTCTGTGAGCAACCACGTTTTGAGAATGTGACGATACATGGATAGAATTATCAAGCTCAATGTGAATTTTGATGAAAAATTAGAAATCAACATAGTATTTAGCTCTCTACCAAGTTGTTATGATATGTTCATTTTGACCTATCATTTGAACAAAAACAATGAAACTACTTTGTCACAATAGCACAGCCGCATTGGAATAGCTGAATGAGGAATGACCGGAAAGAATATTGCCTCATCTCCTACAAGTACACCTATTCTGGCCATAGGGAAAGGGAAAGGGAAGAAGAGGAAAGGTCCTCCCAAACATAACTGGAAGGGGAAGTCCCAAGCTGGGTTGTGAAGTACAAGATCCAAAGGAAAATTTTGTTCTGATGCTCTCCTTATCTCTGACGCTAAAGAGGCCACTTGCTTCTATTGCAATGAAAAGGTGCATTGGAAATGAAGCTGCTTGAAATACTTGCTAGATATCAAGGTTCCTTCATACAGGATGTGGTTTTCATATTTGTTTTGACTTGTACGGGCTAAGAAGAAGTGACGAAGTGGAGCATGGAAGGATAAACTTGTTCGTGAGGAATATGCCATCTTCACATCTCACCAAGATTGGAGTCTATAGCTTAGTTCTTAGTAATGGGTTAGGATTAGATTTAATAAATTGTTGCTACTGATCAGAGATGAAACGAAACATTTTTTCATTTCATGCTTTATTTAAACAAGGTTTTAGATATTATTTTGATGATGAGAATGGTTCTTTTTCCTTTTTATAAAAATGGTGTGTTTTATTTTGAAGCTTTACATTATAATGGTATGTATGAAACATTGATGATTGTAGACAGTTTAGGTAATAGTGTATTTCATATTGATTCGTCTAATGGTGTAGACAAAGCGTGCTTGTGGCATTGTCGTCTTGGACAAGTTAACAAAAAAATGCATGGCCCAACTCCAAAAGGACGGAGTGTTGGAATCATTTAACTTAAGGTTGAATGACACATGAGAGTCTTGATTTTATTGGAAAGATGACAAAATCACGTTTCAATGGTTCTTGTGAAAGTGGTGAAGGATTTTTGGATCTCATACACATAGATGTGTGTGGTCCCTTCAGATCCACCACAAGGTATGCAAATCAATTCTATGTGACTTTTACAGACGATTATAGAAACTATGGATATATCTACTTAATCAAGCATAAGTCAGAAACTTTGAAATGTTCAAAGAGATTAAACAAGAAGTCAAGAATCAATTGGGAAGGAAAATAAAGATGTTAAGAAACTTGTAATAGATAAATGTAATTCTCATTTGATGATTAAGTAATGGAGATTTATTTATGAATAAAGTTTACTGTCTTGTGTCAATTGTATACTATTGTTTCACCTTTTGCATATTTTACTTCCAGAATAATTAGATTGTTCAAATTATCAACAGTCGATCATACTTTGGAAGTAAGTTATGAGGTTAGACTGTCATGAATTGGTTTGTAGATTTTCTAGGTGTTTAGACATTACAAAGGTTTGTTGCAATGTTCATGAGAACTCTTGAAATAAGATTTGAGTATTAGATTGAACCCACGCTCATGTGAATCACTTCATTGAATTTATCATAAGTGATTGTGAGACGATAATATCGTATAATCTTTAAACCGAGATATATGAGTTGTTGTTTACAAGTTGGTTGTGCATTGATAACGCATAAACGCATCAGTAACTTGATTTTATAAAGCATGTTGTTGTGTGAGATTTGATGAGTAAATAGTAAAAGCATATAAGTCAAAATTTATTTGTTCCTTTTATCCTAAGAGGGTAAAAGCGATATCTTAGGCCCCTCGATGATTTTGTGTTGACTTATGTTCCAGGCCCGATTAGGACTGAATTGATGTGTTCAATTAAGTTCTATGTCAAACAAATCAGAAGTCTGGAAACTAACTATTAGACATTGATAATGATTATGTTCCATGTCTTTGTCCCATGATATAT
Organism: Lactuca saligna; assembly: GCF_052625555.1. Classification (NCBI taxonomy): domain Eukaryota; kingdom Viridiplantae; phylum Streptophyta; class Magnoliopsida; order Asterales; family Asteraceae; genus Lactuca; species Lactuca saligna. The sequence goes on along the minus strand of NC_136422.1, from coordinate 53,672,343 downwards.
TTCAGAACGTAGGATTATATGATCCCTTATCTAAATGACGTGTCATTGACTAGGTCACATTTCGACAACGGCTTTTGAGAGCCGTGCTTGCTAATCAGACTCTAAAGTCGCATATGCAGTCATAATTATTAGACTTATCCAAGTGGGAGATTGTTGGATTAGGTGTTTGAGCCCATAACTATAATTGGGATGTACTTAATCTGATAGTAGCATGGTCCTTTTAGGTTTCCTTCACCATAGCAATTTGATAGGATTAATTATGAGAAAGAGTTTGATAAATGATTTAGTAATATACTATAAGAATAATATATTAATTGAGAAATCATATTATTTAATTAGTATTGATCATAAATTAATTTGGAATTAATTTAGTGATCAAAAGAGACTGTTTAGAAGAACGGGGACTGATTATGTAAATTAGTGATAGTTGTAGTTTGGGCTGATGGATCTTATTGATAAGGGGTGGACGAAAATATATCAGAAGCCCATAGACATTTCGTGTAAGGCCTATCATATGGGGGTCTGTGGACTGCTTAGGGCCTAAACAAGGGAATTAGGATTTCTAGTTGAAAACCCTAGTAGCAGATCAACTATATAAGGACCCATTTGCTACCAGTTTTCGGCCCTATGCTTTCATAGAGAACCCTAGCCAAAATTGATAGTCTCCATTTTCTCTCTCTTGTTCATCCATTTCTAAGTGGTGTTTGTGACTCCATTAGAGGTGCATCAATTGAGTCACTAAACTCTTGAAGGTCAAAATCAAGCTATCAACAAGAAAGCTATTCTTCTAACTCTAATATGATTAGATTTCGGTTTAATGTATGCTAGATTGGTGTATTGGCTTTAGAAAATCAATTTGCATATATAACTTGAGAAAACCTAGATCCAAAGCAAATAGGGTTGCATGTGCACCATAAGAATGTTGTAATGCTCAACACCCATTAGTGGTATTAGAGTTTATGGTGTTTTTCATTGGTAATGTTTTCAAAGCTAGAACAAATTCGTTTTTGGCCGCCGACTGCTGACCTCAATGAGTTCTATGATGAACTCGACGAGTTGGACCAAGTGGACGAGTCCATGCCCTGACTTGACGAGTTGGTTTGTTTGATGGCAGATTTTTTGGATTTCAAGCCTAATTTAGGTAAGTATAATTACCATAAACTATTTTAACTATTTAAAATCAAATTTTATGATATGGTAATGAATATCCTCATCTAATTTAAATATAATGGTCAAATTTTAAGATAATGTTCAAAATTATATGATTAGTCTAATTATTTAAATTTTAATCCATAGGTTTTGAAAGGTTTCAAAATTTCCCCTCAAGTTTTGGAATTTAAAATTTATTTAGAAGTTTAATTTTGAAATATTGAATTCTAAAACCCTAGTATTTTAAAAGTTTAAAATGCAACCCTTATACTATAATATTATTAGATCTAGCAAAGCAAAGAGCAAGTTATGAATTCAATTCTCAAAAAAGTCCCGAAATGGAGTGACCTTTCTGGATCCAAACTTATAACAACTTTCCTTACAACCAAATAAACTTAGCTTGGTCTTTATGCTTCATTAATTCATTACAAAAAGCACCAAAAGTGGATGAAAGGAGGTTAGGGTTTCACTGAAGGAACATCCAGGGGTTTAACGTAGTTGAGAAATGACAAGTCATTGGATTTATTTCCCTTTAAATAATAAAAAAAACCTAAAAACATGTTTAGCCCACTGCGGAGAAAGTGTGTCATGCTTATTTAGAAGTGCGTTGTGCTCTTTTGATTAATTCTTGATTTTAAAGTTTTTCATCAAATGTGCTAAATGGCTTCCTCATTTGCCCATCCTTCTAATTTCTTATGGACTATAAAACACTAAATTAAAAAGTGTAAAAGCACCATCGCAAATAGGATGTTACATCTGCCGCGGAAGAAACTTATACCGATGTCAACTAACAAACATATGAATACAATTTCATGCAACAAAATGTTTTTCAACTAAAAGATCGTGCAATACAATGGTTAGATTTATACGAGAGTTGCAGAATAGAGCCATATCAAGCATTCTATAACAATTTTTCGAATTTTGTGGCACGCATCCTAAAGTAATCGCTTGTCACACCTCCGGCCGAAGTGGTAGAATATGTTGGGCTATGTGACTTAGTTCATGGATCACAAATATATAGCACACGTATAAAAAAACAAAACAGTAGTTGTATTTCATGTGAAGTTTGAATACAAGTTTCTTATTGATAATAATAGAATACATGAGTTGCCTTCAGCAGGCATGCAAATATAACAAAAACTAGAAAAATAGTTCGCTTGAAATCCATGACTATTCCTTTGTCTGAAAACTTGATTAATGAACTCATGAGAATATATGTAATTTTGAGGGTCAACACAAGACTTGTGAGAGTTATAGGTTTCTTCTATTCTTGTAGTGACATTCTATAATGATTAAAATGCATTTTCATTGTAAGTAGAAGCCTATTTATTAATGAGTTTATAAAGACCCTTTAGATAAATTTAAAAGCCAAAAGGTGCTTTTCCATAAATGAATTCAAAGTTATAACTATTTTGTAAAGAGAGCAACAGAGTCCGTTCTTTCTAACTTATAAACATTTTGAAAGAGGGAAACTGAATCCGTCTTCTAGAGAGCAAGATATATATATATATATATATATATATATATATATATATATATATTGTTAATATTCATACTGAGTCCTATAAACGTGTTATGTAACTAAAGTACCCTTGCAACACTTCATCAGATGTTGTAGTAATAATTGTAGATAGCAACCACATGTGGGGATTTCAACCCCGTACGGATCTATACATACATATCTCACTCTGATGATTAACATTTATAGTAGTGCGAATATTGTAAGTGTTTAGATTTAGATGATGAATATCCTTTCACTATATTTCCCTAAACTAAAGTACACGAATAACTCTCATAGTAGTGATCACAAGTACATGTAAAAATTCTATGTTATATTGATTATAACTTATATATATATATATATATATATATATATATATATATATATATATATATATATATATATATATATATATATATATATATATATATATTACATGCATAAGTTTGAAATATTATGAAGTTGACAATGTCACACACACACACACATATATATATATATATATATATATATATATATATATATATACTTGAAAGATAAAACAGGGAAATTATTCCATAATGTGGATTCTTTCCCTATTTTAGAAAAATTAGAGAAAATCATCGGAGTTTAAATTAGGATATGTAAACACTCAAGGTTTAGAAATTGAGTCTATCATGTCCCTAATTTTTTCCTTGACATGATATGAACCCTAACAAAGATAAAAATGACCATTTTTATAGACTGCTCTGAAAAGGAATTCAATTATATGTGCGTTTTCAAAAGTCTTAATAACTTGTATGAAGAGCGTATGAATGTGTGTGAGTAGTGCATGATAAGGTATCGATATAAGCTAATTTCATAAAAAAAAATTTGCAAACGAAAAAACAGGTCATGAACATTCCATAATTTTTCATATAAAATCATAGCATTTTAAAGTATGTTCTCAATAGTGTTTTTGCATAAACAAAATATGTGACAACATGTATTTCCCCCCCCCCCCCCCCTAACTCCCCACCCCCGTATATATATATATATATATATATATATATATATATATATATATATATATATATATATATATATATATATATATATATATATATATATAGGGAAGGGTTATATGGAAAATAAACAATTAGGGTAACACATGTTGGAACCAATGAAAGCATGACAACACATCATTTTGGAATAACTACATAAATAACTTCCATAGTAGATTGTTTATGAATAAAGAAATGAACACATGTCACTTGATCATTGGTTCCAGCATATGTTGCCATAATTGTTCATTTTCCATTGAACCTACTTCTATATATATATATATATATATATATATATATATATATATATATATATATATATATATAAACTTTAGAATGGGGATGTTAGCGCTCACAAAATGTGTGCTTTCTGGTTTTGACTCTAGAATGCGATTTGATTTCAGGGAATCACCCCGAAATAGCATCAACTAACAATAAATTTTAACTCGCTCTAGACCGAAGTAACACACAAAATAACAATAAAAACATTGACACCTGGACTTGGAAAGCACAAAAAAAATGGCAGCAAGAGGTGACAAAAAAAGGTGGTGGTAGTTGTTTACAAAAGAAGGGAGGTGTAGTGTTTGTTGTCGGTGGTGGAAGCCACTTCTGGTGAAGGGTGTTTTGGCTGAGAAAAGAGAAAAATAGAGAGGGGAGAGTGAGGGATTTGTTCTGGATGTGAATTCTTGATTCTAAGTGGATACAATGGCCTCTATTTATAGTGCAAGCAAGCTTGCAAGGCCTTGCATGCACCATACTTCTATGTAGAGTCCAACACAAAAAGAGAAGGTCCATACTTGGTACTTTGGAATGCAGAGTTTACACAAAGGAGTAACATGATGCAGGGGAAGGGTTGTTCATGTGGGAAAGGGTGGTGTCATTAATCACAAAAAAGTCTTAAAAAACTTCCGAGATTTTCATGCCTAAATCCCAACACCTAATATATTTTTTTTAAAATTGGCGACTGATAGATTCGAGTTCAAGGATTTCATAAACCCACGTGGATTAATTTTTAAGTTGTAGAACTCCGTGAGATCATGTTTAAAGATCCGCATCTAATTGACCAGAAACGTCCGATTTTTCAACTTATGCACACAGTTTTAATAAAAATATTTTGTGTATGGAATAAAAATAATATATCATAACCTGAGTCCAGAAATGTTCTTGGAATTTCCATCTGAGTTGTGAAAATGTCTCAATGGATAGAAACGGTTTATGCAGTCTTAAAAAAGTGAGTGTTATACTTGTTTGGTTTCTTATAACGGTCGTATCTTTTACATACGAGCTCCGTTTTGGACGTTCTCTATAATTCCAAACTCAGGTGAACATGTACCACAAGACTAGAGTTATTCCTTTGCTCACGAATGCTTAATACAAAATTTCAAATTTTAAGACAAATTAGATAGGGTTACAGTTTGTGTTGCATGTTTTGTTTGGGATTTTCCACAAATTAAAGCAAGATACCATCTAATATGTTATTTTAATTGTAGTTACACTATTTATTTTCCAAAATATGCATTAAAGCTCAATAGGTCTGGTTTCAAAGACGTTCACGGTGAATTGACCGTCTACAGTTTTAGACCTAAATTTCAGGATGTCATATCGCTTAATGGTTAGCTAATATCAATATAGATTTCACATAGAACAGAACAAGAAACATTCAAAGAGTCAATATGACAGACAATTATATCAAATACATTATATTTCTCAAGTTCATATGGACTCTCCACCAGTCCTGATGTGTCGTCTTATAAATGCAAATTCATATTCAATGTAAAACTAATAGTCGTTCAAAAAAGATCCAACACTAGAATGGATGGAATCAAATGAGATTTGTGCACTATGCTAAATCAGGCATTCTATGTCTATTTAGTTTCTATTGCATACAATCTAATGCATTCACTTAAGAAACTATCGGTACTAGCGTAAAATTTAAATAGCACATAACAGATATCCAACACAATGTATAAAGTATCAGGCTATCTAGCATAGATACACCTTGTGTCCTAGAAAAGTTTAGCTGACACTAAATACCACATCAAATGTTTAACCATTTCATTCGACTTTAGCTGACAGTACACACCACATCCTTGATCCTTGTTACCAAAATTGTTCATTTTATTATTATTTTTTTAAATTTTAAGGAAAAGTTTTTTGAGCCATAAAATTGAGTTTAAACACACCAAGGTGTCTCCGATTTGCTCAAGCTATGCTTTGATACCCACTTGTAACGTCTCAAAAATTACAATAAATTTAAACTTTTAAAAATCCATTTATTTAAAACTAAATACGATTTATTTCGCCATTTAACAAATATCGTTATAGTTAACCAAAACAGCCAAAACAATAAAATCCAATTATGTATCAAAAACCAACGATCAAAAGTGGAAAAATAAATCAATAAATCAACATCCAAAATGAAACATATAGTCGTGACCATGTGTGCAGTCATGCCTTACCTTTCCTTCTACAAGTACATAAAGATCTTGAAATAGTTGTTTATAGGAAAAGGGTAAACACAAAGCTTATTGAATGCAAATATAACACCACACATCAATAATATACACTTTACATCTACCACATTGGTATACCAAGAAGCCATTAACTTATAATATGAGCATACAATTCTGAAAAAAAAAAAAATACAAGGCACTAACAGTTAGATCTTGCATAAGGGGCACTTACAAGCTTAGGTCACATACATACCAACACTTGCACCTTACCTTATCACATCCTCACCAGTCACTTACTAGAATAACTAAAATCCACATAAAATTTTAAATAGGTTTATGAAACATGATTTTTCTAAAGGTTGGGCAATGACTTTGCTTAAATCTGACATTCCATGATTTTTCTATAACTTTATGAAACATGAAAAAAAGGGAAAAAATATATAAATTCATAGCTTTGTCTTGTTAGGTTAGTTTGGATTCTTAACCCGTTAACTCTTCATAAAATGACCCCAAAGCCTTGAAGATAATGACTTAATAGTATCAAAAAACTATTGAGTTAAAATGTCAATTTAATTTGTAAACCACCACCCAAACTATTTTTCTAAAGGAGAATGTTAAAGTATAATGTTTTAATGGTAAAAAACATTAATTTCTTAGGGTTTTAACATATATCTTTGAACCAATGCCTCATGGTACACAAAAGAGCACCATCCACCACCACCACAGCAATGTGGTGGGTGGTGGTCAACGATGACAGCCACCATGCCAATTGACGGGGAGGATGCTGGTGTTTTTGGGTGAAGCTTGAACAAAGAAGGATGACAAAGATAAGTAAACAATTTTTACATTGAAATCATATACCATCAGGAAAGAACCCTCTTTCATCAACCTTCCTTCCCCTTACCTCATTCTCTTCCTCGGTCACAGATTCTACTCTCACTCCAACTTTTTTTGCATCGTACCACTCATAGGAACACATTTATGTTTAGGCTACAAAATAGGTTTAAGGAATATAGGGGGTATTATGCACCGAACCATCGTCCTTAAGCCTCACTCGTATCCAAAAGAAGCTTTTAAGCAATATTTAATCTTTTTCCCCTCAAGTTTTGCATAATGAAAAAACTACCCAAAAAATCAAGAAGTTTAGCATTTTATGTTACAAAATCGATCCTTCTTAAGCCCTCACTTGAAATACCCTATTTAATAAAATAAGTACTAGGATTAAAACAATTGAAATACAAAATATATGAATATTCTAAAAAAGGGATGTTACATTCAAGATTTCTTTTTTCTTCTTATCTTTCTTTGGAGCTTATTCCACCATTATTTCCTCTTCTTCGTCTTCGGGCATCTTCGGACCCTTATACTTCTTTGCACTCGTCAGTTTGATTGCACCAACACTATGTTTTGGGTTCTTTTTTAGTTAAAGCGGGTAGTTTACCTTGACATTCTATCCTACTAACTGAAGTAGCAAGTTGTGGAATTTATTACTTGAGATTTTCCATTCATGCTTTAGTCTCTTGTTGGAAGGTTTGCGTGCTAGTGGTCAAACTCTTCAATATGTCATCCAAGGATCTACTTAATGAACTCTCTTGTTAAGAAGGTTGTTATGGCTTACTTGGTTGAAAGTTTTATGGTGGAAAAGGTGTCCTTTATTGGTATTGAGGTTGCTGTCATGGTTGATAGCCCGTATTTTGGTTGTTATTCCATAATTTATTGCCTCGAGTTAGATTGTAGTTCCTCTGATTTTTCCGAGAATAACCTCCCAGTGCTAGCAATTCTTCCATACCTTCTTGTAGTTGTCAGTGCATATCAATTGGATGTCTCACTTGAGTCTAACTACCGTAGGGACCGGGTGTGAGCTGCACAACTTTATATATGGCTACCATCATGACTTACTTTCTCAACTTGATGTTTGATCTTAAATCTATGTATTTTTCATTTCTTTTACACCCTATGATGCGTCTGCATAGTACCCCACTTCATGAGTTGAATGCTTGCAATCTTCCTCCATAATTTTTACAAGATTCCGGATTTTAGTAAGGGTGTTATTGTACAAAGGCCCTCCACCTGAGGCATTAAGTAGCCTCCTTTCCTAGAGATTCGTTCTTTCAATAAAGTATTAAAGGAGTTGGTATTTGGTGATGATATCCTTCGAGAAATTACAACAATTCTTCTTGAACATTTCATATATATATATATATAGTGCCTTCCTTTTGTGTTGCTTTATATTGATGATCTCTCTTATTAAGACTAAAGCTTTCATTTCTAGGAAGCGCTTGACCTAGAATAATCATGAAAGATTTACCAATGTGGTAGCCATCCCTGGTGGATGGTCATAAGTCCAATCCTTTGTTGCATCTTGCACCACAAAGGGGAATGCCTTAACCTTGATTTGGTCCTAATTAACATTAAGTGGCTTAATTCCAACACACGCTAAATTAAACTCAGTAAGGAGATTCTGAGGATCTTCGTTTTTACGACCCCTAATGGTTGGGAGTAAGTGTATGAGGCCAGAATTAAGTTCAAGGTTAGTGACAGTTAGATAGGTAATAGAAAGAGGTTGTTAAATGACCACTTGTCTCACCTATTAGTGAAGTTTTGTGATAACCAAAAAATTTAGGTCAAACAAAGTCAACAATTCAGGGATCTTGATTCAAGGAACTCGACGAGTTGATGAACCGACTCAGCGAGTTGACTCAACCAGGATGTTGACTTTGACCAGCATGTTGACTTTGACTTTGACCTTGACCAAAGTTGACCCTTAAAGGGGTTATGAGTATGAAAAGGGTAACTAAAGGAAATGCTTAGGTGTAGGATTCTGAGAGGCTCTAAGGCACCAATGTCAGCCCATTAATATTGATTGTAGTTGAGATGATTTTCTATGTGATAGTTGTCTGGTATGGAACTATCTTTTATGCTTTATGTGATAGTATGTTATATTATTATGTGGTAGTGGTAGGGGTGAAATAGTCCCTGGTTACTGGTTGAAAGAGACCAAAAGGGAGACCAGCATTGAGATATCCTAGGTAGTATATGATTTATATGTATATGGTAGGGTATTATGTGGTAGTAATAGGGGTGAAATAGTCCCAATTATCGGTTGAAAGAGACCGAAGGGGAGGCCAGCACCCAGATATTCTAGGAAGTTACTGGTTGAAAGAGACCGAAGATGAGGCTATCACCCAGATATGCTAGGTGTTATATGATTATATGGTAAGTGGTATGATGGGGGAACTCACTAAGCTGTGTGCTTACGGTTTTCAATTTTGGTTTCAAGTATTTCTTCTTCGAAGGGGAAGAAGCCAACATGACTGCGGCACATCACACCACTATTTTCTACACTATGATGTTCTTTGGATTTGGACTATGGTACTATTATGACTAGTTTTGAGACATATGATTTATGGGTTTTATGATATGGGATAACTCAATGATGTTTTTATAATCTGTTTATGAATTATTAAATTAAAAATGAAATTTTTGGTCTTGGATTTCGGGAGATTACAAGTTGGTATCAGAGCCTTGGTTTGAGGGATTCGGACACACCTTCAGGGGAGTCTGGACTCAAATCGATGGTTTGAAAGTTTTTACTATGAAAATGATTTTTCAAATCGAAGCCCTATTCCAAGCTGGATCGTTACACGATTAATACCATTGAAGTTAGAGGATATGAGGAAGAGCTTCCTAAAGTCACTGACTATTATTTTCCTGTGGATGTTCCATGTGTAATTCGTGCAATGCATGACTGTGGAGATAAAGCAAAATTGCCAAAAAGAGACAACTAGTCCACCGCTTAGAAAGACAAGCCCAAGTGGTGTGCTTACCATGAAGACTTTAGCCACATGACGGACGATTGCATAGCCCTACGAAAAGAAATCAGCTACCTCCTTAGTAAAGGACACCTCAAAGAGATCCTCGGGAAAAAAGAGAAAAATCCAAGGAGAATAGCCAGGATGATCATAGGATCCGAGAGAAACAAGAATCTCCACCCTCTGACGCTAAGATAATTAACGTTATCTCAGGCGGATCTAACATCTGTGGTACCTCTTATTCTCAGGCTAAAAGACACCTCAAGGTCTCTAAAACGGAAAATGAGGACAGACCCCGGGAGAATACCATGATTAGAAGTGGAAAAGAAATCACATTTGACGAGACGGACAACTAAGGAATTAGGATCTTCACCATGACGGAATTGTGATAACACTGTACATGGCCAACCATTTCTTCAGAAGGATCCTTGTTGATGGAGGATCCTTAGTCAATATCGTACTCCTAGACACACTGAAAAGAATGAACATCCCGGAATTAGAAATAGTTAGAAGATCCTCAGTCCTCATAGGATATAGCGGGGAAACAAAACACACAATTGGAGAAATAAAGCTACCAATTTACATAGAAGGGGTAAACTCGATACAAAATTTATGTGTTATTGACACCTTAGCTTCTTATAATGTGATACTAGGTAGACCATGGATTCACGAGATGAAAGTGATGTCATCAACATACCATCAGTGTGTCAAGTTACCCACTCCATGGGGAACAATGATGATCGTGGGAGATCAACAAGAATCGAAAGAATGTTATAAAACCTCCATGAAATCTATGAACAAACCCCAACAAAAATAGAAATTAAGGCAGGGGGCACGACATGTTTTAGAGACAAAGGAACATGACGTAAAGGAAGTGCCCCTGGTCATCAAGGATCCTGAAGCGAAAGTTCACATTGGATCCTCAATGCCTAAGCATATCTAACATGATCTATTGAATTTCTTAAGAACCAGAAGCAAGACATTTGCATGGAAACACAAAGATATGATAGGTACAAACAAGAGTATTATTACTCACAAACTTAGCATTTATCCTTCTTTTAGACCAATACACCAAAAAGAGAAGGAAGTTTGCAAATGAAAGGAATCAAATCATCAAAGAGGAAGTAGAGAAGGTCCTCAAAATAGGGATGATCAAGGAAGTAAAGTTCCCAAGAAATCTAGCTAATATGGTTGTCGTACAAAAGAAAAATAGAAAATGGAGAGTGTGTGTAGATTACACGAATCTTAACAAGGCTTTTCCTAAGGATCCTTTCCCTCTACCACATATTAACTCTATAAAAGATGCGACAGCTGGCCATGAACACCTGACCTTCACGGATGCTTCAGCAGGGTTCTAAAAAATCAAAATGGAACCATCAGACCAAGAAGACACTACATTCATAACACCAATATGTATATATTGTTACACTGTAATGCCTTTTGGTCTTAAAAATGAAGGTGCAACATATCAAAGATTGGCGAATTGGATTTTTAAAGATAAGTTGGGGGACACCATTGAAGTTTACATTGATGACATGGTCATGAAGTTAATGAAAGCCGAAGATCACCTTAGACACCTCAAGGAAGCGTCTGACATCCTAGACGGGTACAATATGAAGCTGAACCCACTCAAATGTCCCTTTGGAATGAAGTCAGGTAAGTTCGTGGGATACATGGTAACTAAAAGAGGGATAGAAGCAAGCCCGGAACAACTAAAAGCAATCATGGAACTAAGATCCCCATCTTTAACAAAGGACATATAAGGGCTAATTGGAAGAGTAGCATCACTCAACAAGTTCATTTCAAGATCCTTAGAAAGGTGCAAGGCCTTTTACGATATCTTTAAAAAGAATAAGAAATTTGACTGGAAGGTCGAACATAAGAAAGCCTTCCAGGAACTCAAAAAGATCTAAGCTCTGCGCCACTACTAGTGAAACCTATAGATGGAGAACCACTTATTATCTACCTCTCGGTATCCTCAAACACGGTAAGTGTCATTCTGGTCAAGGATCTTAACGGGGATCGGCATCCTATCTATTATGTAAGTAAAAGTCTCCTGGATCCTGAAACCAAGTACTCTCACCTCGAAAAATTAATTGTTGCCTTAATAGCTGCATCTACCAAATTAAGATACTACTTTGAAACACACACTATATATGTAAAAACTAACTATCCTATCAAGAATGTCATGAGAAAACAAGAAATGTCAGGAAAGATGGCAAAATGGTCGGTGAAATTAAGCACATTTGACATCAAATACGAACCAAGATTCACCATAAAATCACAAGCATTAGCAGACTTTGTGGCTGACTATAGTGATGATCTACAAAGCGAAGTAGACATGGAAGCCAAGTAATTCCTAGAAGATGAACACCTATGAAGATGGATGTTGTTCATCCCCAAGCCAATGGTCAAGAGACTTTTGCACAAGCTGGGGGATCAAAAAGATAATGTCCACTCCTATTCATCCCAAGCCAATGGTCAAGCGGAGTCCAACAACAAAATCATAGATAACAATTTGAAGAAAAGGCTGGAAAAAAAGAAGGGAAGATTGGCATAAGTACATCCTTTCGTTTTATGGACATATAGAACCACTTCCAAAGTGGCCATAGGTTAGACCCCCTATTCCTTAGTGTTTGGGACAGAAGCAGTAATCCCTACCGATGTAGTGGTCACGACAAGAAGATACTTGTTGCAGGACCAAGAGAATAATGATAGGATCCTAGCACAGGATCTTGACACAATTGACGAGCTTAGGGATCTCGCCAAAATACACATTGCTACTCATCACCAAAGAGTCACTAAGGCTTACAATAGGATTATAAGGATCAGCAGGTTTAAAATAAGCAATTTGGTATTAAGGAAAACATTCCAAAACACTAAGGATCCTAGCGCAGGAAAACTGGCACCCAAATGGGAAGGACCATATCTCGTAGATGTTGAAGTAAGAAAAGGAGCATATTGGCTAGCAATCCTCAAAGTAGACATTCTACCAAGATCCTAAAATGCCATAAACCTTAAAGTATACTACATGTAAGTAGGATCGAATGATCCACAAAAAAACCAAGGTACGCACGTTCTTTCCCTTAAAACTTTTATTATTACTGATTTTCTCCTAGAATACATTACTTACTTAAGCATCAGAGGGGCGTTAGCTAGACTGTCGCCCACCCTTAGCTAACGTTTGCTATACATAACAAGGTACAGTTAAGGATATTCAAGAGTGAAGATCCTAAAATATCGGGATCCTCATAATCAAAGATCTTGGAAGGTCTGGATCCACAAGATTGAACACCCTAAAGCACAAGAATATTGAGACATAAAGATCTCAATACTTAGTAAACTCCATTATATTTTCTCTAAACTATCATGTATACAAGCTAGACGCTGATCATCTCTCCCACGCCTAAGGGTACTTTATCCCCTCTAAGGTTTAAAGAGCTAATTACCTCTTTCACACGAACTAAGGTTTATACACCTCACTTGGACGCATGATATCTAACTGTGGGATACGGGAAAGGGGATCATTTGACGATTCAGTGGCTTGGCAAACCTCTTATCTTTGAACACAAGCTGAGATCCTTAAGGTTTATAACATTTTCATGTTATCCATAAAATTGGGATCCTACGCGAGTGATTACTCCATTTTTATAGCATTTTCATGTATCGGGATTTTACCCTAGTAACTACTTAAGGATTATAACATTTTCATGTAATCAAAGGTTGGGATTTTACCCCAAAAATTACATAAGGTCTAGAATATCTTCATCTTGTCACATGTTGGAAATGTTCCCAGAGAATCCATTCAAATTGTAACAATTTCATGTTACCTATCCAACGAATTATATCACAAGTGGGGATCCTCCCCAGAATATAACATTAACATGTTATATATTTTGTCAAAGTATATAATCTAAAATGGCTATCCTACGGGTGAAATTTCCCATATGAGATATAAGGATCTTTGACAACAAGGATCCTTGCCCTTAAGTTTCCACGTCGACCTTCGTTGATAAGGGACCTTATTCCCAACATTGAACCGTAGTTATCTTCTAAGTTAGAATTTATCCTCAGTAAATTCTAAAATTCAAAGACTCATAAAGCCTAAGGATAAACTTGAAGACAATCAGCCATATAGAAAAACCATAATACAGATGTAAAAGGAAAATGCTACCATATCATTCAAAAGAAAAAAGAGTCGCATATCAACACAGCCAAAAGGTTAATTGCCTTACATCACTAACAAAAGCAAAAACTACTCAAACCAATTTTTTGCAAGCCTAGACCTTTGTTAGGTCATCATCGGTCGTGACATCCTTCTCCCCTTCTCCGGTCAACATCAACACAAGATCCTAATTGGCGACAATAGGCTTATCAATCAGCTTGGCCAATGCCTTACATCATGTCACAACTGGAAATTTTGTGTCTTGTAAACTATACACTCAAGCTAAAGTGAATCAAAAGCTTAAGAACATGTGTAACACCCATGATTGTAACAACAAAATTTCAATCAAATACACCATACAATCATTCAAATGGTCAACAAACAATTGGAAACCCTAGAAGTTCTTATTTAGGTCCACTTTGGACTAGAACTCCCTTATTGGATCCAAATGGACCAATAAGCTTCCAATTGGACTATCATGGGCTTAGAACCCTAATTGGGCTCTAATTGGACCCACATTCATTTATTTCAATATTATGGGTCATATTGGGCCTAGAATGAAATAAATTGAAAGCTTTGATCCATGACTAACCTAATCTAGCTTATTAAAACATAAAAATCACAATTTTATTTTATAAGGCCAATAAATACTTAAGATTAACTCTAATATTGGGCTTAGGAGCAAAAAGCCCAAATTTTCCTTTTTTCCTTCCATGTTTTCGGCCCAAAACAAGCCCAAGAGAAAGGTTTGACTTTCTCATGCCACCTCACTATTAACTAAAGGACTTCCATGCAAGAAACTCATATCTCCATGCAAACCTCACCTCAAATATCATTTCTTCTTCCTCTCTCTCTCACTCTCGGCCGGGCAAACACACACACACCACAAAAATCTCTTCCAAACTCTCTAAGTCTAGAATAACAATCCTCCCTCCTTCTTCAAAATTTTCGTGAATCTAAGAAGCTTTCAAGAGGATCTTGCAAGTTAATCATCATCTTAGGTAAGTTTTTACTTATATCCATGATCTAGCTACTTCACTCCATCAAAAACCTCTTCTAAATCTATTCCAACTTGTGATCATGCACCTTAGAAGTCACCAAACTCGAGATCTTCATCAAGGGGTGCTAAGGCCGAAAATCACCAAACTTTCTTCCATATTCTCTTCAAAAACCGAAAGCTTCAAACAAGGTGAGCTTCATACCCCCTATTTTCGGTTTTCATGAGTTTTTTTTTTTTTTTTTGGGGGGGGGGGGGGGAATACAAGTGAAAGTGTAGATCTATATGTATTTTGTATGCTTGGTATGATTCCATGCTTATATGTGTGATTTTTGTGTGTTATAATGTTGGATATAGTCATAAAACCCCGCAAAACCGAGATATACCTCTAGTTAAAAGACTCTAGCATCAATTATGCTTCTACATACAAAGTATTTCTAGAAAAGTGGCTATATGGTTTAGTAACAATTTCTTTGAGCTAAAAACACCATTTTTGGACCTAAAATGCGAAAAATACAAACTTTAAGGGCCTAAATTGACAAATCACGAACTTTGATGGTTGAACTTTGTCAAAACAGTTTCAATAAAGAAATTTCTGGAAATATACTTATTTAGAGGATTAAAAACATAAACTTCAAGCTTAATGGGCTAAAAATGACATTTTAGGCCCAATGAGGCCCATTATGCGAGATTTTCTGTTTTGGAGGGTCAAAACTGCATTTTCCTATAAAACAGTGGACTATAAGTGTTCCAAGTCCTTTTCAAAGGTTTAAAATGCTTTTTAAATTTAAAAAGGACTAAAGTTGCAAAAAATTTTCAAATTGGACCAAAATTGTCAAACTTTCGAAAAAGAAGGGTTATAGCTGAGAAAAAAAACTGAAATTCATGGACTTAAGCTATTTTCTATGAAAAATATGCTGGAAAATACTTATTTCAATAATTTTTAGTATTAAAATATCAAGAAAATTGATTTAAGGACCAAACCGGAAAGTTTTTAAATAAAGGGTTGAAAAAGTAAATTTTTACAAATAATGAGGGGCTGAAAACAGAAAATTCTCAAGACTAGTTCAATACATGCAAATTGATCCAATGATGATACCACAATTATCGACGAAATACAATACATTACAACACCAAAAGTCGTTGTCAAATGAATTGGTTCGGTCTCGAACCAATAAAAATCCGAAATTACTAACACGACAACACTATGACATTACGACATTACGATAACGATTGGGAAGTCACTATACATGCGAGTGTGTATAGACGTCTACGCACCACCTTTGGGCCCCAAAAGTGTAAAATCTTGTTCGTTGAGCCTAGCTAGCCCAATGACCTGATCTTAAGGCCCGAAGACTTCTCTCTTACGAAGTATTGGGTTTCACCGATCCGACATAACGTAAAAGGACTTTCAATGGCTTGTATACTACTGGTCCCCAAGGGTCCTTTGGTATTGCTAGTAAAGTCTACCTTTTCATGCGAGGCGGGTCTGGGACCCCTCGTACCTTTTATCCCCAACCGGCTAATGGAGTTATTGAGGCCTTCGTGTCCTCGTTCTCTTCGGGTGTGGGACTACACGTAGTCAGGGCGGTTGGAGAACGTGATTAGTACGGACGACGCCTTCGGGATCGTTAGTATCGCTATAGACTAGTCGTTTGTGTAACGTGTGTTTGTAGCAAATAATCATGCTCAACAATAATCCAACGTCGCCTGGTACCGACAACTTCACACGTTGCAATTGTTTCAATGTACGAATTAGGAAAACATCGGGTTTTCCTAGGGTATTTCAATACATACGGATTCGGAATACACACAAATTTTAGATGAACAAATTTTACAAGTATAGAAACAAACAAGCATACCTATGGATCTTCACACATTTTTGACTTTACTATTTTCAGAAAATATCGGATTTTCTGGTGTTTCTCAAAACATTACAAACATTGGATTTCAAACATTACTTATGAACTCACCAACATTTCATATGTTGACGTTTTTCAAAATACTTGTATTCTCAGGTAACAGATAAAGTGGAGGATGAATTGTACTCTATGACGTTTTGTTGTGGTTTAATTTAGTAGCAAACAGTTATTTTTGAGAATGTCATGTTTTGGGAACAATGTAATGGATGTAAACGCTACCAGTTGTATCATTCCAAATGTTGGTGATGTATAATGTTATGTTTCATGTATATGCAATGTGATGGTATTCAATTGAGTCACGATAAACCTCGGACGTTTCCGCCGTCTGGTTCGGGGGTGTGACACATCATCCCTCCACGTCCCAAGAACTCGCATTTTCCAGATCATCAACCAGTTTTATCTTAGCATGCAAAATAGTTATTATAATGCTTGTCTTGGCATCAACGATGAACTCCTCAAGATCCGCAAGACGCTCGTCTTCCTTTTCGACTTTCAGCTTTCTCAACTACTCCACCCTTTAGAGAAGATCCTCATTGGTGACCCTTCATGTCTTCTCTTGATCTTTTAGAACAAACTTGTCTTTATGAACACGAACCATGAGGTCCTTGGGAACATGAGAAACATGTGCAAAGACCTGGAAGGAACATAAGCATCAACATGAAAATAACAGGTATAAAAGATTAATATGATTAATGCCTATGCAGAATTCTTACAGCTTGAGAAAACAAAGAAAACTTCCCGAGAGCATCCTCGATGATGGGGTTCTCTAAGCTGAAATCTATACCCACATAAGTCTTTCTTTTTCGGGATCCTGAAGCCTTAACCGCAAGATCTATTTGAGATCTCTTCGGAAAAGGGAGAATGATACATTTTTCCTGTTTAGCTTTGATTGAACCACTAGTCATATCATCTATAAGATTTGCCAAAACAAAGCGGGCCTTGGACCTGGTAGTCTTAGAACTTCCCAGAGATCCCTATAAAGTTAGGATCCTATAAAAAGACATATCCAAGAAAAATAATGCTACCAGTGGCCATAGAAGTAGTAGCGCAGGAACCCTTTTGAATACTGGAATATTCAAGCCTTAAGGACCTCTCCACTATAGGAAATGTGAGGAATTTGGATATCTTGTCCTCAGAATCGCCAGCAGCAAGAATAAGCTCCTCAAACATAAACGCTGCATCAAAACAAAAAAATGAGGGAAGTAAAGTTCGTGATGCTTGATATCTAAATTTGTTACCTACCCTTTTCTATCCATGATCTTGGTAGGGAATCCCCCTCGTGAATCGAATTATGTCTCACGAAGAAATATTTTTCTTTCAAAGCGCCATCATTTTGTTTGAGTTTCAGAATGATGTGGGGTTTATTTGTTCTAACTCTTAATAGGAAATGAGAAGAACCAAAAGTAGAAAGATAATAGATGGAGGCCAACTCAGGTAATCCAATGTTGATATTTTTGGACTGATTCAGGGGATTAATCCAAAAGAGGATCCTCCAAACCACTGGCATAGTTTGGAAATAGGGGATTTGGGTACACTAAAAGAAATCACAAACAATACTAGTAAAAGGGTAAGTTAAACCTAGGGTGAATGGATATTCAGAAAAACAAACCCACGTTGGAGACACAAAATAAGGTTGAACGGTAGCCTTGAAAGGACAAAAAACCACATCAGAAGGGAAAGCACCAATGACTTTCAGCGATTCCGTGTCTTCATTTTCAAAAGAACAAACCTCTTCATAGTTTAAGATTCCTTGATCATTAAAATCGTTATCGGAAGGAATAACAATGCCAGCTCGAGAACGACTAATTTTCTTAGCCATGACTAGGAAATTCAAAAAAAAATGAAAGGAAAAAAGGATTACCTTCACAACGAGATGGAAAAGTAAAAAAGATGAGTTACCGAAAGCCCTCATTTATAGCTAGAAAAAGATTACGGAGACGATTTTACCATTTCTCGAGTATCTTGATAAGACTTATCTCTTAAAGACTAAATTCAAATTCCTTTACCTATTTACTTTAAGTTATTACTTTAATATTTACGAAACTAATCCCTATATTTTCAGGAATAACTTGGGGGAAATTGTTAGGGCCAGGATCCTTATAATACTCAGGATCCTCAAATATCCTGGATCGTTGGCTACCTCAGGATCCCAACTAATTACAATTATTATTCTTATTAATATTTATAACTATCACATCTTGTTTATAATTAACACGTGTGCAGAAGTAGTCAAGGGAATACAAATTTTCAATGAAGAATCATCTCAACAATGCTGTAGACCCGGAATACTAGGTCAAATAACGTTCATGAAGATGGTCATTGAGGATACAAGAAATATCGGACATCTTGTTGGGTAGATTCCACTATAAATTAACACTTGTAACTCTGCACACAACACACTATTCTTTAGTCAAGCTCACTCTAAGAATTTCTTTACTCATTATTATTAAGAACTCACTGTAATCTTTGTTTATTTCAATAAAATCATCAAGGCAGGTGATCATTATCACCTACCAAGGTTTCATGTTTTAGATCCTAGCAAGGATCAAGGGCTTTCCTTGTAAACTATTGTTTTTATTTCTTTTACCATTTGTTATTACAAAATTTGAACATCATAGCATCTCACTCAATTTGGTTGATTAGTACTTCTGTATGTTTTGACCAAAATACTAACTATTCTCCCATTGAAAACATCGAAATGGATGACACGATTGAGTTAGTAAATCTCAAAAAAAAAAAAAAAAAAACTCACCCTTCTCGAAAAGTATTTTTCTTATTTTAAAAAAAGAAAACACTTGTATCATACTGACCAACAATTTTCTTCACTCTGAAAAAGAAAAAGCTAATGGTCATGCTAGATACATTAAACTAATCTTCAAATACAGGGCTTATTCTAAATATAATACCTAGATAATTATTAATGCTCAAATTCTGGAACAGTGTGAGAAAATTCTTGGAGGCGACATAGAAGGTGTTGACTCCTGAACTAAAAAGGTTGAGACTAAACAAAACTTCTATAATACTGATTGTTTAGAGAAAGACTTTAAAAGTATATTTGTGAGTACCTGTTTTATAAATCAAACTTTAATTGATACTCATTCAATTATTGACTCTAATGGTAACACAAAATATGTATCTCATTTATCTGCTCTTGATCCTTCCCGGCTACCTCTTCATCGTGAGTATGTTCTGCCCTCCACTAAGATTTCACTGAAATTTCCTATATCTAATGGTGAAGTTCATTCACTAAACAAAATTCTTAGAATTTTTGCTCAATGCTCTGTCAAAAATTTTGAACCTAGAGATCAATCGAAGTATTTTATTCAAGATGACTCTTCAATACCCCTTAAGCCTTATGACAAAGTGTCATCTGAGCATACCAAAGATGACACTCCATGGTCCAGAACTAAAGCAAGAGTTCTCAAATCTAATGATCAAAGATCTTCAGATTCAAAAGTTAAAAAGAAATCAAAATCTAATGTTAAAGTAAATAATCATTGAATCAAAGTTTGTTATCAATTTGGTGATGCTTCTCACAAAAGTTAGCGAGTGAACTTTTGAAAAGAACTCTATTCACACTGACAACATCATGACTCGAAATGATAAGTAGATCAAAAAGGGAAAATCTTTAAATTGTTACACTGATGGTTGTTATAATACTTTTGGTTAAGTGAACCATTTTAGGATGGGTCAATGTATATTAACTATTTATTTTAGTTTCAGGGTAAAGAACATATTTGGTATTTAGATTGCGGTTGTTCAAGACATTTGACCAGATTCAAGTCTCTTCTGGAAGATTTCATAAAGAATGATGGTTCTACTTTTATATATGGAGATAATGGAAGTGGAGCTACAAAGGGATATGGAACCATCAAGTGTAAGTCTGTTGTATTCAAGAATGTCTCTTATATGGAAGGTATTCAGAACAATCTCATTTCAATCAACCAACTGTGTGATGCTGATTATGAATTTCACTTTAACAAAAGAGAATGAATGGTTGTTAATCAAAAGAATGCCACTGTTCTGACTTCTATCAAAAGAATGATATCTATGTCTTGGATATGTTCTTTGCTGATAACTCTCTTTGTCGTTGTTTCCTCTCTCACGCTCAGTCTCATCTAAATTGGCTATTCCTTAAAAGGTTATCCCTCTTGAACATTAAGAACATATCATAGATTTTTGATAATTAGCTTCTAAGAGGAATTCCTAAGATGCAATTTGTCAAAGACAAACTATGCTTAGCGTGTGAAAAGGGAATCAAAACCAAATCATCCTTCAAATCAAAGTACAATTCTTTCATTATCAAACCACTTCATCTTCTTAAAATGGACCTTTTTGGACTCGTCCTGATTAAGTCAAGGGATGGAAAGAAGTACACCCTCGTTATTATGGATGAATTTTCAAGATTTACTTTGGTAATGTTTTTGAGAAAGAAGAGTCATATTGCTCATGAAATCATTTCACACATTAAGTAGTGGGAAGTTCATTATGATCATAAAGTCACGCAATTATATAGTGATCATGGAACTGAATTTAGAAATTCTTCCCTTCAAGATTTTCCCTCAATCTCAAGATCACTTAAAACTTCTCCGCTGCTAGAACTCCCTAACAAAATGACATCACTGAAAGAAGAAATAGAACTCTCATTGAAGTTGGTGTTCTTCTATCTTTTTGGGCTGGAGTTGTTAAGACAACGTGTTAAACCCAAAACTGTTCCATCATTGTTATGCATCATGGAAAAACTGCCTATGAGCTACTTAATGGAGGAATCCATACATATCTTACTTTCATGTGCTTGGATGTGTTTGCTATATTTTCAATCAAAGAGATCAATCCTAGGTTACTCTAGTTTATCCAAAGCCTTTAGGGTATTTAATCTTTTAACACAAACTATTTAGGAGAATGCACATGTAACTTTCGATGAAGAATCATTCATTCATGATTAGATTTATCATCATTCATCCATCTTGAATTGACTTACTCATAGTCCCTCAGACCTTGTTCCTAATTTTTTGCCAAATAACATTGAGCCTATTGTTCCTAATGTTGATCAATTTATCAGCTCTCAACTTGTCTCTGAAGATTAGCCTATCATCCCTTAAGAGTATGAGCCATCTAATCAAGAAGATTTTGTTAAAAATAATATGAATGAATGTTCTAATCCTAGAATTCTTCGCGATCATCTGAAATATCAAATCATTACAGATGTAAATTCTAGGATTCTCACTCACAATAGAGTCAGCAACAACCTCTACATGTTTCTGAATTTTGTCTCAATGATTGAAAAGAAGAATGTTTTTGATGCCGTGAGAGAAGCTGACTGGATAAAGGCTATGTAGGATAGGCCTGATGAACTTTAATTTCATTGTATGTGGACTCTTGTTACCAAGCCTCAATGAAAAACCATCATTGGCACTTTTTAGGTATTCAGAAACAAGATGGATGAAGATGGAATCATCATAGTAAAAAAAAAAGCAAGACTTGTGGCTCAAGTTTTTTGTCAACTGGAAATATTACAATATGATGAAACATTTCACCATGTTGCTAGACTTGAATAAATTCATATGTTTCTTGATTTTCCTTCATTCAGAAACTTCAAATTCTATAAAATGTATGATAAGACTACTTTCTTAAATGGAGATCTTAAAGAAGTTATCGTTTGAAAGCAAACTCCAGGGTTTGAAAGTGAAGAGTTTCCAAATCATGTATATTTGCTTGATAAAGCAGTATATGGTTTAAAACAGACACCTTAGCATGGCATGACACATTGGCAAATTATCTTCTTGAAAGTGGATACGAATGAGTAAATCTTGACAACAAGTTATCCAACATTCAGGATCTCACATCATTCTTGCTTAAGTGTACGTTGATGATATCATTTTCAGATCCACTAATGAGAAAATAAGTTCAAAATTCGCTAGGATCATGGCTAAGAAGTATGAGATGTGAATGATGGGTGAACTAACTTTCTTTTAATGTTTGTAGGTTAAGCAACTAACTGGTGGAATTTTTGTTTGTATGTGGACTGTTTGTTGAAGCTAAATGTGAAATTCCCCGAGGAGTTGGCAATTGACATCATTTTGCACTCCTTACCTTCTTGTTTTGATCAATTCCGAATGACATACCACATAAACAAGGAGGAAGTTACACTCAACAAACTTAAAGGACTCTTGAAGGCCGCCGAAAGTGGTCTTAAGGGTAAGTTGGTTGTTACCACTCCTACTCCTATCGCGGCCCCTATCTTGGCAATCGGGCAAGGAAAAGGGAAGAAGAGGAAGAAGCCCTCGAAAGGTACCAAGGGAAAGTACCTTTATGGCTCCTCTTCAAGTGGAGCGAAGAAAGGTTCTGTCACTCCTTCTGCCAAACCTAAAGAGGCTGAATGCTACTATTGCCACGAAAAGTCACATTAGAAGCGAAACTGCCCAAAGTATCTGCACGATGTTAAGGATGGGAAAGTGAAACCCAACCCTGCAGGTATTTACGATATATTGTCTAATAACTCATGCTATTCTAACTCTTGGGTCCTTGATACAGGTTGTGGTATTCACATATGTTCTGATGTGCTGGGATTAAGAAGAAATGAGAATGTGGAGTATGGGAAGATAAACTTAATCATAGGGAATAGGAAAGCTTCACCAGTCACCAGGATTGGAGTTTATACTTTGTTGCTAAGTAGTGGGTTAAGATTATATTTGAATAAATGTTGTTACTCATTTGAAATGGTGACAAAGGAATGACTACTAAAAAATAACGAAGTATAACATGCCCGTTTCATCTTAAGTGAATGCTACTAGCCAAATCACCATACGGTCAATTTCAATCATATAAATGTAATGCCCTCCCACACTCTTAAAAATACCCTTGCAATGACAAATATTAGCCAAGTGAATGCTACACGCCAAATCATAGTCTTACAACATTCCTAAGATTGCCATGGACCCTCCCCATGGTTTTGCCAATAATCCACAAATACCCATCCAAAAATCAACACGATCCGGATCCCTAGCCTATTAGACCCTATCATGCATTTGGTTCATGCTTCAGAACCCGAAGCCTTAATTAGACAATAACAGGAAGAGAGGCCCCCACAGAACCCTCAACCCGAACCGAGACGCTAACCCAAAAAGTCCATTGTTGGCGGTTCTTCATGTCTTCGGACAAGATAACTTTGACTCCTCCACATCTGCTTCCCTGATTACAACTGATTGTTGAACATTATTCCTTGCATAAGCTTCAATTCATACAATAACCAAAACTAGCTATCCACTTGTCCTTGGATATGAAACTATAGGTTAATACGTGATTTAAAATATTTCCATTATTCTTAAGGGATTCTCCCCTACATGGATTCAACTACACTCTATCAACTTCATAACCATTCGAATTTCCAAGCCAACCGAAAACCTTCACCACTTCATTCTTAACATTCACGCATGACAATAATAGGCATAAGTGAGTCTAAATTCTTCAAACATTCAAAAGTTCCACTGTATGACTACAACCTATAGCGACATGACCACAAGTGTTTCTACTTGTGCTCTCAACCAAACATCAATAAACAATCAAACCAAAAATCTTTCCAACTTAAGACAATCACCACATTGTTAAATAAACTGAACAGACCCTAACAAAGCACAACTTACCTTATAATTTTTTTTGCTTGTTGGGAGAATTCCAAAATTAACCAGAATGTTGCCAGAACCGCGATTGGATTGATTCCATTACCAACCCTGCATACATGACCTACAAGAATTTAATTATGCATGGATTTGAGGTCTTACCTAAAGGTTGAACACGCTGACCTATCATCCTAATTTATGTACCGTATATTCCTCAGACATATTGGGCTGAAACCACAAAATTGAACCAGTTGAGGATCCTCTAAGTAGAGTACCCTGTTCTCCCCTATATAGGGTTTGAACCATCATCAAATAATATCTACCATGTCAAAACACACACCAACCTTGACTATTGGAATGCAACATGGCATATGAAGATCCTTCGAATAATCACCAAATGATCATAAAGAAACCCTGGACATGAGATGAGACTTTAACACTCTAAACATTACATTTTTCACATATAATTACTAATCATAATAATAAATAATGTAAGCAGAAAGGGAGTGAATATGATATGTACCACCGACAACATCCAACGAATCGCGGTCCCCCTTGGTCATCAACTAAAGTGCTTGACTCCTCCCATTAGATCCACCATCCTACCCTTACGGCCATTAGTAATCCTAAGTGTAGTTGGAGCAGGTGTCGTAGTTGTGTCACCCATGAATCTCAGGCAATCGATCTTCTTCTATCCTGTCTGTAGTGAGAAATAAAAGTGAATTATTTCCCCGAGTGCAATCCTTACTAAGATGACCAATCCCATGACACTTGTAGCGGCCCAAACCTCCTACTCAACATGTTGCATCATGTAGTGTCCCATACTTAACAAAATATACTCAACCTACACTATAACAAACGTTAATTACGACCATACTTTTTAAAAATAACTTTTCCAAATTTCAAAAAAATGTGACGATTACATTATACATTGTGGCAAATTATCATTGGTAAAATCCTGGATAATTTTGGCTACATTAAAAAATCATAATAGTTATCAATGAGGCGATTAGTATATATATCGTCACCAATAGAAAACTAATGTAGCTAAAAGGTAATACAAATAGTCACATGAGTTGTTTGTATGAGCATATTTATCATTTAGTGATACGTATAGAAATCTCATGTGTCTAAAAGTAATACCAATGGTCACATGAATTGTTTGTATAACCATGTGTATCATCTAGCGACATATAATAAAAGTAACAAACCATGTGACTGTAAGCATATTTTGGTGACATTTTTTTAATAGTGTGTGTGCTGTATGTATCATTTTGCCTCAGTCAAATAATGTAGCCAAATATGTGTTGGATCAGCTATGTTGTCACACCCCGAAAACCAAAGGCGGAAACGTTTTCGGGGTTGACTCCAAGTTGAGTATCAAATCCAATGTACATAGTAAGCAAAGTAAACAACCAGTACATTACATATCAAAGTTTACATTTGTTCAAAAGTAAAGTTGTACATTTGTAATACATAGTATATAATAACAAAGTAGAGATGAGTCTTCTGTACGCTCCGTCTTCTTTAAAAGGATCGCTAGGTACCTGTCTAATGTTGACCTGAGAATACAAGCAGTTTGAAAATCAGCATAAAGCTGGTGAGTTCATAAGATGTTTACTTTGTGAAAATGTACGAGTTTCCTTTAGTTTACCGAAAAGTTATTATCCAAGAAAATCCCATATTCTCTTAAGAGAGAAGGTTGGTTGATTGTTAGGTTACACGGTTCTGGTTGTTTAAATATGATCCTAGGAAAGTCCCATACTTTCCTGATTGTATATTACTGATTGTGAAAGATGATAGTTGTCTAGTTTATTACTCCTTTTTAGTTATGTAATGTTTCCCTAGGAAAGTCCCGTACTTTCCTAAAAGTAATTTTTGTTATTGAATTTCGATACACTGATTTATTTCCATTCGTACTTATTGTATTAACTAGGTATTCTGATATTCTAATGGTATTATATCGAAATATATTTTGATACATATCTTCTTATTCGTGTTCTTATTCTTAAAAATATTCTTGTACTTATTCGTGTTCGCATTCGTATTCGTAGTCGTATTTGATTCCCTATTCCTACTCCTATTACTATTCATATTCGTATTCGTATTCGCAGTCGTATTCGTATTCGTAGTCGTATTCGTTCCCTATTCCTACTCCTATTACTATTCGCAGTCGTATTCGTATTCGCAGTCGTATTCGCATTCGTTCTGTTCCTAATTATAGTTTCGTTATCCATTCTGTTCCTAGTTATAGATGTGTTATTCGTTTTATTTCTAGTTGTAGTTTCGTTATTCGTTCTGTTCCTAATTATAGTTTCATATTCGTTCTATTCCTAGTTATAGCTTCGTATTCGTTCTATTCCTAGTTATAACTTTGTATTCGTTTTCATATTCGTAATTAGTTATAATTGGAAATTAGTATAAATTATTCATGGATTATGAAACATAGTTTAGATTAAAACATTTTATCAAGAAATCTATGATTAGTTTGAAAACTAAATTCGTAATTCGAACTATTTGATAAACACAATTATTGATATTAGAACATATAGAATGAAAATGATTAAACTGAAAACAATAAATTTGAGTACAAGATTTCCTTGTACTTTTGCTTGTATTCCCCCCCTGAAAAGAGTGAAAAACAGTTGAAAAAGGGTAGGGGTATGAACTCACCGGACGAGAAATGTGGCGATTTCGAATGCTAAGTGTTGGTTCGGGGCTTGCAAACACACGAGGTTCCTAAGTATAATGTAAAGATACACATTTGTATCTAATTAGGACTTAGATTGGTTATTTGATAAGGACAATTGTTTCTAGTCGCGAAAACACCCCGATACAAGTGCTTGGAGGGACCCGGGTGGCGTTTAGGGACACATATAGTTAGGATAATGAGTTGGGACATCAAAGGAACACTCCTTAAGGAGTTTACGGCCACATGACCCTCTACCCATGAGTTTACAGCCGTAAACTCATGGTGGGATGAGTTAAGGGCAAAAATGGCTTCAAATCACTTAAGGGAATTTTCTAGTTTTGGATTTAAAGGCTTGGAATGGATTTAAATCATCAAAATGATTAATTTATGGGAGTTTATGGCCTAGCATAGGCTCCTGGCCGTAAACTCCTTAATTCTCATGAAAATGGTGTTAAATGATGCTAAAACAAATCACATGTGATTGGTAAAATTATTCCAAGGCCTTATATGCATTTGTTTGAGGTTTTGAAAGGGTTTTTGGAGTTTACGGCCATGGAGTATGTTCTCTGGCCGTAAACTCTCATATATGGGATTTTGTTATGTTTAAAGCCCTAAAACTATTTTTGGTTGGTCCTTTGATTTATTCCAAGGCTTTTGGTGGTGTTGGATGGATTTCTAACACCTTAGAAGTGAGTTTACACCCAAGTTTAAGGATTTTATGGTCCAAGCACATGTCTTGGCCGTAAACTCACACAAACCCCTCAAAAATTATGTTTCAAGTGTCCAAATGCTAATACCAATATTCTATAATTCATATCTAAGCCTTGTTTGTGATTTGGAAGGGTTTAAGGTCATGAAAACCCCTTTTATATGAGTTTACGGCCCAAGCTTGTGCCTTGGCTGTAAACTCCTTCAAACCTCTCAAAATCCATGTTTTAAATGTTTTAAGTCCATATCTTGAAGTCATTTAGCCATATCTAGGTCCCAAAATTGTCTAGGAGGGGTTTAAGGGCTCAAAACCCTTCAAATTTGGTGTTTACGGCCTAGGCAGCCTCCTAGGCCGTAAAATCATATATTGTGTCCCATTTCATGTTTAAATCTCGAATTTGGAAGCTAAAAATGCTTTAGATTAAGTTAGGAAGGTACTTTAGGGATTTGAGGCCTTAAAATTGAGTTTTGGACCCTTAATCTTGGATTTTAGGAGAGAGGTTAGAGAGAGAGTAGAGAGAGAAGGAAAAAGCTTCAAATGAAAGGTTTAACACGTTTATATACTTCCCAAAACTTGGACACGGTGGAATTCTACCCGATACCGGCCCTAAACGAGGCTTTAGGTCGCACCCGATTAAGTTTTCGTCACCCGGTGGGAATGTTTCTAACTTTTTGAAATGAATACTTTTGGGTAAGTTTCATGAGTTCCAAGAGGTTTGGACACTCATTCAATTATAATAAACATATAAATTTAATTAGTTTAACCCAAAGCGAGAATGAAACGAATCGACTAACGGCGAAATCTCACGGGTAGAACAAGTTTTCGATGATGGAAAACTTCGGGTTGTTACATATGTAGGCCCATAACTATAATTGGTATGGTGGCACATTCCTTTTGGGTTGCCCTCAAACCTAGCAGTTGGACGGGGTTATTTTTGACAAGATTGTTTTGGAGAGAGAGAGAGAGAGAGAGAGAGAGAGAGAGAGAGGTTGATTTATTATTAGAATAATAAATGGAAATAAATAATTTGTTAATATATTAATTAGAAATTTTGATATTCAATTAGAAATTTTGATATTCAATTAGAAATTTTGAAATTTAATTAATATTTAATCAGAAATTAATTGGAATTAATTTGGTGATTAAAAGAATTAACTAAAAGTACAGGGACTAAAGTGTAATTGTTTAATAGTTCAGCAAGAAGCATTCTAGAACCCTCCCTGAGGCTTGGACGATTTTAGGAGCCTTAGGGTTTCTAGAATTATCCCTAGGTGGAGAATTAGAAAGCTGGATAATCACCTATTCAAGATAATGCTATTATATTGGGTTTAGGCTCATCTAAGGTTTCCTAACTACATTATAAATAGGCCCCTAGGCTATGAAATTAGACACTTATATTCTTATTAGAGTTCTGGCTGAAATTCTCCTCCCTGCACTTCATAATCCTTAGTTGCTAGTCTTAGGTGTGAACCATCAGAGGCACGACGCTTGTGGTGCTAGCTACCAAAAGATTTGAAGAAGGATTCAAGGTTGTTTATAATAACAATATTTAAAGTAAGTTTCTTAACCTATTGAATTAGCTTTTCATTAGAAAAGTTTTATAGGATGATAGTTCATAGTATGTTGTCTATACGTGAAAGACATAGATCCTTAGTAGGTTGCATGTGCCTTAATCATTTGAATTTTTTCTGCTTACTGCATAGATTTTTGTAACCTACGTTATCAATCATTTATTTCAAAGAGTGATGACTATTATCTTTAATGTATTTGCACATTTGGTGAATTGATTAATAAATATAAACTGGTTTTTTCGAAAATTTACTGCTCGTGACGAGAGCTCGGTTAGATCCGAGAAAATTGATGCTTATCAGCCTAATGTGATTTCTTATGATAATTATCTGCTATACTAACTTCCAAAATGTGATTTTACTAAATATATCATGATAATATGAATATCTAGAAATTAGGAAATAAGTATTTGACTTGATTAATTAATTGGTGATTAATATGGTTGATTTTTTTAGTGTTTAAATAATTAATTCGGATTTTAATTGGACTTAATAATTCATGTCAAATATTATTGGCTTTATTTTTGAATTTAAATTTAAAGTTTAATTTTCGAAATTTAAAATATAGACTTGTATTTTTTGAAATGTTTAAAAAAATGCACCTTATACTATATGTAGAATTAAATGTTTAAATATTACTATACGTATAAGACCAAGTCAGTCAAACCACTAGTACGCCTAATTCACAAAACCGATCTTTAAGGGGTATAAAGAAGTTGCCTATAAAATGGCAGTGGAATGGGTATCCACTTTGACCCACTGCTTCATTGATTTGTGAAGGGTCGTTAGTCGAACGGGTTTGATAGGACAATATTAATTCTCATTAATATGTATAATGAATTAAAAAGTAACTAAACATTTGTTTTAAAATTCTCAATCTTAGTTACATTACGAAAAATGTAGATTTGTATGCTAACCCTTGAAATTGCACATTGCAATTTGTAAGTAGTTAGTATAATGTGTGTGGTTAAGCAGCACGATAATAAAGACTAATAAAGTGTGTAAATGGGTGTCTTAATAGTTATCATTGATTAATGAAGTGCATGTGGTTAACGGGCACATTAAAATGAAATGATAAATGAAATTGAGAGTACCAAGTTAATTTGCATAGTTATTCACATTTAATTTATGATCCTTGGTATCCCAATCACAAATGGAAGAGTATAATCGAGATTAAACATGCCAACGAAAAGTTAAATGAATCTCAAATGATCTAGCAAGTTTATTAAAAAGCTTATTTGTTCAAACGAAATTGATGATGAAATCCGTAAATCATCATCCACCTACCTTTATATAATCTACATTTAGATTACGACATCCCTTTTCTAAGTTGTGAACTTTTTAGTTGGATCCTAGCCTTGATATATTACTTTTTGTGTTATATTAAGGATATTTATCCATGTTGAACATCTACTCTAAGGTACAATTGAATGACATCAACTATCCCTTTGTTTTAAGGACAAGGATTATGTTCTAGAGACACCATTGGATGAGATCAACGAAGAAAAGACCATTCCTGAAGAAATGATCGCCTACAAGAAACACTATAATAATGTAACAAAAGTTGCTTGCACCATGGTGCCCATAATACCTCCAGAATTGCTAAGACACTATGAGGATTGTTGGTCGTACGAGATGAAAAAGGACCTTATAGAGAAATACCATAAGTAAGCTCGTTAAGAAAAGTATGAGGTTGTAAAGTCCCTTTTGGCAAACAAGATGAATGAGGGAGAGTTTCTTAGTAGCCACTTTCAGAGAATTCAACAATACGTGGATAGGCTCATCAAGATGAATGTGAATTTTGATGAAGTGTTGCCAATCGACATAGTGTTGAACTCTTTGCTTAACTGTTATGATCAGTTTATATTGACCTATCATTTGAACAACAATGAAAGTACTTTTTCACAATTGTACAATATCCTACAAACAGTCGAAATAGGAATGAAGGGAAAAAGTATTACCTCCACTCCTGTTAGTGCTATAGTTCTGGCATTGGTCAAGGGAAAGGAAAATGGAGGAAAGATCCTCCCAAGCAAATTTGGAAGGTAAAGTCTGAACTTTGGTCAGCAAGTACAGGACCTAAAGGAAAATCAAGTTGTGATGCTCCTCGTGTGTCTGACCCAAAAGAGGCCACTTGCTTCTACTGTAATGACAAGCGGCATCAAAAATAAACCTGCCTGAAATACTTAAAGGATATAAAGGATGGCAAGGTGAATCCATCCTCGAAAGGTATTTACACTATCTTATATAATAACTCATCATATTGTCGTTCTTGGGTCCTTGATACAGGATGTGGAGTTCATAATTATTCTGATTTTAAGGGCTAAAAAGAAGTGAGTATGTGGAGCATGGAAGGATGAACTTGATCATGGGGAAATCATTATTTCACTTCATGCATTGTTTAAACTAGGCTTCAGATATTCTTTTAATGATAAGAAAGGTTCTATTTCTACTTATAATTTTTTTTTAAGCTTTACCTTGTGCTGGTGTGTATGAAACTATGATGATTGTATACAATTTAGGTAATAGTTATTTCCAAATAGATTCGTCTAATGGTATAGAAAAGCCATGCTTGTGGCATTATCGTCTTGGACACATTAGAAAAAGGTAATAGTTATTTCCTAACTCCAAATGAGTGTTGGGATCATTTGACTTAAAGTCAGATGATATGTGTGAATAATGTTTGTTGACTATGATAACAAAATCACCTTTCACTAGTTCTTGTGAAAGAGGTGAAGGATTTTTGGATCTCATACACACAGATGTGTGTGGGCCCTTTTGATCCACCACTAGGGATGCAAACCGATTTTATGTTTCTTTTAGTGATGATTATAGCAGATATGGCTATATCTACTTAATCAAGCATAAGTCAAAAATCTTTGAAAAGTTCAAAAAGTTTAAACAAGAAGTCGAGTATCAATTGGGAAGGAAGATAAAGATTCTTAGATCTGATTGAGGCGGTGAGTATCTTAGTATCGATTTCCATGACTACCTCAAGAAATGTGGAATAGTTTCATAATTGACACCTCCTAAGACATGACAACTTAATGGTATGGATGAGACGCACAATCGAACCTTATTGTACATGGTTCATTCCATGATTAGTTGACCTTTTCTTCCAATCTCATTCTGGGGGTATGCCTTAGAGACTTTCGCCTATATTCTTAATCTAGTCCCAACTAAGAAGGTTGTCAAAATAGCTCATGAGATGTGGATGTGGAATGTTCCCTCGTTAGCACATATTAAGGTTTGGGGTTGTGAAGCTTTCGTTAGACAAGAGAGTCATGACAATCTTCAACCTGGAAGTGAGACATGTATTTTTATTGGGTATCCATAGAAGTCTTTTGGATATTTATTCTACAGACCTAGTGAGAATATGGTTTTTATAGCATGAAGGGTAGAGGTCATATGCAAAGAGGAAAATAGGAGTACCATTGTTCTTAAAGAAATTCAAGAGTCAAACGATGAAGGAACCTCTAAAGACACTAGCACTTAACCTGAGGAAGAAATTCTAGTTGAACCAGTTGATGAATCATTACCTCTTAGATGTTCCAGTAAACATAGAATTACACCTGAGTTCTATAGTTTCCATATTACTACAGACAATCATACATTTATTAGTGATAGTATAATGGTAAATTTAGAGGAACCTTCTAACTACAATAAGGAAAGGACGGGCCCTAAGGCTGCCAAATGGAAAGAGGCGATGGACAACAAGATGAAGTCCATGTATTATAATCAAGTTTGGAACTTGGTGGACAATATAATAGGTTGTAAGATGGTTAGGTGCAAATAGATCTTTAAGATGAAGACTGGCATGGATGGAAAGGTAAACACTTTCAAGGCTCGACTTGTTGCGAAGGGTTTACTCAAACCTAGGGGTTGACTATGATGAGACCTTTTCACCGGTAGCTAAGATAAAATCTATTAGGGTAATGCTAGCCATAGCTACGTTTCATCACAATGAAATTTCGCATATGGATGTCAAATCCGCTTTCCTTAATGGAACGTTGGCTGAAGATGTTTACATAAGTCAAGCAGAGGGTTTTGTGGATGCAAAGTATACAAATAGAGTGTGTAAGCTTGAGAAATATATCTATGGATTGAAACAAGCTTCTAGCATATACAATCTTTGCTTTAATGAGCAGGTCAAAGAGTTTGGCTTATTTTGAAGTGAAGATAAATCTTGTGTACATGTCAAAGCTAGTAGGGGTATAGTAACCTTACTGGTATTATATGTTGATGACACACTTGTTATATGAAACAACATTCCAAATTTGCAAGAGGTTAAGTCTTGGCTGGGAAAGTGTTTCACTATGAAGGATCTAGGAGAGGCTGCTTATATTATGGGAATAAGGATTTTGAGAGACAAGAGTAAAAGACTAATTGGACTTAATCCAAGTACATACTTGGAAAAGCTACTAATACATTTTAGTATGGAGAATTCCAAAAAAGAGAGCTGCCTATAAAGAGTAATACCAAACATAGTAGGACTTAGAGCCCGAGTATTGATGTAGAGATAATAGAAATGAATAGAGTTACATATGCTTCTGTAGTTAGATCTATCATGTATGCTATGACATGTACTCGTCGTGATGTGGCATATGCTTTGAGAATGGTCATTCGTTATCAGGTTGATCTAGGTAGAGCTCATTGGATAGCAGTTAAGAATATTCTCAAGTATCTGCTAATAACTAAGGATTGGGTCCATGTGCTTTGTGGTAGTGGTACGTTGAGAGTCACTTGGTATAGTGATGACAAATTTCAAATAGATAGAGACAACTTCGTTCCTTAGTCTGGCTAGGTGTTTACCCTAAATGGAGGAGCGGTAACCTAGAAACATTCCAAAAAGCAGACGGTGGCTGATTCTACCTGTGAATCAGAGTACATAGTGACGAGCGAAGCATCAAAAGAGGCTATTCAGTTGAAAAACTTCATCAGAGACCTTCGAGTCGCTCCAGAAATCAAGGAGCCGATGAAGATTTTTTTATGACAATGAAGGGGAAGTTGTCTTAATAAAGGAGCCAAAAGATCAAGGGCAGATCAAGACATATTGATAGAAAAATACCATTTCATCAGACACAGAGTTGAATAAGATCACCTAATCGTGAAGAGGGTATCAACGGAAGATAATCATGCAGATACCCTCCCAAAGCATCTGAGTAGGTTCAAGCACATTCAACATGATAAGAGCATTGGTCTAAAATATGATATTAGTTTCAGTAGTTGGATAGTAATTTTGAAACTTGTAACAAAAGAAATGTAATTGACCTTTGGTGATTAAATAATGGAGATTTATTTATGAGTTGGATTACTACTTTCTATATATTGCTTATTTTTTGTTTCATTTTTCATGTTTTACTTCCAGAATAATCGGATTATTCTAACATCTACAGTCGATCATACGTTTCGAAGTAAGTAGTGAATCAAGAATGCCATGAATTGAATTGTAAAATGTTTAAAGAGTTTTAGACATTGCAATGGTATTTTTGCAATATTCATGAGCACTTAGAAGTGGAGATTTATCTATTGGATTAACCCACAATCAGAGAATTACTTCATGGAATTTATCATGAGTAATTCTGAGATGATAATATATTATAAGCTTTAAACGGAGATATATGAGTGATAATTTACAAGTTGGTTGTGCATTAATGATACATAAACTCATCAATAACTTGATTTTATTAAATGTATTGTTGTGTGTGATGTGATGAGTAAACGGTGCAAGCATATAAGTCAAAGTTTATTTCATTCCTTTTTCCTTAATGGGAAAATTGATATCTTTGGGCCCGTTGGTGATTTGGTGTTGACTTATAGTTTCGGGTCCGGCCAAGACTTAATTGATGTGTTCGAGTAGAAGTTCTTTGTAATTACAAATCATAAATTGGTAAACAAAGTATTAGGAAATGAGATTAATTATATTTCATGTCTCATATCCGAATGATATCTTTCAGAACTGGGGATTATATGATCACTTATCTTAGAACACGTAATTGACTACGTCAGAGTTCGATAGCGGCTTTTGGTAGCTAAATTTGCTGATGAATTTAGAAGATTATACTGACATTATAGTTACAGACTTCTCCAAGTGGGAGATTGTTGGATTAGGTGTCTAAGCCCATAACTATAACTGTTATAAACTTGAACTGATGGTAGCATAATCCTTTTGGGTTTCCTTCAAACCTAGCAATTGGACAAGATTATTTTGGAGTGAGTGGTTAAGTTGTTATTTAAATAATAAATGTAAACAAATAATTTGTTAATATATTATGGGAATAATATACTAATTAGAAATTATGATATTTAATTAATATTTAATTAGAAAGTAATTGGAATTAATTAGGTGATTAAAAGACTTAATTAAAAGTATATGGACTAAAGTGCAATTATTTAATAGTTGAACAAGAGGCATTCGAGAACCCTCCATGAGGTTTGGACGGTTTTAGGAGCCTTAGGGTTTCTAGAATTATCCCTAGGTGGATAACTAGGAAGCTAGATAATTACCCGGCTCAAGATAATATTATTATATTGGGTTTGGGCTTATCTAGAGTTTCTTGATTGCACTATAAATAGGCCCTTAGGACTATGAAATTCAGCACTTACATTCTTAGAATATTTTTGGCCAAAATTATCCTCGCCCCTTTCCATAATCCTTTGTTTCTAGTCTTGGGTTTGAACCATCAGATGCACGACGCTTGTGGTGCTAACTGCTAAAAGATTTGAAGAAGGATTCAAGGTTGTTTACAATAACAATCTTCAAAGTAAGCTTCTGAACCTATTCAATTAGTTTTTCATTAGAAAAGTTTTATAGGATGATAGTTCATAGTATGTTGTCTATACGTGAAAGACATAAATCCTCAATAGGTTGCATGTGCCCTAATCATTTGAATTGTTTGAATGTTTTTGCTTAGTGCATAGATTTTTGTAAGCTACATTCTCCATCAATATGACCATCTATCAGGTCTTTGTGTTCATTTTATCCAAATAATGTGTAATGGATTCTATTGTAGCTAAAGGTAATACATATGGTCACATGAATTGTCTGTATGTCCGTGTGTATTATTTAGTGACATATAATAAATGTGGCGAACCATGTGACTGTAAGCTTATTATGTTGGTGTTTTTTAATAGTGTGTGTCCATATGTTTTATTTGGCCTCATTTGGAATATGCGGGCAAATATGATCGTCTACCAAATCTTTGTGTTTGCTTTATCGGAACTAATGTGTAATGGAGTCTAATGTAGCGAAAGGTGATACCTATGGTCATATGAATTGTTTCTATGAGCATATGTATCACTTAGCAACATATAATAAATGTAACAAACCAAGTGGCTATAAGTAATTTATGGTGATATTTTTTTACTTGTTGGTGTGTCTATATGTATCGTTTAGGCACTTACTAAACATAACAAAATAAGTGACTGTAAATATATTATGGTGACAATTTTCTGAATTGATTATGCGTCCATATATATCGTTTAGCCACAGTCAAATAATGTGGCCAAATATCATCTTAACTACATGTTTGTGTTTGCTTTAGGTGGTCATATGTCGATGCTCAAAGAATAGGGTTCCAATCGTTGCCACATGACCACTTTTCAAATGTTTTTACAAGCTGATTTGCAAAATAAACCATCGAGAAACTAGAAAATCGAAATCAATATCAGTAAGTTCTTAATCAAAGAGATAAAAATGTGATGAAAACTTCTAGGGAAAACATAATCCCCAAATTGAATAATTGATATTATCCATCAACCCATATCCCTTCATGAATTTGAGCTTGATACATTTGTGTGTGTTGCCTAATTGATATTATACATGTAATCAAATGTGCATAAAACTTAAAGAAAAGCTATAGCTTAAAAAGAGAATGATGTGAATCTATTAAGAAAGTGAGAATTCTAATAAATCTAAAATATTACAATGATGAACCAAAATACAAACTAAAATTTGTTAAAAAAATACAAAGTTGAGGTGGATACTACTTTAAAAATAATACTTATTTGTGAATAAACCACCAAAGAAAATGTGCATCTTCACTTTAAGATAAGAAATTGATCTTTGTTCCAACGAAAAAGAAATCAATCTTCAGTTCCAGTAAACTAGAAAAATAAAGTCGAATTTTTTTTACATCAGATAGTTGGCTTGGATGTTTTTATCCCTACCTCTTGTTGGATAAGTGGTGCTTTGGTTTTATTGGTGTTGGGATTGGTTAGAGTACACATTTTTCTTAGGGTAGCTATTCAAAATATGCTTAACTTAGATGTTTTTGATGGGTTTTAAGCACATAACACTCCTATGGTGCACATACAGCCGTAATGCTTTGGATCTAAGTTTTCTCTAGTTATACATGTAATAAACAATTTTCCGAAGCA
Source organism: Lactuca saligna (assembly GCF_052625555.1). Taxonomy (NCBI): domain Eukaryota; kingdom Viridiplantae; phylum Streptophyta; class Magnoliopsida; order Asterales; family Asteraceae; genus Lactuca; species Lactuca saligna. The sequence continues at coordinate 53,634,355 of NC_136422.1, read as the reverse complement.
TGAAGCCTAAACTAGCTTACAAATTGATATATGAGTCATAAAACTAGTTAGAAGATTACCTTTTGTTGTAGGTTGTTGTATTTGGCCTTTAAGAACTTAGCACCTCAAGTGTGATGCCTTAAATGGTTCACAAAACACCACCAACAATTGGATAACTTGAGAGAGAGAGGTTAGAGGGACTCAAGAATTGACTATAGTATGTCTAAGATGACTAGTATCCATAATGTAGGCGAAGGGGTTACATACATATAATGTAGAATTCCAAGGGTTATGTGTAAACCCTAATTCTTACACTTGGGCTAGTAGTAGACTACCACTATATGGATACATAGATAAGCTTAGCCCATCACTAATCAATCATGGATTATTAGCACCTATAAATTTAATTAGTCTCTTTTGATCAGTAGATTAATTCCATATTAATTCTTGATCAATACTAATTAAATTATATGATTCCTGAATAAATATATTATACTTATAATATGTTAATACATCATAAATAACCTCTTTCTTAATCATCCATCCCATCATATTGTTATGGTGAATGTAGCCCAAAATGGACCATGCTACTCATGGGCAAGTGCATACCAATTATAGTTATGAGTTTAGACACCTAATCCAATAGTCTCCCACTTGGATAAGTCTAATAACTATATCTACAAGTATGACTTTAAAACCAACTAGCAATCATAGCTCTTAAATGCCACTGTCGAACTAAGACGTGCCATTTTAGATAAGGGATCATATAATCCTCTGTTCTTTAAGATATCGTGTAGAAAAATACATGGAACATAATCATACATATTATCTAGCGGTTTGTTTCCCGATTTCCGATTATGTTTGACATAAAACTTAATTGAACACATCAATTAAGTCATGATTGGTCCCGAAACATATGTCAAAACAAAATCATCGAGGGACATAAGATATCGCTTTTAATCCTCCAAGGATTTTGGAGCAAATAAACTTCGACTTATATGCTTGTACTAACTACTCGTTAAATCATACACAATAGCACATTTTATAACATCAATTTACTGATGCATTTTTGCACTATCAATGTACAACCAACTCATTGTCAACAAATCGTATATCTCGGTTTGAAGAATATATGATATTAAGGTCTCATAATCACTTGTGATAAATTCCATGAAGTGATTAATGTGAGCGTGGGTTTAATCCAATACTCTAACTTTATGAGCACTCATGAATGTTGTAGCATACTATTGTTATGTCTAAACACTTTAGATAATCTACAAGCCAAATTCATGATAGTCTTTCCTCAATACCTACTTCCAAAGTACGATTGACTATGGTTAGTTTGAATAATCTGATTATTCTGGAAGTTAAAACAAGCTAAATGAAACAATAGTAAACATTTGAAACAAGATAGTAACATTACTCATAAATAAAACTCCTTTTATTTAATCATCAAATGTCAATTACATTTTATCTATTACAAGTTTCTAAATAGCTATCTAATCATTAAAACTTGTATCATCCTTCAGGCCAATGCTCCTTGCATGTTGCAAGTGCTTAACCCTACCCAGTCCCTTCGTAATGGGATCTTTTGGGTTATCCTATGACGATACCCTGTTTACTATGAGGAGTCCTTCTTCTATCCAATGTCTTATGAAGTGATATTTTATGTTGGTGTGTCTAGATCTGCCATGATTCCTCAGTTCCTTGGCTAAGGCAATTACATTCTCGCTATCACAGAAAATCTCCATAGGCTCCTTTATAGCTGGTATAACTCCAAGGTCTCTGATGAAGTTCTTCAGCTATATAGCCTCCTTTGACGCTTCACTTGCTGCTATGTACTCTGATTCGCACGTTGAATCAGCTACAGTCTCCTGTTTGGTACGTTTCCTAGTTATTGCTCCTCCATTCAGGGTAAATATCCAGCTTGAATGAGAGCGGAAATTATCTTTTTCGGTCTGAAAGCTGGTGTCACTATACCCTATCACTCTCAAGTCATCACTCCTACCGAGGGTAAGGACCCCGTCCTTAGTCCTTCACATGTACTTAAGAATGTTCTTTACCGTAGTCCAGTAAGCTTTACCATGATTCCCTTGATATCTGCTGACCATGAAAAAAGCAAAGGTCACATCAGGGCGACTACAAGTTATAGCATACATGATTGAGAAAACTGCAAAAGCATATGGTACTCGACTCATCTCAGCTATCTCGCCCTCTGTACCCAGAATATGAGTTTTACTCAGCTTGCTATTGCTTTGGATAGGTAAGTCACCTTTCTTGGAATTCTCCATATTAAACATAGGCAGCTTCCCTAAGGTCCTTCATAGCCAAACACTTCCCAAGCCATGACTTAACCTCCTGCAAAGTTGGGATGTCATTTCGTATGAGAAGTATGTCATACACATACAACACCATAAAGATAATTATACTCCCACTAGCTTTGATATATACACATGAATGATCCTCGCTTCTCAAAAATCCAAACTCTTTGACTTTCTTATCCAAATAAAGATTCCATCTGCGAGATTCTTGTTTCAATCCATAAATGGATTTCTCAAATTTACACACTCTATTAGGGTACTTTGCATTGAGAAAACCCTATGGATGACTCATGTAAACATCTTCAGCCAACTTCCCAATAAGGAAAGCAGTTTTGACATCCATTTTCCATATTTCATAATCATGACATGCAGTAGTGGCAAGCATAACCTTAATAGATTTGATCTTTGCTACTGATGAGAAAGTCTCATCATAATCAACTCCATAAGTTTGAGTAAAGCCCTTCACAACCAATCGTGCTTTATATGTGTGTACTTTCCCATCCATGTCATTCTTCTTCTTCACGATCCATTTGCACCCAATTGTCTTACGACCTGGTACATTATCAACCAAGTTCCAAACTTGATTGTCATACATGGACTGAATCTCGCTGTCCATCGCCTCTTTCCATTTAGAAGACTCGAAGCCTGCCATGGATTCCTTGTAGTTGTTAGGCTCATCAAAATTTACCAGTGTGCTATCACTGATAAATGTATCACCATCTGTAGTAGTATGGAAACCATATAACACAGGTGGAACACTAACTCTACTGGAATGCCTCAAACGTAACGACTCGTCAACTGGTTCAACAGGAGTTTCCTCCTCAGGTTGAGTGCTAGTGTTTGAGGTTCCTTCATCAATTAACTCTTAAAGCTCTTCAGGTTCAATTTTCCTCCCACTGTTCTCTTGGCATATGTGTTCTCTCTCTCTCTCTCTCTCTCTCTCTCTCTCTCTCTCTCAAAACCCTTCTCCTTGCAACGAAGACAACATTGTCACTTGGTCTGTAGAAGAGATATCCAAAAGACTTCGGTGGGTGGCTAATGAAATACAATGCTCACTACAAGGTTCGAGTTTGTCGTGATTCTCACACCTCAAGAAAGCCTCGCAACCCCAAACCTTGATGTGTACTAACGAGGGAACATTCCATGTCCACATCATGCGAGGTGTTTTGGAAACCTTTTTGGTTGGGAATAGACTAAGGATATGGGCAGCAGTTTCTAAGGCATACCCCCATAATGAGATAGGTAACAAAGCTCAACTCATCATGGAACGAACCATGTCTAACAAGGTTCGATTGCACCTCTCAGCCACACCATTAAGTTGTGGTGTCCTGGGTGGCATCAATTGTGAAACAATTCGACATTTAGTAAGATAGTCTAGGAACTTGATACTAAGATACTCACTAACTCACTCGGATCGGAGTATCTTTATCTTCTTGCCCAACTAATTCTCCACTTTTTGTTTAAACTCTTTGAACTTTTCAAAGGTTTTTGACTTATGCTTGATTAAGTAGATATAGCCATATCTGTTGTAATCATCAGTAAAAGTCACATGGAAACAGTTAACATCCCTTGTGGTAGATCTGAAGGATCCATACACATCAATGTGCATGAGAATCAAAAGTCCCTCACCCCTTTCACAAGTACCAGTGAAGGGTGACTTGGTCATCTTTCCAAGCAAACAGATTTGTAAGTGTCATCCAACTTTAAGTCGAATGACTCCAAGAATCCATCCTTTTGGAGTTGGGCTATACGCTTCTTGTTGACATGTCCAATATGACAATTCCACATGGATGCCTTATCCAAACTATTGGAAGAATCAATGTGCAACATATTATTTTCTAAGTTTTTTACAACCATCACAGTTTCATATACACCGTTACAAGGCAATGCTTTAAAATAAAATACACCATTATAAAAAGCATTAATAGAACCAATTTCATTATCAAATGAAAATCTAAAACCTTGTTTATACAAACCATGAAAGGAAATAATGTTTCTCGCCATATCGGAGGAGTAGCAACAATTATTCAAATCTAATTCTAACCTACTACTAAGAAATAAAGAATAAAGTCCAATCTTCGTGACATGCGACATCTTCCTATTCCCCATGATCAAGTTCATCTTCCCGTGCTCCACATCCCTTAATTCTTCTTAGACCCTGCAAATTAGAACAAATATGGAAACCACAACCTATATCAACGACCCAAGAACTAGAATGTGATGAGTTATTAGATAGAATAGTGTAAATACCTGCATGGGTGGGCTTTGTCTTCCCATCTTTGACATCCTACAAGTATTTTGGACAGCTTCTTCAAGTGCCCTTTATCATGAGAATAGAAGCACTCTGCTTCTTTTGGATTGCTAGAGTGATTAGCATAACCAACTTTGGTCCCACTAAAAGAGTATCCATCATGAGACTTTCCCTTGTGGCTCTTATAATAGGCCTTCCTCTTCTTCCCTTTCCCTTGTCCAATTACCAAAATAGGGGCAGCAGTAGTAGGAGTTGTTACAACAGATTTACCTTTGAGACTATTTTCAATAGTTCTCAAAAGGCCTTGAAGCTTGCTAAGAGTGACCTCCTCCTTGTTCATATTATAAGTCATGTGAAACTGATCATAACATGGAGGAAAAGAGTGTAGAATAATGTCAATGGCTAACTCTTGATCGAAGTTGACATTCAATTTCAACAAGTGGTCCACAAACCTTTGCATTTTTTGAAAGTGGGCCGTGATGGACTCTCCATCCTTCATCTATGATGTAATCACGGAGGCAAGGATTTCATACCTTTCCTGACGATCACTTTTATGGTATCTTTCCATCAAGTCTTGGTGCATCTCGAAAGTGTAGTAGTCCTCATAGGACTTTTGAAGTTTAGCTATCATAGTTGAAAGCATGATACAAGACACCTTTGTGGCATCCTTCTCATGTGCCCTGTACTCAACAACCACTTTAGGAGTAGCAGTGGCTTCATCAATCTCCTTAAGCTCTTTGTCGAGGACATAATCTTTGTCCTCGTAACGAGTGACCATCCTAATGTTTCGAATACAATCATTGAATTTCGAACCATCAAAGATGACCCTCCCACACAAGTTCATGAGGGAGAAAGAGCTAGAAGGGTTTAAGCCAGAAGCAGTGTTAGAAGACATCTGAAAAAGAAAGAAAAAGTTTAGATTAGATAAGAATCCTTAATATAACATCCAAATGAAATATTAAAGCTAGGAACCAACACAATATTTTACAATTCGGAAGAGGGATGTCGTAATCCAATTGCAAAATATTTGAAGGTAGGTAAATGACGATTTACCAATTTCCACCATGAAAAACGAAAGTGATTATTAAGTTTTAATTGGATTGAAATTCCTAAATATTTTGAGATTCATTGAACTTTTCAATTGCATGTTTAAATCTTGATTATGCCCTTCAAGTTTGTGACTGGGATACTGAGGATCACAAACAAGGTGTGAATAACCATGCAAATTAGCGTGTCACTCTCGAGTCATTTAACAACTAATCAATGTGCCGATTAACCACACACGCTCCATTTATCTATGATAATTCCCGAGCTACCCTTTGCCACCCTTGTTTGTCTAAGTTACTGTGCTAGTTAACCACACAAGCTCCACTACCGACTTGGCAATGTGTAAAGTGCAATTTCATGGAATAGCATCACTTTTACATTTTTCCTAAAGTAACTATGATTGGGAATTTTGTAAAACATTTAGTTGCTTTATAATTATCATTATACTTTTAATGAGAATTAATGTCTTATCCTATCCATTCGGATAACGACCCTCCACTAGTCAAGGAAGCGGTAGGTGGGAGTGGACACCCATTCAATCTCCATTTTATAGGCAGTTTCCTTATACCACCTTATACACCGGCTTTGTGAATGAAGCCTACTAACTGTAAGAATGACTTGTCTTATATATATATATATATATATATATATATATATATATATATATATATATATATATATTAAACTTATAATATTATAAAAGTATAATGGTTTAATTTTAAACTTTTAAAATTCTAAGGTTTGGAAGTAAATGTTTCATAAATGAGACTTTACAAATTCCAAAACTTGAGGGAAAGTTTTGAAAATCTTCAAAACTTTTGGGTTCCATAACTTATGAGTTAATGAACTTTAATGAATGAGAATCTTGATGTTCCATAACTTGAGGACAAGTTATGGAGTTCTTTAAAAACATATAGATCAATTTTAATTAATAAAATTATCATATAATTTATCATTGATCTGATTTAACTTATCAGGCAATGCAATTCAAATAAAATAATACAAATAATCAAATTATTATCTTAAAATTTGATAATTGTCCTTTAATTGGATGAGGATAAACATCACCATATTAAAAAAACGAATTTCATGATACAAAATAGTTTGTGGTGATGATCCTAATCCAATTCTAGCCAAAAGGCTCGAAAATCTGCAAGCAGAAGTTTCTACTCGTAGTGTGCATGAACTGGACTCGCCGAGTTGCCAGTCTATGAGTGAACTCATCGAGTCAGATCATTGGACTCTTCAATTTCATCAGTCAGAGGCCAAACGTGTTATTTTTTCAGCTTTGAAAAACAACCATGCATCAATATAACAGAAAACTACCCTAGACTCTGATATCACTGATGGGTTTTAAGCACTATAGCACTCACAGGGTGCACATACAACCTTAATGTTTTGGATCTAAGTTTTCTCTAGTCATACATGCAATTAATAATTTTCCAAAGCATGAAGCCTAAAATATCATACGACTTGATATATGAATCATAAAAGTAGTTAGAAGATTACCTTTTGTTGTAGCTTGTTGTATTTGGCCTTTAAGAACTTAGCACCTCATGTATGATGCCTCAAATGGTTCACAAAACACCACCAACAACTAGAGAACTTCATAGATAGGTTAGAGGCACTCGAGAATCGACTATAGTATCTCTAAGATGACTAGTATCCACATTCTAAGGGAAGGGGTTAGAGATATATAGTGCAGAATTCCAACGGTTATGTGTAAACCCTAATTCTTACACTTGGGCTTGTAATGGACTAACACTATATGGATACTTACATAAGCTTAGCCCATCACTAATCAATCATGGATTATTAGCCCAACCTATTTTTTTTGGATTAATGTCTAAGTCCATAACTATAATTGATGAGACTTAACCCGACCCGACATGGTCCATTTGGGTTGCATGGCATCATGCCTTTGGATATACTATAATGAGAGAAATAACACTTAAGGTTTATTAATATATTATAAGTTCTAATATATTAATAAGATTATATAATTAGTATTGATCAAGAATTAATCTAGGATTAATTAAGTGATCAAAAGAAGACTAAATAAATATATGGGTTGATTGTGTAAATCATCCATACTTTTATAGTGGGCTAATACTTCATGGATTGTCAAGATGAGATAAAACCCATAAGATGCCCCATGGATGCTCCATGGTGTATTTGAACCCATGGATCCATGGAAATGGAAAGCCATGAAAATTAGGGTTTACCCTAATTGTCACTAACTATATAAGCATCTTATTGTTGACAAAATCGGCCACAATTAGTGAATAGAAAGGGCTAGCCGATTTCATGAAGTGTGTATGTTCTCTCAAGTTATTCCAAATGTATTTGGTGTTGTGTGAACCATTTGAGGTGTCACACTTGGGGAACTAGGGTCTCAAGCTTCATGAAGACATTCTACATCAAAGAGGTATGTAATTCTAACTTGATATATTCATATGAATCAATGTTATTATGCTAGTTAGGATGAATACCTTGGAAAGATCATATTTGCATGTATAATAGAGAAAACATAGATCCAAGGTATTTAGGGTTGCATGTACACTTAGGAGTGTTAGAATACTCAAAACCCAACAGTGGTATCAGAGCCACGAGTTGTTTTCTGTTATATTGATGCAAATATTTTATTTTCAAAGTTGAAAAAAAAAGGAAAAATAACATGAAGTTTGTCAAATTTTAAGATAATTACTTGTTCTTGTAAAAACTAATTATTTGTAAAATTTGAATAATTTGCTATATGAGTTGAATTAGGTCAAATTTAGTAAAAGATAAAATGATATGATTATTTTATTAGTTTTAAAATTTTGATCTAAAGAGTTTTATTTTTTGAAACCTCCATAAGTTATGGATATGAAAAGGTTTTAAAAAAAATTAATTCAAAGTTTTTATGGAGTTACAAATTTTGGTGTTAATGTTTTAAAGAATTCCATTACTTAAGAATAAGTTATGGATCACCAAAAGGTTTTTGTGTTACCTTGTTTTATGAGTGAATTTAGATTAATGAAATAAATTATGTGATAGTTGGTTTTAATCCAAATTAATCTAAAAGAAGTTCATAAAATGTGTTTATGTAACTTAAAAGTCACATTTATGAATCTTAAAATCATAAAAGTTGCCATAGATTACAAAATGAAGAGTCTTTTTCCTTATTAAATTGTTTTATGACTCCATAACTTGTCCTCAAGTTATGGATGTTCAAGAGGTTCTTCATTAAAGTTTTTAAAACTATAATTAAACTCATAATTTATGAAAATCCAAGAGTTTTGAATAGTTTCAAAACTTTCCCTCAAGTTTTGGAATTTGTAAAGTTTTCCCCATGAATACTTTAATTCCAAGTTAAGCCCTTAGAATTTTAAAAGTTAAAATTCAACCCTTATACTTTATAGTATTATAAGTTAATAATATATATATATATATATATATATATATATATATATATATATATGTGTGTGTGTGTGTGTGTGTGTGTATAAGAGTAAAGTCAGTCTTACCGTTAGTAGGCCTCATTCACGAAGTCGGTCTATAAGGGGGGTATAAGGTTAGTGCCTATAAAATGGCAGTTTAATGGGTGTCCACTGTCACCCACCGCTTCCTTGACTGGTGGAGGGTCGTTAGCCGAATGGGTAGGACAAGGACTAGAATTCTCCCTTCATTAAAAGTATTAATGATAAATACTAAGTAACTAAACTCTTATAAATACCTAATCTTAGTTACTTAGGAAAATGTGAATAAGGGGCTAATCCATGAAATTACACTTTGCACTTTGTTTAAGTCGGTTAGTGGAGCGTGTGTGGTTAACTTTCACACTAAGTTGTATTTAACAAGGTAGGCAAAGGGTAACTTAATGTTTATCATAGTATCGATGGAGCGTGTGTGGTTAACCGGCACATCGATTGAGGGGTAAACACTTAAGGGTACCAAGTAATTTGCGTGGTTACTTCACACCTTGTTTTGTGATCCTCGGCATCCCAGTCACAAAACCTGAATGGCACACTCGAGATTGAAACATGCCATTGAAAAGTTCAATGAATCTCAAAAGATCTAGGAGTTTCAAATCCAATTAAAACCTAATAATACATGTCGTTTATCATGGTGGAAATTGGTGAATCGTCATTCACCTACCTTCAAATATTTTATAGCTTGGATTACGACATGCCTCTTTTAAGTTATAAAATAGTTTGTTGGGTCCTAGCCTTAATATTTCATAATGGGTTTCATATTAAAGACTTTAGATCAACTATCTTGAATATCTCCCAAAAGATGTCTAAGTTTAGACATCTATGATCTTCCCAAATCTCTTAGAACTTTACTTCTTTCACATCCTCCAATTGTTCTCCCTAACCAACAAGTTCTTGAAAAGTTTAAGGTCACTCAATCTCTATTGGCAAGCAGGGACTATGTGTGATCACATCTTGGAGATGAAGTCACGTATTGACAAGCCAGGAGATTTGGGTGTCAAAGTCTAGAGGAGGTGGATGTTCAATCACTTTCTAAGTCACATAGTGAATTCCTTTGGGACTCCTATAAAATAGACTACGGCAAGACCCTTAATAATCTTATCTATTTGCTTGGTGCTGCTAAATCAGAAATGATTTGGTGTACTAATAAAGAAAATTTTATTAGGAGATCAACTTCCCAAAACTTGATGGACAGGGACAATAGTGACATTGGAAATCCAGAATAGCATTCTCTTCCCAATGGAAAGGGATTGGCCATAGTCAACTTCGTTGACCAAATGGTAAAGAGAAAGGCTAAGTTTGAGATAGTCCCGTGTACTATTACCTAAGGGTCCATATGTCTCTATTTCCAAACGAAGGGGCGTTCGTTACGAAGCTGCCAAACTTACCTATGGATGCTAAGGTCAATAAGTTTGACTCTACTTCAGGTAAAGTCCACTATCTAACTTTGCTAAGTTTCTATTATGAGATTCTTGATACATGATGTGACTGGGTCACATGGTGATGTTTTAAGAAACAAAGAAAGGTGAAGGAACTTAAAGAAAGAATATGTCTATCGCATAGTTTGAAGATCTGATTCTTGAGCTACTTCTTAGGAGTTATGAGATATTACTTAGGAATAGATAACAACAAGTTTTCATATGGATTTTAAGAATAAGTTTTTCCTCAAAGTGTTAAAATAAAAGATAATTTTTATTTTATCTATTGTATGTATCCTTACAATGGCGTTTGTGGAAAATTGTTGCTTATAAGATTCCACTGATAGCAATATTGGAAAGTTAATTTGATTCTCTCATTTGTGGTAATGTCTAAATTTACAAAATAAGGAAAGATCCTCATCACCCAAGTTGTATAGCATGATGAATGAGAACATTCAAGCATTGAAAAAAATTAAGAAAAAACTACTTGTTCACATGGATGTGTGAGTCAAGTGAAGGACTAAGGGATCGAGTACACATTCTTGTGACTGGTTAAGTCCACCACAAAAGATAGATAAGAATATTCATCATTATTTACTAAAGTTTAGTAAATATGGTTATACTTACAAGCTTAAGTATAAATTCTAAAACATTGGAAAAGTTCCAATGTGTGACAGAGCGAATAAGAAGAATCAACATAGGCAGAAAGATAAAAGTTTCTCAAATCTGAAAAAATGGGAGAGTACTTTAGTATCATGTTTATGATCATCTTAATGATTAAGATACCATATCGCAATTGATCCTCTAAGGTCATCTTAGTGCATTCTTCAGACTAAGAAGAGGAATCTAGAATTGTTGGAATGGTTAAATCAAGAAGATGAGTCATACTTCGTTCCAATACAAGTCTTAGAGTCATACTCCAAGATTGTAACTTGAGTGACATGTCTCAGAGAAGGTTTAAAACACTTGCAAAATGTAACAGTAAAAGTTTTCTACTCTTGTACATTTGAAATTGGTAAGTTGTGATGTTTTGGATAAAACAAAGACCAACTAAGGCCAATTGTGTGAAGTGTTTGTCTTGATTAGAATCCACATTATCTCTTTAATATTTGAAAAGAGAGTCTTATATGTCAAGAGGATAGTAGGAGTCTTTAAGGTCTTGAAAGTCTCAAGATCTAATCAAGAATAAAAGCTGAAGTTCTTCATTAGCACACGACTTGAGGTTTATAACCCATCGTGCTGACATATTCTGCACCCATTCCAATTATAGTTGGCTTTGCATATGAGTTCTTAGAGTTCTTAATTGGTTGCACAACAACTTGGAAGCAATGGCAGACCCTTGAGCTGCCAGATGACAAGAAATTAAGACTGAGTTCAGTCCATATGAGTTTGGATTTGTCATTGTCCTTGTCTTGTGACTATGGTTTTGACAATTCACATGGATAAGAACACATACGCCATTAAATCTAAGTGTCATAAGGTTTCTCTCTGATTCATGAAAATGATGGTGAGGAAACACTTTCACTAAGTAGATTTTAGCTAGATAGTAATTGTGATATTTGAATTCTCAAAGTCGTTAGTGGAGCATGTGTGGTTTACCGACACACTAACATGGACTTGTGAGAAGTGTAAAAGGTCTAAACAATCGATACTATGATTATGACATCCCTTTTCATAGTTATTAAAATTGTTTAGACACGCCTGTGAGCTATCTAAGATAAGGTGTATGATATTGACAAAGTTTTATCAAAGCAATCTAGTATCACGAATCTGCAGTTTGGTAAGAAAGTCAATAAAGTATTGATTTCTAGAAGTCCAGCTAATTTTTAAGTATATGTGAAAGCTAGTGGGAGCATAAGTGTTATGCTAATAATCATCATGTTAGTGGGAGCATGATAATTATGATAAAGGTTGCAAGTTAGCAATGTTAATTATAGAAAACAAAAGGTTTCAATTGGGAAAGAGTTGTTTTGCTATAATTAAGGGATAGGAAATTATACTTCATCTCAAATCTAAAATCTTAGATTGAGGTTTTAATCGTATTTAGTCAATTATATATATGAATGTTATGCTGGAATGGCTCAACATAAGAAAATTCTATATATGGGTCCATTATTTGCGTTCTAAAATTCGATTGTGATTACGACATTCCTTTTCATAATCTGAATTATGAGAACTTGGAAAATAGAAATGGAAATGTTATAGCAAAAGACTGGTTTAGTCTTAATGTGAGACATCATGGATTGTGTCCCTTATGCTTCGGATATAAGATTGATTACATGTGCTATATTCATCCTTTCTAAAATTTTCCAAATGTCTGGGGCATTAAGAAGGGAAAAGGTCTAGAATTGGATATGACTAAAAGGATTAAACAATTGTCAAGGACAATCTAAGGTTTACCAAATATTTGTTGCTCAAGGATAGTTGGAAGTATAGTGATAATTCTGGAAGGACCATTTTGGCATAATCTGTAAGGAGGCAACTCTTGTTCAGAAGTGATAGTCAAAATGGAATATGGAAATGCTTCAAAGTTAGAAATTATTCAATCTGTGTAAGATTAGGAAACTTAATGCAAGAAGGATGTTTCCAAGGAGCTGATCTCCTTTGGAATGCTCTGTAATGGTTGTTGTCAAGTCTTTCTGACTTTGTGCATAATCAATACAAGAGGATCAATGCATATAAGTTTAGAATCTAACAGATTTCAGTAAATGGCATAAATTTGGAATTCTTGCATTTGTAGTAAGGACTTGGGAATGTGAAATGAGAATCATTGGAATTATGTGCAATCGATCTCTTTCACATAGTAAAGATCATAGACAAACATAGTATGCATACTTGGTGTATGGCATGACTAGTGTTTAGAAAACATAGTGTACAATGTTGGAGCATGGGACAACTATTGTTTTAAATTCAAGAATAAAGTTGATAGATGAAACAGTATATAATGAATAATGTGTAATCATATGGTGATAAATAAAAGGTGTTTTATTTATGTTCATAGGTTTTGATACCATATTGGATTCAATTATTATTATGTTTCACTTTGCATGTTTTAACTTCCTGAATAACTTGGTCATTGTTCTTGATAACTAAGTTATTCGAACCATCCACAGTCGGTCATATGTTGGAAGTAGATATGAATTAAGACTGTCATGGGTTGGCTTGTAGAGGTATATGATGTTGCAAAAAGAGCTACAACACTCATGAGTGCTCATAAGTTCTGAGTATTGGATTCAACCCGCGCTCATTGGAATCACTTCATGGATTTTATCACGAGTGATCATGAGACGATAATATCTTATATTCTTCAAACCTAGAGATATGAGTTGTTACTATGAGTTGGTTGTACATTGATTGCACGAAAACGCATTTGGTAACTCGATGTTATAAAACGTGTCTTTGTGTATGATTCAACAAGTAGTAGAACAGCCATATGAGGTTAAGTTTATCCATTCCTTTTACCTTCGGGATAAAATCATTATCTGTGATCCCCTCGATGATTTGGTGATGAAAAATGTAAGTGCTCGGCTAGGCCTGGACTGATTTGATTTGTTCAATTAGCTAGTCGTCATAAATCGGAAATTGGGAAACAACAAATGGACAGAGAGAATGATTATAATCCATGTCTCAGTCCATATGATATCTAGAATGGAGGAATATATCACCCCTTATGTAATGGACATGTCATGGACAAAGCTTAGAGATCATCGGCAAGGTCAGAGTTTGACAGAAGCTTTTGAGAGCTACGATTACCAGTCGGTTCTTGAAGTCATACGCAATAATAGTTTTAGACTTATCCAATTGGGAGATTGTTGCATTAATGTCTAAGACCATAACTATAATTGGTGAGACTTGACCCGGCCCAGCATGGTCCATTTGGGTTGCATGGCATCATGCATTTGGATAGACTATAATGAGAGAAATAACACTTAAGGTTTGTTAATATATTATAAGTTCTAATATATTAATAAGATTATTTAGATAGTATTGATCAAGAATTAATCTAGGATTAATTTAGTGATCAAATGAAGACTAATTAAATATATGGGTTGATTGTGTAAATCATCCATACTTGTATAGTGGACTAATGCTTCATGGATTGTCAAGATGAGCTAAAACCCATAAGATGATCCATGGTGTATTTGAACCCATGGATCCAAGGAAATGGAAAGCCATGAAAATTAGGGTTTTCCCTAATTGTCACTAACTATATAAGCATCTTATTGTTGACAAAATCGGCCGCTATGAGTGAATAGAAAGCGCTAGCCGATTTCATGAAGTGTGTTTGTTCTCTCAAGTTATTCCAAGTGTATTTGGTGTTGTGTGAACCATTTGAGGTGTCACACTTGGGGTACTAGGCACTCAAGCTTCATGAAGACATTCTACATCAAAGAGGTATGTAGTTATAACTTGATATATTCATATGAATCAATGTTATTATGCTAGTTAGGATGAATACCTTGGAAAGATCATATTTGCATGTATAATAGAGAAAACATAGATCCAAGGTATTTAGGGTTGCATGTACACTTAGGAGTGTTAGAATGCTCAAAACCCAACACCTATATATATATATATATATATATATATATATATATATATATATATATCGTTGATTTACACAATCAACCCTTGTAAATTTAATTAGTCTCTTTTAATTACTAAATTAATTCTTGATCAATACTAATTAGATAATATGATTCTTGAATTAATATATTATACTTATAATATATTAATAAATTATAAATAACCTCTTTCTCAAACATCCATCCCATCATATTGTTCTGGTGAATGCAACCGAAAATGGACCATGCTACTCTCGGGTCTAGTACATACAAATTATAGTTATGAGCTTAGACACCTAATCCAACTATTTTTACCCATGTTTATTGGTGGTGGGATTGGTTGGAGTGGAAAATTTTCCCATCATTAACACATGTTTTAGTTACCATCTGGTGGTTTCTCCTCTTTTTTGCAAGACTGATCGATTTTACCGCTTTAACTCCTTTAATACCTTAGTGGTTTGTTCTCGTGATGCACAATTCTTTTATGATTGTTCTCTACATATAGTCCTCCATCCTTCATGTTTCTTCCTTAGCTGATACACATTGTATGTATATGTTGTCATTGTTTTGTTCTATTTTCTTGTTTTTCCTTAGCCTCGAAATATCATCCTAACAACGAATAAAAAAACTCAATACCCAAACGTAATAAATTGTAGTTAACCTGATAAGGCATAAAGATAAACAACTTACAACCAACAAATACCAATTTCTAATTCAAATTCTTTGTCACTCACATATAAGATAAAATACCAATGCCATATTAGAAAATAACTAAAAACCAAATTAATAAAAATGTCAATGAGCCTGTGTGTTTGTTGTAAAAATTAGTATTCTTAAATTCACAAGAAAATGAACAATTCCATTGCAATTAGACGTTGACAAATTCCATCCCAACAAATGAAGTTTAAATATATCTACAATCTACATATAACACAAAGATAACAACAAAAGTGGCAAAGTACAACAAAATAAATCTATAGTCCTACACCCTGTTATTGATAACAACAAATGTGAAAATTGACCTAACTTTCTTCTTACAACGAGTACCATATTCTTTGATCCCAAAGAACAAGAAACCAAACACAGCTAATAGCAGAAGTGAGAATATTCTTAGACATAATAGAGCCTTTGAATATTTTGATTTCATAAAAGATGTTCAACAAATTAATTTCTTAACAAATAATAGATGGTAACAACTTAATTGCTTAGTAGATTTCAGCTTTTCTTTTTGTATAAATTAGATAAAATATCGGTAGGGTCAGAATTAATAGATAATCTAGAAATATTGGAATCAAATACAATTCACAGACTATAATATATAGGTTTTAATCAATAAGTTTTAATCAGTAATGGAGACGTGCATTTGAATCAGAATTAGTAACCCATATATGAATTTAAACAAGAGTATCAGATACAATAAACTAACCAGTAGAAGAGTTTCAAATCAGGATTCTCAACAACAAGAGTGGATGTGAACAGAGCTTGAGGCTTAAATCAACAAAGTAATCAAATTTAAGGCTCAAATCAATGAGACTTCGAACAGTTGTGATTTGAACGAAATTTTCAACAAAAAACATAATCTTACCTAAACTCATAGTGATTCATTGTTGCCTACATGAGTTGGAATGGAGATGTCAGATTATGTTTTCGACGAGATCTCTGATAAGGGTCGACTACAAAGTCCCATGTTAATGCGTAAAAGTGAACATTTATCAATCCTAGTCAAACCAGATCCGAACTCAACCTCAGTCCAAGATGTGAAGAGTTCTGAAGCGTATCCTGTTTTGAAATGAATATAGTTTCAAAGTTAGTCTTTTTTTATGTGATAGAGTTTTTACAAGCATTAAACGCTTCTTTTGGTTGAGTGAACAGTTTATATGACCTAATCAGTATATCTTTTATGCATCAGATTTGTCAAACACTTAGTTTTACCTATTCCATAGAATATTCTTAGTATGTTCTATGTCTATGCTTTACTATTTAAGGAAATGATGTTTCATGGATTGTAAGCAAGAAATTGAATTATTCTCTTCACATTAGTTACAAATTATTTTGCAAGTCAAATCTCTTATACATCTATTCTTCTTGTTCAAAATTTGTCTTTACTTTTTTCTTACTGTATTTTACTTACTTGAATACTTTTTTGAATATCATCTTCAAGTATTGACTAGTTTACCAGACTTGATTGGACCAATATATTAGCAACAAACATAAATCTTAAAAGTTAATTCAAGGTTTGAGTTTTCAAACCTTGTCCGCGCACTGAATCTTGCACTCTCAATTGGTATCAGATCTTGAGTGATTATCCTTTGAATCCATAAGAACATATTATAGTTGATATGAGATTCCCTTGGTATTTCAATCATTTATGCGTTTTGGATAAAAGTTCTTCTATATACCGCTTTTTCTTTAATACTTTAACTTTAATTGTTGCACCTATGCAAACTCAACAAATGTATTTCATGCCAATAGAAAATAGTATGGGTTTCCTTTCTCGTGCCCCATTGATAGTTTTTGAAGAGGAAAGATTTTTACTTGGCAAGGAACAAGTTTAAGAAATATGGACGCCTGGAAAAGAAGGTCCTTATTTTCCAGTGAGACAAATGATTAGAGATGATGTTGCTACTCTCAAGGGCCAATAAGAACAACCTCCAATACATCTTACTGCTTCAGACATCGAAAAGCTTCATGCAGACTAGATGGTTTTTGGTGTTCCTCCATATCTCTTTGAGCATATTAATTTGTGCAAATCTACAAAAGATATTTGGGACACTCTTCAAGACTTATTTGAAGGGTCCAAAAACATGAAGGATAAGCGTTTGATGTCGGTTGTCAACGATTTTGATACCTTCACCACTGATCTAGGTGAATCTATAGCCTCAACCTCAAATAGGTATAGAGTTTTTGTCAAAAATATAACTGCATGAGGTAAGTGTCATAACTACTCTTCAGTACAATCCAAAGTTTATCAATAGCCTCGAAAAAACGCTGGGGGGATGTCAAGTCATGTCTTCAGAGTAACGGATCTATGAAGAAACTGAAGCTTTATCAAGTTTTTGAAGAACTACAAGACCATGAATCTAACAATGCTCAAACGTGAAGAGAACTATCAGGAGGTCCTCTTGCCTTGGTTAGTTGTGTTAACCAACTTATTCCAAGCCCATCTATGTCAGATCCCTTTGGAAATATCCCACCTATTTCTCTTAGTCAACCAAAATTTCCAACTCTACTCACTCCACCTGTTCCTAATCATTCAGTTAATGAAAATCTTGACCTCGATCCAGCTGAATCTGGACTTGGTCTTCAACAAGAATTCTCACTCTTGTCCATGAAATATAAACTTCCCTAGATTCTTAGTCATAAACCATATCAAAACCAATTTCAATCCCCTCATCAAAGCAATCCTCAACCATTTCTGAAATCTTCAGAAAACCCACCTGCTTACTGACCCAACATCTTGTCATCAATTCTCTCCTCAAAACCACATGAAATTTACAAATCAGACATACTCAAGATAGTTTATCATAAGTGTTGTCTTCGTAACCATTTTCCAAATACTATTTGGCTAAAACCACTCAAAAACCGAGGGTAAAATATTTTGCATACAATGCTCATAGAGCCTAAGAGCTGGCAGCAGGTGAGAAGGCTTTTGTTACTACTGTTTCAAGAGATGTTAAAGGGAAATGGTATTATGGAGATTGGGATGCAGTGAGATATGGAAGGAAGATGTGTCTTACGGAAAGACAACCAATCGAATGTGATGAAGGATACTAATCAGAAGAAAATGAGGAAGATGTTAAGGCAAACAAATTTCTATATGGAAATAAATGACACACCAAACAGAACCATCATCCAGCAGGTAAGATATATGATCACTAAAAATAATTTTGATTTATCTATTTTGAACCATAGCTAACCCAAATCCAATCAGATATGACTATCATTCATAAATCCTATGATTCTGCCATAGAAGTAAGTGAAAAGCTAGATAGTGAACTGACTCGCTTTAGATTACACTTTGAATATCATAATCTTAAGATAGAATCACTAGAAAGAGAACTTGTAATGTATAACGATGAATGTATCATTTTAAAAGACAAATGTGAAATCACTTTTTGTGAAAGGAATATCTTCATTTCTGATAACAAACGTCTTAATGCCAAAATTGATTCTTTGTATAACTTAATGAATATTATTGAAGCAAACGAACGGATGACACATATTTTTGACACCCATGATCCAAAGCACCAGGACTTGAAAGCGAGTTTCTGAAACCTGTTGCTCGTCCCTTGAAGGAGTTGCAAAATCTAACATTTATGGGAGATGTTCTGAATCACACTCATTCGAAAACCCTTGTCTCACCATTGTCACCCCGTCATGAGACTTCAGAACAGTTCCAATCTCTAATTCTAGAGCGCCAACCTATCATTTTCAAATGTCTCGATTCCATACCTCTGATATGTAACAACCCGCTCTTTCAAGTCAGTAAAAATCGAGTCCTGTAACCTCTTTGAGAAAGGAATTAGAATATCATCGAAAAATGAAGTATTCAAAAACTCTATTTGGAGTACACTATGTGGTAGTTATCGTCTTAAGGTTTCCAAACATATAAATAACACAAAAATCCGAGTTATAACGAAGAAGTTATGATCATTCTAAGTTTTACGACAAAAACCGGCAATACGAAGTTGCGTAAAAACGCAAAGTTTCAATAAAACACTTTCCGACCTTAGGTGTCTAAATGAAAGTCGTAGATATCGTTAAACTACAAACATGCATAAAAAGAACGCTCAAATCGGACATCGTATGAATAAGTTATGAATTTTTAAAGAAATTCCTTAATCACGTCATTTTAATAAATAAATAATAAAAATAATTCCGGAATTTGCCAACGGAATCTAAATGAAAGTTGTAGATCGTAGTCTCACCTTCGCGGGGATATAAAGAACGTCAAAAACGGAGTTCGTATAAAGGAGATATGAATTTTCGAAGTTTGATAAATAATTTATATATTTTTTTTTTATTAAAACTTTGGTATTATCCGAAGGGGAGTCAGCGTCCTCATCCGAGGTACGCGCTGCGTACTCCTGTACGCCCCGCGTACCCGAGGAACTTGGCCTCAAACCGTCCACTTCGCCCTATGCGAGGCATCCGACCCGCCCGTCCGACCCGCTGTCCCATCCGACCCGACTGCCTGAGCCGTCCCATCCGAGGCCGAGGCAGTCGAGGCTTCGGTCACGCATGACGTACGCGTACGCGCTGCGTACGAGCGTATGCCCCGCGTACGAGGCCTCTCAGGCCCCCCTATAAATAGCATGTGAGGGTTCCCGGGAAAATGGCCAATTCTCTCTCCTTTTTCTTGCGTTTTACCTCGTTTTCCGTGCTCGCACTACCCCGAAGCCCTGGTCATTTTGTGCAAGTCCCGAAGGTCGATTTTTCTCCCGAGGAATCCCAAGATTTCCGAGGAAAATCCATTTCCCGAGACGAAACTCTGCCCGGTTTTCCATCTTGCTATCTTCAAACTTTCAAGTGAGTTCATACCCCTTTCAAACACACTTTAAATACATTTTAAATGCTTTTATACTCTTTTAGGGGGGGAATACAAGTAAACATACGGTTATTATCGTGTATTTTATAAAGTTTCACTTCATTTGTTTTATCGAATAAATCACTTGGAACTCATTACTATTATGGAAAACTCTTGTCATACTTTGCGTGCATTAGACATTATACAAAGTATATAATGATTTCAAAGTAACTTTCATTGTTAAGTCGTTTTATACATTCTAAAAACTTATGATTTTGCTTTGTCAAACATTGTGAAAAAGGATAAACTTTGCATAGAAAACTATCACTTTAATACGGGCTTAGTTGAGAATCCATGAGACGTGTATATCTTCAAACGTTACTTTTCTTTATTAGAAAGTAATGCTGCAAGTCCTGTCTATAACCAGAGTCTCCCGTTCGGAGAACGTGTCAAATGTGTATAGATCTATACGGGAAGTCATGATCCCGCGCCCTGACTGTTAGCTACAGTCCGTCTTTTGGGGTGACAGTTGTCATAACGTTGCGACGCCTGAAGAACGTCGTTACAGGCATATTATGTTTAGTATGGTTATAAAACTCATCGGATATACAATTATTGTGGTATTATGCTTTTATGAACAAGTAGCTATTAAAACTATTCTTCATCTAATAAATGCGATCTTCGTATAGTTTTACTATATAAAACTATGACACAACTTTTGAGAACGTCGGTTTCTTGCGATTTTCGGTCTTAGAGACTACCATTTATGTTAGGAAATAAGGGTTTCTCCTGCATACAAACCAAACAACTAATTGGAAATAAGGGATTTTCCTGGTGCAATTATTTACAACTTATAACACGAACATTTATATGCATTTCATACTTTTATAAGAAAAGAAGGGTTTTTCTTGGAAAACACAACAACTCGTATCTCAACCATTAGGGAAAATATGAGATTTTCTGGATCTAATACATTCACTTTCAACACAACAAATCACAACTCTTTACATTTGAAATGCTGCGTTTTCTGGAAAATATACACCCATTTTGGAATGGAATCCAATTTTTCTAAACTACTTATGAACTCACCAACTTAATTGTTGACACTTTTTCTTTGAAATAACTTGTATTTTCAGGGAACCGCTAAGCAGGTTTGGGAATCAACTTTTGGGATTAACGCGCTGGCGTTAATTACTTCTTTTGGATGATGTTTATGTATTTATCTTTTGAACATGTAATGAATATAATTATGTAAACATCTTGGAAACATTAAATATATGGTGGTGTGTACTTTCCTTTCTATGAACTGTTATGATACTGAATATGACGTCCTCCGCCCCCGAACGTTTCCGCCGTTCTAGTTTGGGGGTGTGACAGATTGGTATCAGAGCTTTGTTTATAGGGAATTAAGTATATCAAAACCATTCCTTTTTGATATACAACTATAAACTCAACTGGGCAAAAACACTCTGAGAAAAATTCATACTTTTGAAAGTAAACCTGATTAGTTTTAAGGTAAGCATGCACTCATTTTTATACTAATAACAGTTTCATAGTAAATAACTTTAGAAGTATTATAAATAAGTTGTGCAGCACAGGTACGCCTTGGGATATGTAATCGGAACTGGGAAGAATATAGCCTGATCAACTATATTTGTCCAAGAGCCGACTAACGTATGCCAAGGAGTGTCTGTAATGGACAACAAATTTAAAACTTACCAAAAGCATATCGCTAAAGAATATTGAGGGAGTATTCGAGTGCCGTCAACCATTAAACTTAAGCGTAAGTTTCATGTGCTCTAGCTTATGGTAAACTTTTAACTCTATTCTCGTACAGTCTAAATGGCGGGATTCCATCACCCCAATGACCCCTACTACCCCAGCCAAGGTAATGGAGGGTGGATTGAAGAAGATCCTGAAGAAGACGAAGAGCCTATAGAATTGGAGGGAGGGGATGACTCTGGCACGGATTCGGAGCCAGAAATTATAAATCCACCAATCCCACAATCTCATGTCCACGTGAGGAATTTCCAAGGACCCACTCCAGTGTGGGGAAGTCACCTCCATCATTGGAGCCAACAACAAAGCTTACGCCCTCCTTACAGCATGTGCCGAGACTTCTATGATGTGAGAGGAGGGGGATCAGCCGACCGAGCACTTCCGGTCATGGTTGGCAAACTCGCCAACCAGTGCTATCAATCCGGAGTGCAAGCCAACCGAATCCGAGAGGTCAATGTGGAAGTAAAAATCCACACGGCCGATATCAACCGCCTAGAGTTGTTGCAGAACGACATCCACATTCGCGCCGAAGCGTTTCAAGCACAAGCAAATGCGGCCTTCACAGAATTAAGAGAACAACAAGCTGCGTTTGATAGACGCCTCATGGAGTCGAAGCAGTCCGACACGGAGTCGAGCTCCAAACGCAAAGCGCACCGCAAGTAGTACTTGCCCAAATCTCAAATTTTGTTATAAATTAGGACTTCGGATAAAATTATTATCTTCTTTAAATTGTTCTGTAATCGGAGGCCTTTAGAAAGGCCAAGAGATTTTGTCTAGACCCCGCTGTAACACAACTATATGTTTAATATATATAAGGGTATACCCCTTTTCTTGTTGTTGTTAATCATGCGCAATTCGTTCGATTCATTGGTACATCTATTCAAACTTTACTTTCAAGCTCAAGACATTGTGTCAGTCAAACCCAACTTCTTAGAACTATTAGAAGTTAACTCAATATCATTCAACTCTAAACTGCCAAAACTTATAAATTTTTCCATATTTTTTTTTCTTTTGGCAGCACGATGCCTCCTCGTCCAAACCTAAGGCCTAGGCCGGACACGGTACCACCACCACCTCCACCACCAGCTTATGATCCAGCCATGGTCCAGGCTGCTATCACAGCAGCAGTAACTGCAGCCCTCTCGCAAATAAACTCCCACGGAAATGGAGGGGCGGGAAGCAGCACGAATCATCCAAATCATGGCACTGGTCATGGTCAAGGAAGATAATGTACTTACAAGGAGTTCTCTAACGCTAAGCCAAAAACTTTTAATGGAACTGGGGGAGTCATTGCACTAATGCAATGGTTCGAGAAGACCGAAACGGTCTTCAAGATCTGCTCATGCCTAGAAGCAAGCAAAGTCAAGTTCACTGCTTGCACTTTCGTGGATCGAGCCCTCACTTGGTGGAAAAGCCATGTGAATTCAGTGACGCTCACTGTCGCCAACGCCATGAGTTGGGACGATCTAAAGGTTCTACTAATGGAAGAATATTGCCCAAGGGGCAAAGTGCAAAAGCTGGAGCAGGAGCTCTGGAATCTGAAAATGACTGGGTCTGACCTAGTCACCTACATACCTAGGTTCAACAACCTCGCTACACTGTGCCCTACCATGGTCAACCCAGAATCAAAGAAGGTTGAAAGGTACATTTGGGGGTTGTCACCCCAGATTCAAGGGTATGTCCTAGCTTCCGGCCCTATTACCTACAACAGCGCTAAACGCCTGGCTCAGCGACTCATCGACCACGGAGTAAAACCCAGTATCATTTCAACAACCACAAATCCACCTAGGGAGGCTCAGGGCCAGAGTAGGCCTTGGAACAAAAGGAGGGGACAAACTCTCCAGCAAAACCCCAAGAAACAACAAGTAATAGAGACCCACGCTATGACTGTACCTGTGAACCCTGCCCCCACAAGCTCATATAATGGGAAACTTCCTAAATGCAACCGATGCAGCTTCCACCACCACGGTCCTTGCCCTGATCTTCAATGCACCAAGTGTAATAAGAAGGGACATACAGCCCGCTATTGCAAAGGGCCAACCCAACCATCCATCCCCACTACTAATACCGGGGTAAGCCGCGCCTGCTTTGAGTGCGGAGACACGGGGCACTACCGCAGGGACTGCCCAAAGGCAAACAACCGGAATACTGGCGGAAGGGGACGAGTTTTCGCAATGGGACAAGATGAAGCCATTGCGGACCCTACTGTTGTTACGGGTACGTTTCTTCTCGATAACTCGTATGCATGCATTTTGTTTGATAGTGGAGCGGAAAGGAGTTTTGTGAGTCACGACTTTAAAGGCCTGCTAAAATCAATACCACAATCATTAAGTGAACCATTCATAGTAGAAATGGCCAACGGGAAAACCGAAGGTACTAAGGAGATATACTTAAACTGCACCCTAACTTTAAACGATAATCCCTTTTCAATCAACCTCATGCCAGTCTCGATTAAGAGTTTCGATGTCATCATTGGCATGGATTGGCTGAGTTCTCATCATGCGGACATTCTATGTTACGATAAGGCCGTTCGCCTTAATTTGCCAACCGGCGAAACTTTCATTGTCTTGGGCGACAAACCAAGTACCACTCTTCGTATCATCTCAAGTATCCAAGCTCGGAAATGCCTACGCAAGGAGTGTCACGCGTTCTTGGCACATGTTGTAGATGTGAAACGCGAAGTCCAAGACATCAAGAGTGTGCCCGACGTACGCGATTTTCCCGATGTTTTTCCCGAGGACCTTCCGGGAATACCACCCGCGAGACAAGTTGAGTTCCGAATCGATCTAGTTCCCGGAGCTACCCCAGTAGCCAAAGCACCCTATCGATTAGCCCCGACAGAGATGCAAGAGCTATCCAGCCAACTGAATGAACTACTTGGAAAAGGATTCATCAGGCCGAGCTTCTCGCCATGGGGAGCACCCGTACTGTTCATGAAAAAGAAGGATGGATCATTCAGAATGTGCATCGACTACCGAGAACTCAACAAACTTACCATCAAGAACCGATACCCCCTACCCCGAATCGATGACTTATTCGACCAACTCCAAGGAGCCAACTACTTCTCCAAGATCGATCTGAGGTCGGGATATCACCAGCTGCGAGTCATGGAGAGTGATATTCCCAAGACGGCCTTCCGAACACGATACGGACATTACGAGTTCGTAGTGATGCCGTTCGGACTAACCAATGCCCCGGCCGTGTTCATGGATCTAATGAATCGGGTATGTCGTCCATTCTTGGATAAATTTATGATAGTATTCATAGACGACATACTCATTTATTCAAAGAATAAAGAAGAGCATGGTCAACATCTGAGACAAGTTTTAGAGACGTTACGGACTGAGAGACTATATGCAAAATTCTCAAAATGTGAATTTTGGATTAGAAAGGTGGACTTCCTCAGTCACGTGGTCAGCAAGGAAGGAATCCACGTGGATCCATCAAAAATCAAGGCTATCAAGAACTGGTCTGCGCCAACTACACCAATAGAAATTCGCCAATTTCTAGGTCTTGCTGGTTATTACCGAAGGTTCATCCAGAATTTCTCCAGCATCGCAGAGCCTCTTATCGCCTTAACCCAGAAAGGTGTGACCTACGATTGGGGAGAAAAGCAAGATGCTGCATTTCAGACTTTGAAACAGGCCCTTTGCAGTGCGCCCATCCTTTCTCTCCCAGAAGGGACCAAAGATTTTGTGGTGTATTGCGACGCTTCGAAGCAAGGGCTGGGCTGTGTACTAATGCAGAGGGGAAAGGTTATTGCATATGCCTCACGACAACTGAAAACGCATGAGGTCAATTACACCACTCATGATTTAGAACTTGGGGCGGTGGTCTTCGCTCTTAAAATCTGGAGACACTACCTATATGGTACCAAATGCACTATCTTTACAGACCACAAGAGCCTACAACACATCTTCGACCAGAAGGAGTTGAACATGAGACAGCGACGTTGGGTCGAATTGCTCAACGACTACGAATGTGAGATTCACTATCATCCAGGAAAGGCTAACGTCGTGGCAGATGCCCTTAGTCGTAAGGAGTACTCTGGCCGGAGAGTGAAGTCATTAGCCATGTCAATCCATTCGCACCTGTCGACACAAGTCAAGGAAGCTCAAATAGAGGCTCTGAAACCCGAAAATGTGACAGGTGAGACCCTTAGGGGAATGGACAAGAATTTAGAAATCAAGAGTGACGGAGCACGCTACCTCATGAACCGAATATGGATGCCCAAGTTTGGTGGACTTAGAGAGGTAGTTATGAGCGAGGCACACAAGACTCCATACTCCGTACACCCCGGGTCAGACAAGATGTATCAAGATCTCAAACAACTCTACTGGTGGCCAAACATGAAAGTAGAGATCGCTACATATGTGAGCAAGTGTTTGACTTGCGCCAAGATCAAAATAGAACACCAGAAACCCTCAGGACTACTCCAGCAACCTGAAATTCCTGAGTGGAAATGGGAGCAGATTTCCATGGACTTCATAACGAAACTGCCCAAAACTCAGGGTGGCCAAGATACTATTTGGGTAATCATCGATAGATTAACCAAGTCCGCTCATTTCCTACCAATCAAGGAAACTGATAAAATGGAAAAGCTATCGAGAATCTACATCCGAGAGATCGTACGACTCCATGGAGTGCCAATGTCTATCATCTCGGATAGAGACAGCAGATTCACGTCTAGATTCTGGCAATCATTGCAAAAATTCATGGGAACAAGATTGGACATGAGTACAGCCTATCACCCCCAAACTGACGGACAGAGCGAAAGAACGATCCAAACCTTGGAAGACATGTTGCGAGCATGTGTAATCGACTTTGGTAAAGCATGGGATGTTCACTTACCTTTGGTTGAGTTCTCTTATAACAATAGTTATCATACTAGTATCAATACTGCTCCATTTGAAGCCCTTTACGGCCGTAAGTGCAGATCACCTCTGTGCTGGACGGAAGTGGGCGACACACAACTAGCAAAAGGTCTAGTCCCTGATAGCACCCTCACTGGTCCAGAGATCATCAGAGAAACTACTGAAAAGATCGTGCAAATACGAGAATGACTGAAATCCTCGAGGGATAGGCAAAAGAGCTATGCCGGCAAAAGACGTAAACCCTTGGAATTTCAGATTGGCGATCGGGTACTACTGAAGGTCTCACCCTGGAAGGGCATGATACGCTTTGGAAAGCGTGGGAAGCTAAATCCTAGGTACATTGGACCCTTCGAAATCATTTCAAGGGTTGGTCCAGTAGCCTACAAACTCCGACTTCCAATAGAGCTTAACAAAGTACATCCAGTATTCCACGTATCAAACCTGAAGAAGTGTTTGTCCGACGAAACACTTGTAATTCCACTCGATGAGATCGAACTAAATGAAAATCTTAACTTTGTGGCAGAACCCGTCGAGATCATGGATAGGTAAGTTAAACGAACTAAACAGAGTCGCATTCCAATAGTAAAGGTCCGATGGAATGCGAAGAGGGGACCTGAGTTCACGTGGGAACGAGAAGATCAAATGCAACAGAAGTATCCACATCTCTTCCCCAGCCCCTAAGACTCTTCTTTTGTATTAAAATTTCGGGACGAAATTCCCTCTAACGGGGGGATGATGTAACAACCCGCTCTTTCAAGTCAGTAAAAATCGAGTCATGTAACCTCTTTGAGAAAGGAATTAGAATATCATCGAAAAATGAAGTATTCAAAAACTCTATTTGGAGTACACTATGTGGTAGTTATCGTCTTAAGGTTTCCAAACATATAAATAACACAAAAATCCGAATTATAACGAAGAAGTTATGATCATTCTAAGTTTTACGACAAAAACCGGCAATACGAAGTTGCGTAGAAACGCAAAGTTTCAATAAAACACTTTCCGACCTTAGGTGTCTAAATGAAAGTCGTAGATATCGTTAAACTACAAACATGCATAAAAAGAACGCTCAAATCGGACATTGTATGAATAAGTTATGAATTTTTAAAGAAATTCCATAATCACGTCATTTTAATAAATAAATAATAAAAATAATTCCGGAATTTGCCAACGGAATCTAAATGAAAGTTGTAGATCGTAGTCTCACCTTCGGGGGGATATAAAGAACGTCAAAAACGGAGTTCGTATGAAGGAGATATGGATTTTCGAAGTTTGATAAATAATTTATATATTTTTTTTATTAAAATTTCGGTATTATCCGAAGGGGAGTCAGCATCCTCATCCGAGGTACGCGCTGCGTACTCCTGTACGCCCCGCATACCCGAGGAACTTGGCCTCAAACCGTCCACGTCGCCCTATGCTAGGCATCCGACCCGCCCGTCCGACCCGCTGTCCCATCCGACCCGACTGCCTGAGCCGTCCCATCCGAGGCTGAGGCAGTCGAGGCTTCGATCACGCATGACGTACGCGTACGCGCTGCGTACGAGCGTACGCCCCGCGTACGAGGCCTCTCAGGCCCCCCTATAAATAGCATGCGAGGGTTCCCGGGAAAATGGCCAATTCTCTCTCCTTTTTCTTGCGTTTTACCTCGTTTTCCGTGCTCGCACTACCCCGAAGCCCTGGTCATTTTGTGCAAGTCCCGAAGGTCGATTTTTCTCCCGAGGAATCCCGAGATTTCCGAGGAAAATCCATTTCCCGAGACGAAACTCTGCCCGGTTTTCCATCTTGCTATCTTCAAACTTTCAAGTGAGTTCATACCCCTTTCAAACACACTTTAAATACATTTTAAATGCTTTTATACTCTTTTAGGGGGGGGGAATACAAGTAAACATACGGTTATTATCGTGTATTTTATAAAGTTTCACTTCACTTGTTTTATCGAATAAATCACTTGGAACTCATTACTATTATGGAAAACTCTTGTCATACTTTGCGTGCATTAGACATTATACAAAGTATATAATGATTTCAAAGTAACTTTCATTGTTAAGTCGTTTTATACATTCTAAAAACTTATGATTTTGCTTTGTCAAACATTGTGAAAAAGGATAAACTTTGCATAGAAAACTATCACTTTAATACGGGCTCAGTTGAGAATCCATGAGATGTGTATATCTTCAAACGTTACTTTTCTTTATTAGAAAGTAATGCTGCAAGTCCTGTCTATAACCAGAGTCTCCCGTTCGGAGAACGTGTCAAATGTGTATAGATCTATACGGGAAGTCATGATCCCGCACCCTGACTGTTAGCTACAGTCCGTCTTTTGGGGTGACAGTTGTCATAACGCTGCGACGCCTGAAGAACGTCGTTACAGGCATATTATGTATAGTATGGTTATAAAACTCATCGGATATACAATTATTATGGTATTATGCTTTTATGAATGAGTAGCTATTAAAACTATTCTTCATCTAATAAATGCGATCTTCGTATAGTTTTACTATATAAAACTATGACACAACTTTTGAGAACGTCGGTTTCTTGCCATTTTTGTTAGGAAAATAAGGGTTTCTCCTGCATACAAACCAAACAACTAATAGGAAAATAAGGGATTTTCCTGGTGCAATTATTTACAACTTATAACACGAACATTTATATGCATTTCATACTTTTATAAGAAAATAAGGGTTTTTCTTGGAAAACACAACAACTCGTATCTCAACCATTAGAGAAAATATGGGATTTTATGGATCTAATACATTCACTTTCAACACAACAAATCACAACTCTTTACATTTGAAATGCTGCGTTTTCTAGAAAATATACACCCATTTTGGAATGGCATCCAATTTTTCTAAACTACTTATGAACTCACCAACTTAATTGTTGACAGTTTTTCTTTGAAATAACTTGTATTCTCAGGGAACCGCTAAGCAGGTTTGGGAATCAACTTTTGGGATTAACGCGCTGGCGTTAATTACTTCTTTTGGATGATGTTTATGTATTTATCTTTTGAACATGTAATGAATACAATTATGTAAACATCTTGGAAACATTAAATATATGGTGGTGTGTACTTTCCTTTCTATGAACTGTTATGATACTGAATATGACGTCCTCCGCCCCCGAACGTTTCCGCCGTTCTGGTTTGGGGGTGTGACATGATACCCCAAGATGTGAATCAGTCTTCGGATTCATTCTCCGACATCATGTGTACTGGATTTCTAATTTGAACATCAGTCCATTGAATAGTTGTGTTGTTGAGGAAATAATTCCTAAGACAACTAGACATGACTATGACAAATCGAACTTCGCTTGGGCATCATTTAATAGTGACATGGATGAAGAAATTGTATATGATGATTCATCTGACTCTTGTATCTCTAACTCTGATGTGATTTCAAAAACAACTCTAGTGCCAATTACATTCAAGTTCGACAATCCATCGTCTAGACAAACTTCCAAGTCATCATCTGACTCTCGAAAGAAACCTTGCTTGAATAATAAATATGTTGTCCAACCTAATATTAAAGCCAAAAATTCCATTAAGAAAGAAATTAGGTCAAGGAAAGATTCCAGATTCATTGAGAAATCCAAAAATAAAGTGTCTCGAACAGTTTGTCCAACCACTAGGAGCCACAATACCTTTAAGCATGTTAGATTCTTAAGAGGCCACCCAATCCTCCTTGTTCGGTTGTTCAAAACAAATTTGTGAGCCTTAATCCAAAAAAAAAGGTCATTGTTGAGACTCTTTTTTGTGAAAACTGACTCTACTTAGCCAGTTTCATATGTGTTTATTGTTAATCTGATGACATGATTTTCAAACCAAAGCAATTTCTGAAACCAAATGTGCCTTCAAAAATAGAAAGAAAAGAACATGATGATAAAAACGCTATTGTTTAGAAATCCTCAAAAGACTCAAAACAAAAGTTTAAGTGGAAAGTAAAAAGGGTTGAAAATGCATCTGTAACTTTTGTCAACATAGTGATTCCTACAACATCTCAAAATACTGTTGGTCTAAGAAAAGCAGTATCTAAACAACCTTTGGTTGAGTACTATTTTTGGATAGATGAAAAGACTATGGCATTTTACTTCTTTCCCAAAGTATCTCAGAACAAGCCCTCTAAGATGCCAGTTGCTCAAAAGTCACAATCCAAGTCCTAAGCCCTTGTGAAAGTCCCCAAGCATAAAAAACTCCAAAACTCACTAATTTTGCAGGCAATGTGTGCTTCGAAACAAGATACAATATGTTATATTAATAGTATATGTTCCATGCACATGATTAGACAGAAATCCTTTCGGCATGATCATAAGCATGCTTCTAACGTTGGTTACGTGACATATGGAAACACCTCAAATTCACAAATTCGAGGTTATTGCATCCTGACCAACAGGAATTTATCTGTCTCTAATGTGGTGTATGTAGCTGGTCTCAAACATAATCTGATTAATTTAGCTCAACTCACTGATGCAAATTTAAGAGTCGAATTTTGCAAAAAGCATAGCTACATCATGACAGAAGACTAGAAAGAATGTCTAATCAAATCAGATCGCATCAAAACATGTATTCATTAGACATTAATGTGAGCATTAGAAACCCTTAATTTTGTCTTCTCTCAAAGGCCGTTCCTAACGTTAGTTGGCTATGGCATCGAAGGCTCACTCATCTCAACATTTGATACATGGATGATCTTCTTTCTGGTGAAATAGTATGAGCTCTTTCAGTCTTCAAATACGAAAAACAATCATCTATGTGTTGCATGTGAATGTGGGAAAAAATATAAGAAAGGTCATTCTCTAATCATTGAAAAGTCAATTCCAGAACAGTTAAAACTACTTCATATTAATCTTTGTGAGCCCTCTAATGTAGAAAGTATGCATCACAAAAAGTACATTCTTGTGATTGTTGATGACTACATAAGGTTCACTTGGGTCTTCTTCCTTAGGATAAAATGTGAAATAGCCTCATAACTTATTAACATCATTGCAGGAACTGAAGTTCTTGCCAAACTTCCTTTTAGAGGAATCCAAAGTAACAATGGCTCGGAATTCACCAATGTCACCATTGAGAAATTTTTCTCCGACAAAGGCATCGACCACAATTTATCTGCTCCCTACACTCCTTCATATACCAGTTTGGTTGAAAGAAGAAATCGAACTCTCGTTGAAGCCACTCGATCAATACTGAACTTTTCAAATATTTCACTCTATCTTTGGGTTGAAGTTGTGTCCATTGTCTACTTCACACAAAATCGAATCATCATTAATCGCCATCTCAACATGACACTGTATGAATCCATGAATGGTCATAAGCTGAGTATCTCGCTCTTAGATTCTTTCATTTGCAGATGTTTTATCAAAAACAACCATGATCCACCCACCAAGTTTCAACCCAATGCGGATAAATCAATCTTTTAAGGATACTCAGTCAAGGCCCAATCATATAGAGTTCTGACTCATCGAACTTGTGTACTTGAAGAAAGCTTTGATTTTACTTTTGATGACAACTTTTTCCAGAATTCTTGTGCAATTC
This sequence comes from Lactuca saligna, assembly GCF_052625555.1. NCBI lineage: Eukaryota > Viridiplantae > Streptophyta > Magnoliopsida > Asterales > Asteraceae > Lactuca > Lactuca saligna. The sequence goes on along the minus strand of NC_136422.1, from coordinate 53,601,588 downwards.
ATGTTAGAACTGACATCATGGAGTCCGATGCTCCACCTCCAGGATCTCCGAATTCCCAAATCATCAACAAAGTCGATTTCAAAATCCTGTGCGGACCATTAGAAACTACTCTTAATTTGGAATCTCAATCATGATCGTCCTCGTCAACTACAACTCCAATTTCTCAAAATGTTTCTGGTCCAAGACATACCTTTCCTCCATTTGATTTTAATCCATTTCAACCTTCTCAGGTTGATGGGGAGAATAGTCATCCTTCCCTCGAATCAAATGTTGTTGGATTTCAAGATGCAGTAGATGAATTTGTTGAATTTGATCATGTTTCGAACTATAACGAAAACGATGCTAAATTCTTTGACTTTCTGAACGAAAACGAAGTCGACATATCTATTTAGAAGTTCAGTGGGAGCATCATCCTCAAATTCAAAATTGTTCAGGGGGAGCAACACAACCTCATTAGTTATATTGAATCATCCGCAACACAAGAACATCCAAGATTACACATATAGACAAAGGATTATCCTCCAAATCAAGTCATTGGAAATATCAACACTAGTGTTCAAACTCGTTTTGCTACCAACATAAAAAAATGAGTGTCACTTCTCGAAATTCACTTCAATGGTTGAACCAAAATCCATCAATGAAACTTTAGAACATGCTGACTGGATTAGATCCATTTAAGAAGAGGTAGTTGAATTTGATAGAAATGAAGTATTGACTCCCATCCCTCCTCCTCAGGATCACACTATTGTTGGCACAAGATGGATCTTCTGAAACTAGCTCGATGACGTTGGGGATATTATTAGAAACAAAGCAAGATTGGAGGTCAAAGGAGTCCCTCAGATCGATTTAATTACGATCAAACTTTCGCTCATGTTGCTCATCTTGAGGCCATTCAAATATTTAATTCTTATACGGATCACAAAAGAATTAAAAATTTACCAAATGTACGTTAAAAGTACCTTTCTCAACAGTTAACTGGATACCGAAGCGAATCTTCAATAACCCCTGGTTTTGTCAATCTTTCATATCCTAACTATTGTTACAAACTAAAAAAGCTTTTAATGGCCTCAAGTAAACCCCATGTGCCTGGTACGAGACTCACTGGTTTTCTAAAGTGTTTTATTTTTCAAAAATGAATTCTTGATCCTAATTTATTCCGAAGATCAAATAGAAACCATCTCATGTTAGTCCAAATTTATGTTGGCAACATCATCTTTGGATCCACTAATTCAATGACGGTTACTGATTTCGGAAAGGTAATGGTTAGTCGATTCTAAATGAGCTTAAATTGTGAATTAAGTTTCTTCCTTGGACTCCAAGTCAAGCAAACCAATAGAGGAATCTTTATTCACTAGGATAAATACATTTGCTAATTTCTGAAAAACATTCGATGGACATTTGTGCTTTTACAATGGTTCCAATGGGTTTTAGACACAAGTTCTTGGACCCATCAGGTGTTTATGTTGACCAAAAAAGTATAGGGGAATGATTGGATCGCTACTTTACCTTAGTGCAATTCGTTCGGACATCATATTCTTTACTTGTCTGTGTGCCAGATTTTAGGTCAATTTGAAGATGTCTCATGTTTTGGCGGTCAAGAAAACATTTTCATATCTCAAAGGAACAAAGAACCTCAGAATTTTTATCCGGTAAATGAAAGTTTCCTCCTTCAGGTATACTCTGATTCAAACTATGGAGGTCTTCGATGTTGTTAATTTTTAGGTGGAAGATTGGTTAGCTGGTCATATAAGAAAAAGAACTATATTGCTCTCTCAGCAGCCGAAGCAGAATACATCATTGTTGTAGGCTACACATCACAACTTCTTTGGATGAAATCTCAGCCTATGTACTATGATTATCAAATTTCACAAATTCCAACAAGTTCTTTGAACTCTATACTATGTATTAATGATGTCTTCATATTCTTTCCGAAGTATCTTATGACATCTCATCTCGGAATCCAATTGTTCTGAGATCCTAAGCTGTAAAAGAATTTCAAACGTTTTCATTAAAGATTTTTTTTATTTGAAACGCTTTCTCATTCATATTAATGGTAACTTTTCTTGATGATTATCCTTTAATTCTCAATAAATGTTCTTTGGCACACGATCCTATAAAGTGTATGTCAATTTAGAACCGAAACAACAATTTTCTTCTTTGGAACAAACGGACGTCCCATCTTTTGGGTTTAACAATTAATAAGGATGCCATATTCGGCTACACATTAAATGCAACCCATTTTGTGTTCGGGTGTCATCAATTCTTTTCATTCGACCCGGCCCAAAATATCCAACCTATAAAAGGATTTTGAATCCTAATTGTTCCCACTTTTCACTTTATCTATCTTCTTCCTTAGAGCTATCTCTGTACTTTGTTCTTTGAAGCATTCAAGCATTCATCAATGAAGTCTTCCCAAAACATTCCTAAAGTCTCCAAACCTGCAAGCAAGAAGAAATCTTCCAAGGTTTCCTCTTCATCGTCGTTTGTTGAGCCTATCCTTAGGGAAACAACTAAATTTTTTTTACTAGACCCCATGGATTAAGACGAATAAATTTGAGTAATGATCGAGTTCATCCCCCATCAGCTATCGTTGTTCCTCTCACTAAAATTCCAAACCTTAAACTTCCTCTTCGTGTTCTTCATAAAGCTTTGACATAATCAAAATCAAGAATGGCGTGCTTGAAACTAAACTCGCAGATGACAAGATTGTTCCTGTGCATAAGAAAAGTTTCCTCAAAGTTATCAATATTCCTGAAAAACCCAAGGGTTTTCATTTTCAAGAACCCACGTCTGAAGTGTTCTAGTCTTTTCATAATGAAATTTGGTACATTGGTGAATTCAAGGCCAAGAAGTTCAACAAGTTCACTGTTCCTAATCTTTGGACTATTCTGAGGCATTTAATCCTTCGAGGATTATCCAGAAAGCATCGTGGTACTAACACCATGAGAAAACACTAGTTGTACGTCATGTACAACATCTACTCTAGAAGAAGCAATGTTGTTGACTAGAACGAATTGTTAGTGTAGGATTTTCGATAATTTTGCATCAAAATGAAGCTTAATGAGATATCTACTTTGAGATTCTGGGCTCTGACACTTCAACAACTGTATGATGATAGGCGAGAAGCTATTCCTCTAAATTTCGATCTCAAATAGGTATATGTTTCTTTTAAGGTTGTTAGAACTTATAGGCTTCCAAAACAATCAGTTTTCGGACCTATTCGTCACTTGCCAGAAAATATGTTTGCAACAGATCCATCCAGCTCAATTAATCATAAACATTATCTTTAGACATCGGTTGTGTATGACCCTACATAATTTACCCTAATCTCAGATGAGCAGCCTTCAGATGTGAGCAAACCAATTTCTATTGGTGGCCAAAAAAAGAAAATGGCTAAACGGAAAACGTCACCCTTAAAAGTTCAAGCCAAAATGTCATTCGGAGTCAGTTGATCGTATCAAATGGAAACCTCTCATCAATCAGCTCAACACCAGAGCCTAAACCTGAACCAGAACCTCGTCCTCGAGATCTCACCACCGTACTAAAAGGAAACACACAAATAATCAAATCAACCTTAAGAGAGCTCTCATTCAACAAGCTCCTTTGGTTATTCACAACTCTCTTTGATTCGAGTAGGAATCTTGTGCTTCCAATAGTGCGGGCCTAATACTACCTTCCGTACCTATTCGTACTTTCCTCAAGAATTACACTGAATCCTCTAAGTCACCTCCTTATAATGATACTCACAAAACTTGATAAACAATACAACCTTCACAATAATGCACTTCCTAGGCTCTCCTAGGGTTTCCACCTCAGCCTACCAGTTGTTGATGAGCTCCCACTAATGTCAACTAACTACCGCATGAATAAAATCACATGTAATAAAACTTAAATATTTTATTGACTAAATGATCTTGCTCTACAATGGTTGGACTAAAAAAACAATTGCACAATAGAGCCAAATCAATCATTCTAAAGTTATTTAACAATTGTGTCATGTAACTTAATGTATACATTTAATATCTAACTAACATTAATATAATCCCTACAAAACACAAAGTATGAAGTATTCGAGCAACAAACTACATAGGTAACAAAGGTATCATAAAGGCATCTCTCTTAATAGGCATTCTAGAATTCAACCTTGATCAGATCCTTATTCTAACTTCTAGCATGCATATCATACTATAACATATATAACATATCAGCCTGTATGGATATTTTGGGATTCACTTTCTTGAGCTCAGCTGATTGCATGCATCACACACCTTTTCTTAAAAACCTTTTTGGAAAACTCATTTTCTTTTAAAAGATCTTATTAAATCTTCAACTTGAGTTTAGACAGACTAGAGAATATGCCTAAATCCATCAAACTAAGGTTCTAATACCAACTTGTAACATCCCAAAAATACTGACTAAAAGATTCATTTCAAATAAATCAAAACCATTCATTTATTTGTTCCAAGGACATTTATGTTATTAGTATTCTAAAAACACCTGCGTCAAATCAAAATTAGTCAATGCAGAATGAATCTCCAGCATACGCAGTGGGATTAAGTAGGTCCCTTCCCTTTGGAACCAGAACTACCTGAAAACATTTAAAATCTAAACTGTAAGCACAAAGCTTAGAAGGTTCCCTAAAATACCGTATACCATACATAAGATAATGAATATTATGGGTCGAATCATAGTCTTACAGTCATTTCCTCCTATGGGCAAAATCATGGTCTTTCCTTGTAATGTCAAGGGCCAAATTCATGTCATACATACAAGTTTCAGGGGCCATACCATGCTCTTCCATGAAAGTATCACGAAGAAAACTAGTATCCTACATACAAATGTTACGAGACAGACCCTGATCTTATATATAATTGCCCAAGGCCAAATCCTGCTCATTCATACAATCATCAGGGGCCAAATTCTGGTCTTTCATACATATGCTAGGGACCATATCCTAGTCCTCCATGCAAGTATCACAAAGACAAGTAGCATCCTATATAGTATCATTGTAACACCTGATTTTGAAAATATTTCTCTGCTGGGGCTGCAGCCCAATTATAATTGTCATAGGGTTTAGGGCCTTGGGAAAGTAAGGATTTGGCCCAGTTCGGAGGTGGGATTCATAGCATGAGTGACCCAAGTATTTTTGTGTCTTTGGAAGCCAAGGGTATGATTGTAAATGGATATCTCAGCCTTTTATGGATTTTGGGTTTAATCCGGGAAGGTTTTAAGGATTTGGAGAGTTATTAGGAGTGTAGGAATTCTCGCAATCTTTTCGTGAATATAAGGTTCGTTGGAAATAGACCTCGCATGAGGAAGTTATGGTACTTTGAAGTTATTGACAATTTTAGTCCCTAATGGAGATAATTGGCAAGTCAGTTTCATGCATGTAGGGAATGCATGCGCATGTTTAGTTGGGTATGCCCAGCGTAAGCTGGGTTATGCGTAGTGTAGAAGGTCATCTAGTCGTAGGTGGTTTGTGAGTACACCGGGCATACAAGAGGTACGCAGGGTGTACTCCCATTAGACCAAAACCCTAATTTTAAGGTTAACCCCTATATAAAGAACATTATGCCCCAAACCCATCCACCCTCTCATTATTATACAGTTTTCATGAAACCCTAATCCTTTCTTGGTTTTTTTTGAGCTTAGAAGATAATTTTGGAATGCATCTAGGTGTTTTGAAGGAATGTGGCCATTGTTGAAGCATCATCAAAGGAGAAAAGGCTTATAGATCCAGAACCTCATCAACATTTGGCATTCATATAAGGTATAAGGCTTTGAACTTGGTGTTTTTTTTCTTAGATCTCTTTAAGTATGGATTTTTTTCGACCTTTTTGGTCCCAAGGGTGAAGCTTTATGGTTCAAATCCATTTCGTAGGATTAGGGTTGCCACCCTTGGTGCTATTTTAGTCCCTAAGATAGAAAGTTTCCAACTTCAAGGTCTTGATGTGTTCATGCATGAGTTAAGGTCATTTTCATGGAAGTAAATTGATAGACTTTGAGTTTAGGTTCATTTGGGTCATGTAAAGTCACCAAGTCAGTGACTTTATGGGTCAAGGAGTCTAGTAGAGATCAGATATGTGGTTTGTGCCAGTTGTTGGGAGGATTAAGTGCTTAATGGTATAAGTGGCTTAACAGAGTAGTACAATGGGCATACAAGCATGTACACACAACGTACAAGCCAAAAAGCCTGTATGCACAACATACAACCGAGTACGCACCCATACTCAGGCAGTGGACTAGTTTTGTATTGGGCCTCAGTTTGGGCTATTTCTTTGACATTTTAGCTTTGGGTCTTAGTTGGCTATCATAAATCTAATATTTTGGATAAGAATATGTATGGGCTTTAGGATATGGCCCATTAGAGGGGTTGAGCCCAATTACGTAAATTGGGCCATTAGCAGGCCACTAGTAGGCTTGGGAAGGCTAACTAGTAATTGGGCCTTTGTGTGTGGAATTGGGCCTTAGTTATCAGTCTTGTTGGGCTAGGGATAAAATGGTCATTTTAAAGTATGGATTATGGATCATGGTTTCGGACCCAATTGCTAATTGGGTGATATTTTTGTATTAATAGCTCGAGGAATTGTCAGGACAACAACTAAAGATTATGTGCACTAAGTTTCAGCATCGAGGTGAGTTTTCCTTCTGTTTGAACTGGTCGAAAGAACCAATGTCGGCCTGTATGTATGATTGTATGTATTCCGGACTAAGGTCTGATGTCGGGCGTTGCCTGATGTAGGTTTATATTTTTTTTCCAGATTACGATCCAATGTCGAGTGGTGCCTGAGGAATGTTTGTATGCTTGATATCTTCATGATTCTTATGTGTGTCTGTATTTGTATGTTTTCAGATTACGGTCCGATAATGGGTAACGCCCGAGGAATGTTTGTATGCTTCCAGATTTCGGTCTGATGCTAGGTGGGGCCCGAGGAATGTTTGTATGTTTATGTTATGTAATTCTTTTATGTGTTCTTGTTGATATGCTTATATGTATACCGAGCTTTGCTTGATGTCCGGCGGGGCCCGATACCGGCCACTTTCTGATGTCGGTCGGGGCCTGATGAAGGGGTGGAGCCCATGATATGCTTATATGTGATTATGTGATTATGATTATGGTATGTGGTAGTATGGGGAACTCACTAAGCTTCGTGCTTATGGTTTTCAGTTTTGGTTTCAGGTACTTCTGGCGGCAATGGGAAGAGCTCGTGATGACTGCATTGCACGCACCATGATGTTTTAGCCTAGGATGTTTACTATGATGTTTTGATATGATACTCTGATTTGATGTTTGGAATACTATGAGTTATTTTTTGATAGAATGATTTTAATAACTATGGTTTTATTTAATGGTTTAAAATGAAATTGTTGGTCATGAATTTTTGGGATGTTACTAGTTGGTATTAGAGCCTTGGTTTCAAGGATTCGGGTAAACTCTCGGGTGTATCTAAACTCAAATTGAGGACTTGGTATGAAATTTCAAAGGAAAAACATTTTTTAAAAAGGATTTTTAAGAGGAGAAAAAGGGTGTGGTGCATGCAATCATCCGAGCTCAAGTAAGTTCTCCCAAATTACCCATACACATTTATGTTATGATATGAACTGTGAATATGTGATTCACATGCTAGATTAGAGCTAAGGATCTAGGAGAGATGCCTTTGTATGCTTATATGAGCTTGTAGGTTTGCATGCTAGAATTGATCAGCCAATGCTAGGATGGCATGTTTAGGTTATGCATGATTGTATGAGCCTTCGAATTGCATGATAGTACAGATTCCTGATTAGAGGATAGTATAGTTAGATTAAAGTATGTTGGTTAGTTTTTCCATTGTCCGAATGTTGCTTGCTTTGTGCTTTGTAGGACTCTTAGCGATGTGAGTTAGCTACTAAGTGAATATGCTAAGTAACATGGGGCACAAGTTAGATAATATCAAAGTGATGGACTTGACACTATTGTGCAGCTCTCGTCTAAGTCCAACCATTCTAGGATGAGTCTTTAATCGAAGGATTATCTGATCTCTGTTGCATGTGGCTATATGCATGAGGTAGTTAGTTGATGTTAATGGGAATCCATCAGCAGCTGAGGAATGGGTGGGTTTGGGAACCTAGGAAAGCCTACAATATGTTGCAGTGGGTTAGTAATATGGTTCGGTGAGTACTGGCATAATGGTTTGAATAAGTGACTTAGAGGATTCAAGAGGATTGTTGAAGAAAGTGTGGACAGGTATGGAAGGTAGTATTGGGCCCGTACTACTGAAAGCACAGGATCCGTACTCAAATCGGTGAGAGTCTCGGAGAATCTAAGAAGCTTATGAGAGGTGCATTCTTGGGTATGTTCTGATTGTTGGCTTGATTGTATTTCAATTTGGAGATGAGCTCTCAAGGAGGTCATTTAGGTTATGTTTTGGTTCGGTTTCCGACTCAGGTGCAGGTACTGAGCTAATCAACGATAGATGTTGGAGTTCATCTCGACGGAGATTACCCGCGGTATTTTAGAGCAGACTCCTATGATATTTGGTTTAGTCAAGGAGAGGATTTCGGAGGTATTGGATATTCATTTCGGGGCCTTTTGGGCCGAGATTGTAGCAAGGCAGTTAGGGGATCATTCGGAGCCGAAAGCGTATGGATCTTTATGATCCTTCTAGAAGGAGGATCATATTGTTAGCTTTTGTCTTCTGCGATCGGAGGCGAGTTTTGAACCATGTCTTTTGGAGAGTCAATTTCAGGATTGGATTGCCGTAGAGGTTTCTCGGTCCCTCCGCAAGGAGTTACCCGGCATCTTTGGGCATGTCACCAATAGAGTGGTCATCGGGAATGAGAGGCGGGCCTCAGCTATTTAGGCGGTTGATGAGGCGGTCAGGGTGACCATGGAGCAGGCTATTTGTTTAGATAGTCAATTAAGGAAGAGGAAGCAGAATTCCGGTATGGCTCGACAATCTAGGCAGTTGGATGCAACCGTAGCTGGTGTCAGAAACTCAAGGGGTCGAGATGGTTGCACAAGGGATGAGGGGACATAGGAGGATGTACGCATCAAGTCTAAGTGTGGCAGGTGCATATGGAAGGGTCAAAAACACCAAGAATGCACATTATAAGTAGATTCATGCCATCGCTGTCATCATCCTGGTCATGTTAGGGTGAATTGCCCCTGCTCAGCGGTTGGGGCTGCTTCGGTTTCATCGCAGGCTTCCGCAGTAAGGGGGATTTGAGGTTTCTTCATATGAGGTTACGGGTATGTATCTTTCGTTATTTTCAATTCTATCTTTATTTTATGGTTGTCTTGGATCAGTATTAGTAAGTGTATCTTGGACTTATATTTTCTGCTTATGTTCGGGTTATATGCCATCTGCATACCATGAATCTTAGAGAAGTACTTCGAGGTCGTCTCCTTATATAGTGGGTTCCCGGGTTACGGTAGATGTAATAAGTGTGATTTGAACTCGGGAAGTGTTCTGTTAGTCTTCAAGAGTTGTACTACTCTAGTATTGGTTAACTTTGGAAAACTAATAAGGATAAGAGTTGGTTTCCTACGGATTGATCATTAGTTGGTAAGAAGGATTGGGAATCCCGTATACCCCATCAAGGAAAGGTGGATGGCCAAGTGGACATATGAAGGGCGGATTACGTGACTTGGAAGTTCTAGACAAGATGCGAGTTAAGTTGGAATGATAAACCATGTGCATGCTTGACCTTGATATGTGTTTGGATTGGTAAATTTAGCAGTAGGGCCATGGGCGTTGGTTGAGATAGAAGCGAAGAGTAACGTGTGACTGCGAGGAAGCCATAACATCCTTTAGGTGGCCAGATAGTGTGGTGAAAGTGTTGTTAGACCACAGAATAAGTTGTAGCATTCACAGATTCATTCAGATTAATTAGGCCAGGGTGGGTGAGTTCATAAGATCGTGAAAAAAGGACACAACGTCATTAGAATCAGTAAAGGATAGGTCTTTGGGATTCGAGGTGGAGATGAGCCTGTGTAGCCCTAGATAGATGGGACCCGTAGGCAAAGCCGCTCCGTGATATGGTTTGGGTGGGACCCGTGGGTGATTCCTATGTGTTTATGGCAATATAGGTGGGACCTGGCAGAGATAGTTGGGTCAAGGTATGGGATCAGGGATTCTAGGATTTTTGGAGCCAGAAGTGGCAATGTGGATAAGGTAGTTTAGATAGACGAAGTTTTCTTTGCAAGTCGTGGGGAGTGACTGGGAGGGTGTTCTTTGTCTCAACAACCAGGTGGGAATCCAGTATGCCAGATAGTGGCAGATAAGTTGTGACCTGGGAGGTCTCGATCATTCGTAAAGTGGATAAGAGGAGACATGATGTTCGGGTAGAAGTACTGATGTGAGGATTCTTATGTGTGGAGTAGCTTGTGGATCGAAAGTGGTAAGTCACTTACAATTAGATTAAATAATCTCAGAGTAATTGATTTGAATCTATTGTGCAACTCTTGTCTGAGTCTAACCATTACAGGGATGAATCTTTTACTCGAAGGATTATCTGAGCCTTCTTTCAAGTATAAGTATTCTACAGTTGTTATGGTTAGTGATTTTGTTTCTGATGATAACATCGAGATAATCAGGATTGGAAGTGTGCTTCTGGTCGGTCATTCGAGAAGGACTTAGCATGGTAAGGCTAAACGTGGGTAGTCTGTTAGGAAGTCAAACCAATACGGATTTCGATTCCGAAGAGGTAAAAGTGGTGTCTTTCGGAGACTCAGGTTTGCATATCTCCATTTTGTGGTTTTGATTTGGGGTGTTAGTGAGGAGCGATTTCGAGGATGAAATCTAATTTAAGTGGGGGGAAGTTGTAACACCCGGTTTTGAAAGTTTTTCGCTGCTTGGGGCTGCAGCCCAATTATCATTGTCATAGGGTTTAGGGCCTGGGGAAAGGAAGGATTTAGCCCAGTACGGAGGTAGGAACCATGGCATGAGTGACCTAAGTATTTGTTTGTGTCTTCGAAAGTCATGGTATGATTCTAAAAGGATATCTCAGTCTTTTATGGATTTTGGATTTAATCCGGGAAGCTTTTATGGATTGGGAGAGTTATTAGGATCTTAGAGCTTCTTTCCACCTTTTCATGGATATAAGGTTCATTGGAAACGGACCTATGATAAGGAAGTTATGGAACTTTGAAGTTATTGACAATTTTGGTCCCTTATGGAGATAAGTGGCAAGGCAGTCCCATGCATGCAAGGAATGCAAGCGCGTCTTTGGCTGGGTACGCCCAGCATAAGCTGGCTGACGCCCAGTGTAGAAGGTCATCTAGTCGCGAGTGGTTTGTAAGTATATCGGGCGTACCAAGAGGTACGCGAGGCGTACTCACTTCAGACCAAAACCTTAAATTTTATGGTTAACCCCTGTATAAAGAACACTATACCCCAAAACCCATCCACCCTCTCATCCTTAGACAATATTCACAAACGCCTAATCCCTTTTTGGTGTGTTTTGAGCTTAGAATATCATTTTGGAGTGCATCTTGGTGTTTTGAAGGAAGGTGACCATTGTTGAAGCATCATCAAAGGAGCAAAGGCTTATAGATCCAGAACCTTATCAATATTTGGCATTCCTATAAGGTATAAAGCGTTGAACTTGATGTTTATTTTCTTAGATCTCTTGAAGTATGGGTTTTTGGACCTTTTGGTCCTAAGGATGAAGCTTTATGGTTCAAATTTATACCTAGGCTTAAGGCTGCCTCCCTTGGTGCTATTTGAGTCCCTAAGACACAAAGTTGCCATCTTGAAGGTCTTGATATGTTCATGCATGAATTAAGGTCATTTCATGGAAGTATATTGCTATACTTTGAGTTTGGGTTCATTTGGGTCGTGTAAAGTCACCAAGTCAGTGACTTTATGGGTCAAGAAGTCTCGTAGAGCTCAGATCTATGATTTGGACCAAATGTTGGGAACATTAAGCGCTTAATGGTATAAGTGGATTAACAAAGTAGTACATTGGGCGTACAAGCATGTATGCGCATCGTACAAGCAAAAAAGCTTGTACGCACAGTGTACAACCGAGTACACTCCGCATACTCAGGCAGTGGACTAGTTTTTGTTATGGGCCTCGGTTTGGGCCATTCCTTAGACTTCTTAGCTTTGGGCCTTAGTGGGCCATCAAAAATCCGATATTTTGGGCTCAGAATATGTTTCGGCTTTAGAGTAAGTCCCATTAGAGGGGTTGTCCCAACTTGAAAAATTAGGCCATTAGTGGGCCACTAGTGAGCTTGGGAAGGCTGACTAGTAATTGGGCCTTTGTGTGTGTTATTAGGCCTTAGTTATGAATCTTGTTGGGCCAGTTGTAAAATGGTCATTTTAAAGTATGGATTATGGATCATGGTTTGGGACCCAGTTGTTAATTGGGTGATTTTTTTGTATTGATAGCTCGAGGAATTATTAGGGCAGCAACTAAGGATTTCGTGCACTGAGTTTTAGCATCGAGGTAAGTTTTCCTCCTGTTTGAATGGGTCGAAGGAACCACTTTTGGCCTGTATGTATGACTATACGTATTCCGGACTAAGGTCTGATGACGGGCGGTACCCGATGTAGGTATATATGTTATTCCGTATTACGATCTGATGTAGGGCGGTGCCGGGGGAGTGTTTGTATGCTTGATGTATTCGTGATTATTACATGTGTATGTATTTGTATGTTTTTGGATTACGGTCCGATGTCGGGCAATGCTCAAGGAATGTTTGTATGCTTCTGGATTTAGGTCCGATGTCGGGTGGGGCCTAAGGATTGTTTATATGTTTATGTTATGTGATTAGTTTATGTGTACTTTTTGATATGTTTATATATATACCAAGCTTTGCTCGATGTCGGGCGGGGCCAGATGATACGTTTATATGTGATTATGTATGATATGTGGTAGTATGGGGAACTCACTAAGCTCTATTCTTACGGTTTTCGGTTTTGGTTTCAGTTACTTCTAGTAGCAAAGGAAAGAGCTCGAGATGACTGTATTGCACGCACCATAATGTTTTAGCCTGGGGTGTTTATTCTGATGTTTTGATATGATAATCTATTTTAAAGTGTGGAATACTATGACTTATGTTTTGATAGAATGATTTTAATAACTATGGTTTTATTTAATGGTATAAAACGAAATTTTTGGTCATGAATTTTTGGGATGTTACAATAGTGAGAAGACTCAGCTCACAGATGTAATCCATAGCTATCAGCTCACACTGACGAAATGTGGGTGCTAGACACCTCCTAAGAACCATACAAGGTAAACCCTTAGTCTTCCTTCTAAAACTAGGAATTCAACCAACAACCAATCGAGGACAAAATGTCAACGCTCAAGGTCAAAGTCAATAAAATCAACGTCAGCTCACGTCCACATCGTGGCCGGTCTATGGCCACGTTGTAGCTAATGAACTCGGTCCCGATCCAAAACACTAGTTACGAAAAACATAATTGTGAAGAATCCAATCCCCATGTTGTAGTAGACATGCCACCACGTCGTGGCTAACTCAAGACAAAACGGTTACACAACCTTGATGCAACACATTATGACACCCAAATGGCTACATTGTGGGTACAAGATGAAGATAGCTCATTTGTATAAGCTCTTAATCTATTAAGCCCTTAGCTTACACTTTCCAGGAGGCTTCTAGCGACCCTAATGGTTCATAAAAATGTCAACTTTATGGATATGTATGACACATGCATGTCCTTCACTCAACTAGGTCATAATGAAGAGAAATGACCTAAAATTCCAAGAAATATCCAAAAAAAAAAAAACTCAACCAAAACCTAGATCTGCAAGATATAAGGCTCAAGCGACCAAGATGGACCATAAAGTTCCAAACTTTATCTCATTGGACCATTCAAAACTCATCAAAGGACCTAAATAAGCAAAATAACTCTGGATATACAAAGAAGGAACCAAAAAGGTTGGATATTTAAGCCTTATAAAGGATCCAGAATATTACCTCAAAGATGGGGAGGAGTTGCTTACTTGATTCTTGCACCCAAACTTCTTCACTTTCTCTCCAAGTCCACCAAGAACACCAAAATATGCCAAAACTTCGAGGAAAGGCTAAGGTTTCGAGTTTAAAGGGCTAGAGGTTGAAGAGGATGCCCTAATCCTGGGAAGATGGTGCTTAAATATGGGACATATCCTAAAATTACGGGCTTGGGCTGAAATAGTCGCTAGACCATGGCCCTTCTCTTGCCATGTCGTGGGGCTCATCAGGAGGACACACTCATTTAATCAATGCCACATCATGGGCATTCTTGTGGCATGTCGTGTCGTAGAGTTTTTCCAATAAATAGATCTTTGATCTTGTTAAGTCTTTAGTTAAACCATTCAGAAAAACGAGTGTTACAAGCAACCACCACGTCGGGAACCCCCTTGCCAAGTCGTCGTGCTCATCAAAAATACAGGATTCATAAAATCCATGCCACGTCTTGGTCAAAAATACAGGTCGTCGTGGCATAAGGTTTTTCTCCAAAAACTCCATCTTTGATCCCACTAAATCTTCAGCCATTCTAGAAAACGGATGTTACAGTTTAATGGTTCAAGAAAAATCGATGTTGATTTCATAATAATAGGTATTGATCTAGAAAACTTCCAAAGATTAAATTGGTGTTATAAAAGTGGATTAAATCAACTAGGGAAAAACTCTTGAAGAGTTTTGTAAATGTCGAACCAAAAGGAAAAACGGATATTTTGTTTTGAGGTTGAACTCTGATCCTATTTTTTATAAAAATAAACAAACACAAATAACCACAAAGAATACCAACAACAAATATGTTGATCTTTGGAGCGCAAGAATCAACACCAAAACAATTGAACACCATGATATAAACCGGAAACAAAAACCACTACGAAATGACACTCTTATCAAAAGGTTACATGACTCATAAAACTCCAATGAGAGAAAGTAGAGATAAATAAAATCTAAGAATGAATAAAACTTGACATCCAAATGGCTTTATATAATAGCCTTACAAGTTCTCCTAAATGCTCTAAAATCCGTTCTTAAATAAATTTGAGGTGTTGTGATCAAATAATAACTTTTTTAATATGTGTTATTTTCGAAACCTACATATGAAAATAAACATGCATTAAAAGTGTTTCACAACATTTTGAACACATACGAACGGAGTAATATGAGGTAAGATGTAGACAACTCTACCTTGACACAAGTGTAACCAGACCGCTTCCATATATAACCTGTGTCATATGAAACGTGAGCCTAAAATTAACAATATAAGCGAGAGGGGAGGGGATACACATAGCACAAAAGGTAAATGAAGGAATTACGCTAGGGTCGATATTACTCCACTGGCTTTATTTTAAGCCTCAAACCCTTATACGCGATCATGCCCTTACATGAGCAAATATCATTTATATAATAAATAATCAATCTAGAAAGCATATTATATGTACAATGTCATATACATATCACGAGATTTTCTTATAATTCTTCTACCTAGTCAACAACAATGATAATAGATCAATCTCTTCATCAATATTGGTCCCAATTTGCATCATCAGATGGCCATATCACTGTCTCCATGAGTCGTTCACGCATCAACTCCAAATTCTGGTCTGATAAATTTTTGTACATTTCCCCATGATCGACTTTCTAACAATACACAATAACACAAACAACAAGTCAAATTTCCAATTTAAAAACATCACACAAAAACATTACTCATGTCATACCTTTATCCATTTTCCGTAGAGGTGAAGCCGAGTCACCATTACTCTTTCAGCAAGTTCATGTTTCTCCTATAAAAATAAATTACACCCATATAAACATGTTTCTACCAATTTATCCGAAACTAAATGCCTTCAATCTTGATTTTTTGTTCCATAAACCATGAAACTTCAATGTAACTTGCCGCATTTTAAAATAGGTTTCATTTCTAGCATTTACCTTTTGGAGGATGCGAAGAAACCGCTTTCCATCACTCGGTTTGTTCAACACCACAAAACTGTTAAAATGATACGTGAATATTAAAAAATCAGTTTCCAGTGCTAGACTCGATGCTCTCATACCATGTTAGATATGTGGAATCTATAAAAGAGGGCTTTATATAGTAGTGAGACTACAATTATATATCAGATGAGATCGTGTCTGGAGATATGGGACCATAACATTGAAAAAGTTGAGAAACATAAGAAACATGGAAGAAGACATCTTACTCGTAAAACCAACGATATTCGGTTGGGTTCATCTCATAAAGTTGGTTCATAACAGTCCTCACTGCTTTGTAAGTGAATAGATTAAACAATTGCTGAAACAACAAAACAACAAAACAAAAGCCTTTTTGTCATATAACTCGTAGCAAGACACCAATGTCACATGAATGCAATTAGTTAACTCGATTGGTCGTCTCTGTAATTAGATTATCGATTAAAATCAAAGACAGAAGTTTCGATACCCCAAAGACTAGAAGATCTGAGCTTTTTTTTTTTTTGTTTAATAACTTAGGAAGCGTGTTGTTGATAGAATGTTTTTGGTAGAGAATGGAATCTGTGGAAAGAATCCGGATATGGGGATTTTGAAAGAATTTTAATAGTAAAGAAAGAATTTTAATGACACACTTTAAATTTAATAGTGGGAAAATGACTTAAAAACCCAACGAAGTTTCCAAACCGTTTAAAAAACCCCAATCATGTTTTGTCTATTTAAAAAAACCCAACAAACTTAACATTTTATCTAAAAAGCTCAACTAAGTTACACTTTCTCGAAAGTCAAATAAGAGAAACAGATGACGTGGCTTTTTACCGTATCGAAAAAATGACTTGTTAGACCAACGAAGTTTCCAAAACGTTTAAAAAACTCCAATCATGTTTTGACTGTTCAAAAAAAACCCAACGAACTTAAACAAAACAAAATTGGAATTTTCTAAACGGTTTGAAACTTTGTTGGACTTTTTAGACAAAATGTTAAGTTCGTTGGGTTTTTTGAACACACAAAACATGATTGAGGTTTTTTGAATGGTTTGAAAACTTGGTTGGGCTTTTAAGCCATTTTCTCTTTAATAGTAGAAGTTGAATATTTTTAATTTTCAGTTTTTAAATGTTCTATTTTTCTATATATAAGGGTAATTTGGTCTTTTAATAATAAAAATGAAATTGAAAGAATATACGGAACTTAGTTTCGGTCAATTTTGCAACCACACAAGCCACATAATAGAATCTTGGATTCGAATTCCGTGTTGGAATCAATGAACCAAACACGCCTTTAAGATCATTTGTCGAACATTTTCGATTAACAGGAAGTCTAGCATAAAGATACTACCACAAATTATGAAAACTAATTCAATAGTAATAAAAAAGAGGGAAAGATTTAGCATGTTCTTACTGCTTGAACATCACGAAAACTATCTTCATATTGTCCACCAAGTTCATTAACAATCACAAGACCTTTAGCTTTTCTTTGCTTCTTGCACGAAGGTGTTTTTGCTAAGTACTTAGAGTGAATAAAAGAACTTCTTAATTCCAATGAACCAGGACGAAATTTATGCTCACTTTTTGTTTGATTCATATGAGTTTTTGATGTGAAAGAATCCAAACACAAACATGGCGAAGTATGTGAATCCACAACCGACCTACCCACCACAGATATACCCCCTACCATCCTTCAAAAATAAGCTTCTTTATGTGAAAAAAAAAATGCAGCTTTTTTACCCAAATCAGAGTGAAACAAGAATCTTCAATGAGAAATATATAAGAGATACCCAGATGAAAATAGAAAGAAAGATTTGGTGGGTGTCGATGAAAAATGGAGATTAAAGACTAAAAATGAAGTTTTATGAACTTGGATGAATAAATGGGTGGGTGCAAAGTGAAAGGTTTGAATAAGATTTGAAGAGAATTTGTGGGAAGTGGGAGCGATGACCAAAAAAAAAATATGAGGTCCCAAATTCTCCAACCACTCAAGGTTCTTTTTCTGGAATGCTTAAAATTTAAATCATCAAATTAAAGGATGATAATTTTGAGTCGTTCTAGACACGTGGATGGTCAGTTTGTAATCTGGACAAGTGTAAGGTCTTGTGTTGTGTAGTGTTTAACTTGTGAATTTGCACATAGAGCATGTAACTTGTGGGGAAGGCTACCAAACTTCTTTTTCGTTTGTTTAACTACTTTCGAGTTCTATTTTGCTCTTTTAGAAATAGCCATCTGTATTTGTTATCTATAACCATCTTTCGATATTTTTTCCCGACTTTTAGTTTAAGACCAACTCCAGTGGTCCACTAAAATAAAACATTTTAGTGTGTATTTTTTCTTTACCTCTAAAATACATCATATTAGTGAAAACTCACTTTCATATAGCGATGTCAAAAAGTCTCGTGGGACCCCGTTTCCGTGAGGCTCCGTTCCGTTTGGGGGATTTTTTTAAAAAAAAAATCGGTGGTGGAGACGGAAGTGGGGGCAAGGTTAACCCCCATTTTAATTTCGGGGGCGGAGGTGGGGGTAGGCAGTCTCGTTCCGAAATCCTCATGGGAACCCCGTTAATAAATTACATATATATATATATATATATATATATATATATATATATATATATATATATATATATATATATATATATATATATATATTACATATATTAATTATATAAATATAATAAACAATTACATGATTTGAGTTTCCAAAATCCTCATGGCCATAACTTTTTAAATTTCGGGGGCGGAGGTGAGGGTAGGCAGTCTCGTTCTGAAATCCCCATGGCCATAACTTTTTTATTTTTAACATGTAAGATTCTGTTATAAATAATTATTTGTTACCTAAAAAATAACTTCTTTTAACTTAAATAACAACTTCTGTTAGCCTAAATAAATACATCCGAAAAAATAAATACATCCGAAAATCAATCGGGAGTGGGGGAATGGGGGTTGGGGCGGGGGTAATAAAGAGGATTTGGGGGTGGGGGCAGGAGTAGGAAGGCTAAACATTTCGGAGGTGGGGGGCAAGGATGGGGGAATGGGGAAATTTCGGGGGTGGGGGCGGAGGTGGGGGATGCACTCCCCGTCCCGTTTGCCCCCGTTGACATCCCTACTTTCATATCACAGTTTTTCGGTTATTTTGCTACCAAGTAGTTGAGTAAGTTTTCACAAAATAAATAAATAAATAAAATAAGTCTCGCTTTTATAAAGTTACCACGAAATATTTCAATAAATAATCTTTTTTTGAACGGCAAACATGTTGGGCTTCTTTAACATCAAATACATTATCTAAGGTAGCGGAAACAATCAAAGATTTACTTAAGTGTACATGGATCCTAAGAATCTAGGTTTTACTAGTTGTAGCAACGTACCATTTCCCTAAGAGCTCATCTCCCAACTGAAAAGCAACAAACCAATAATCAGAACATACTTAACAATCCACCTCTCACAAGCTTCTTAGATTCTCTAAGACTCTCACCAATTCGACTATGGATTCTGTGATTTCAGTAGTATGGGCCCACTACTACCTTCCACATGTATCCATACTTTCCTCAGCAATCCTCCTGAATCCTCTAAGTCACTTTTTCAAACCATTAAGCCAGTACTCACTGAACCATACTACTAGCCCACTGCAGCATATCCTAGGATTTCCTAGGTTCCCGAATCCACACAGTCCTCAGCTGCTAAAGGATTCCGATTAATGTCAACTAGCTACCTCATGAATATAGCCACATACAACAGAGATCAGATAATCCTTCAAGTAAAAGACTCATCCCTAGAACGATTGGACTCAGACGGGAACTGCACAATAGGTTCAAATCCATCACTCTGAGATTATCTAGCATGTGCCACATGTTACTTAGCATATTCACTTAGTAGCTAACTCACATTGCTAAGAGTCCCACAAAGCACAAAGCAAGCACCATTCAGACAATGAAAAATCTAACCAACATGATCTAATCAATCCATTCTAACCTTTAATTAGAAATCTATATTAGCATGCAATTCAAAGGCTCATATAATCAGGCATAATCTAAATAGCCCATCCTACCACTGGCTGATCAGTTCTAGCATGCAAATCTACAAGATCATATAAGCATACAAAGGCATCTCGCCTAGATCCTTAGCTCTAATCTAGAATGCGAATCATAAAATCTTATCATATCACATAAGAAATATGTATTTGTATTTTGGGAACCACTTACTTGAGCTCGACTGATTGCATGCATCACACCCCCTTCTTCTTTATTAAAACCCTTAGTTTTAAATTTTAGAAAAAATGTTTTTCTTGTAAAAATCTTTGAAACCCTCGATTTGATTCCATACACTCCGAAAGGTGTATCTGAATCCCTCAAACCAAGGCTCTGATACCAACTTGTAACATCCCAAAATTCAAGGCCAAAAATTTCATTTTAATTAAGTTAATATAAGAAAACCGATAGTATAAAACATCCATAGTGTCATACCATATCAAAACCAATATGTCAATAATCAAAACATGTCAGAATAAAACATCATCAAAGTATAATCCCAAAGATCTCATGTGCGGAAAACATAGTGTGATGCGTTTTGTTATCATGCCAGCTCCTTTCCTTTTAAAGAAAAAGTACCTGGAACCAAAACTAAAAACCGTAAGCACAAAGCTTAGTGAGTTCCCCAAATACCACATACCATACATATCAACATACTGCCTAGCATATCTGGGTGTTGGCCTACCCCTTCGGTCTCTTTCAATTGGATACTATCTAGCATATAAGCACATAAATCACATACTGACATACATAACCATGAGCCATACATATCATTCATATATCATAATCAAATAAGATGTTATGTGCTAATACATACTCTTTCTACTATGCCACGGGCCGCCACGTGGTCTTTCTTACCAAGCCGAGGGCCACCCGGGGGCGACCCCCTGGGTCTTACAGACAAGTGCCAAGAGCCACCTCTTGGTCTTCCATGCAACGATTACAAAGACAACTAGCATACATATTGTTCTACTTAGTTAATTAGCATACATTGTGTTAGGAGCCACCTCCCGGTCTTTCATACATAATAGCTAAGGCTAACCCATGGGTCTTCCTACAATACATAAACCAAATGGGCATGCAATGGTGCCTTCGACCCATACAAACAGTAAGGAGACTCACCTCACACTCTTGAAGTCCCGGAAATAAAGTTGTGGCTACTGGCTAACAGATCCCTAAACTGTCAACATTAAAACAACACCCAATTAATAATTTGGGTTCTAATGCATAACCATAACTCCATACTTGGGGTGAAGAGACTATTTTACCCCTAACCTAGCTTGGATCAAAATCAAGGCCCAAACTCAATCTCTGGAGTCCCAAAAGACAAATAATAAATCAAGGCCCAATGTATGGCCCAATTTTCCAAATTGGGCCAAATCCCTTTATATGGGCGTTACTATAAAGCCAATCGATATATCAAATCCATACACCTCCTCTTAGATGACCCAACAAAACCCGAAAACCTAGGCCCAACTCAAAGCCCAAATGAAATTAGAATTTTCACATAAAATGACAATTAGGGTTAAGTAAGAACATTTAACCCATTAATGACTTAATCTATTAATTCCAATATTTCGTTAAGTTAATTTCAAAGGATTATTAATTAAGATTTTAAGTCTAATAAATAGTTTCAATGTGGGTCCCGAAACTTCCAAGTTAGGGTTTCATGACATTAGGGTTTTCTAAACCCTAATTAGGGTTTACAACTCATAAGTTAGTTAATTAGTTAATTAATTAAATATATATGTTTTTATAAATTGGGTACCACCGAGTGCCACGTGGGCAGTGGTGGTTGTCGGCGGTCGAAGGCGGCAACCCCCATTTTAGTGGTGAATGCTTATAATTTTTAACCCAAGACATGATCAAAGCAATACTAGAACACACAAAGCACCCAAGGTGGCAGCTTGATGGTGGTGGAACGGTAGTAGATGGCTGCAGCCACCAACTCACGGTGGTGGTAGTGGTGGTGATTTTATCTTCAATTTCCAGCCAAGCAAGGTCCATACAACACCATACAAATAAAATGTGCTCACACACTACATTACACACCCACGGACACCGACACATGGTGGTTGATGGTGGTAGAAAAGCAAAAATGGCAGCAGCCACATGGTTGGCTGCCATGGTGGCTCTCTTCAACTTCTGGCCAGCCAAACACACACACACACACAAATCACGATCACAATAGTGATATACACACACCCATATGCGAAGCACAAGCACCCACTGAACACGTACACACTCAGTTTTCCTCGTGGCGATAGGTGATGATGGATGATGCCCGGAGCAGTGGAAGTTTGTTTGAGTGACGGCGGCAATGGCTAGCAACGGCCTGAACAAAAGCGAAAGAGGTAAAGGATAGCATTTACGACAGGTAGGCGGTTGCGATCGTCACTGACTACAACAGCGACCACGACGTCCGTCATGGTTCCTCGTCCTCAACAACCACGGGAACAACGACGAAAACCCTTTGCTTCCCATCATGGTTCACTAGTAGTAAGTTGGGGTGAAAGTGTTATAAGATTGTGGGGTAACTATAGCATTCACTAGCTACCAGATAGTACGTGAAGTGTTGTAAGACTTCGGGTTAGCCGTAGCATTCACTAGCGTCTAGATAGTGTGGGAAATGTTGTAAGACTATGGGGTTGTCGTAGCATTCACTAGCGGCTAGATAGTGTGGGAAGTGTTGTAAGACGAGGTAGTCGTAGCATCCACGGTGGCCAGATAGTGTGGGAAGTGTTGTGAGATGGCGGGATGACCTATAG
Source organism: Lactuca saligna (assembly GCF_052625555.1). NCBI lineage: Eukaryota > Viridiplantae > Streptophyta > Magnoliopsida > Asterales > Asteraceae > Lactuca > Lactuca saligna. The sequence goes on along the minus strand of NC_136422.1, from coordinate 53,578,884 downwards.
CATTCTTGGATTTGTTCAGATGACTTAGGCCAGGGTGGGCCAGTTCGCAAGGTTGTGAGTAGGTCATAACATAATTGGTATCAGAAAATGGTAGGTCGTTGGAGACCAGGCGTGATGTCAGACTACAGTGGTTCTAGTAGCATTCACTTTTCGTATTAGCTTCGATGGCGAAAGGTAGTCGGACTATTATGATCGGGTAGATCAGAAGGAATAATGGAGCCATGAGTGGCAATATGGTTAGGGCGGACTTCGATAGCCAAAGTTCTCTTTGGAAGTTGCAAAGCACGACGGTGTAGGATCCTTTTTGGCTCAATCAACAGGCTGGAACCCAAAATTTTAGATGCATGGCTAACGAATTGGGACTAGGGAGGTCTCGGTGGATTGAGGAAAGCAGCCTATTATTTCAGGTAGTTTTAGTGTTTTGGGAAGTATAAGCGATTTAGGTTCCATTGGAACAAGGAGTATCTGGGTGTTTGGGTATTGCCAAGTCACTCACAGCAGGATTAAATAATCTTAAAGTAATTGATTTGATCCTGTTGTGCAGCTCTCGTCTGAGTATAACCATTGCAGTGATAAATCCTCTACTTGAACGATTATCTGAGCCTCTTGCCGAGTTAAGTGTTCTTTAGCGGGATAAGGTCAATGACTTTGTCTCCATCGAGATGACAATGTAATCAAGGATTGGAAGCATTTTGTGTGGTGCGAGGCTCTATGAGGATGGCTTAGTGGCAGTTTGGTGTGAGGGGTATGACAGGGAGTCAGACCATAGAGACTTAGGTTTCAAATTCCAGATAAGTGGGGTTGGTTTCTATTCCAGATAAGAGGGCTATGACATGGAGCATTTTGGACCGAAACCACGAAAATGGTGTTCACATTGACCATTTTTGTGGTTTAGTCTTTTGTGATGTTTGTGGCATGCATAACGATGCTTTAATTTGTTTTCTTATGAGGATCTTTAATCTTTGGAAAACTTCTAATAGTAAATTACACGAATGGTGCCTATGGTTTAGGGTAATTCGTGTGTTTGGTCCCTAACTTGTTTTTTTAACTTGAAATGTCCCTAATGTTTTTTTTTGTTACGCGCTTGGTCCTTGTCTTACAAAAAAAAAACTATTTTGTTCTTGATTTTTTAATTTATTTAAATAAATAAACTCTCAACCCCATCCCCTTCATCTTACCTTGTCTAACACATCATTTTCCCTATTTAAATAATAGTCTTTTTAGGTAAGATAGGGACCAAACGCATAATAAAAACAAATAGTAGAGCCCAAGCATGTAACAAAAACAAATAGTAGGGACTTTCCGAGTTAAAAAAGTAAGTTAAGGACCAAACATGCAAAGTACCCCAAGCCATAGGGACCGTTCGTGTAATTTACTCATATTCCAAATGATACTGGTATAGAAATTGTCATTGACATTTTTCATGATCATCAATTCAATGAAGTGCTAGGTTTTGAGCATTCTAACACTCCTAAGGTGTTCATGCAACCCTAAATACCTTGGATCTATGTTTTCACTAATTATACATTAAATGGTGTTCCAAGGTATTAAACCTATAACTAGCATACAATTGTCTTACACTACACAAGAATCTAGTTAGGATAACATATCTTAATCTTGAAGCTTGAAATATTGATGTATCTAGCCTTAAGAGATTAGCTCCAATAGTGTGGAAGCCTCAAGTGGAATCACAACACATCATGAACAAACGATGAACTTGAGAGAGAATCTCCATGTACCCAAAAGCAACCATGAACTCCAAGAATGCACTTGTACGATCTTGGGCAATGAAGTATGTATTTATATGTGGGATTTCTAGGGTCATGGATATAACCCAAATCCATACTCATGGGTCTTATGATCCATGGTTCATGTGGCCCAAATTTGTATGTATCCATACATAAACTTGGTCCAACATGGATCATAAGCCCAACACATATAAATATAACGAATTAACACAATTAGTCCCCATAGATTAATCAGTCTGTTTTGATCACCAAATTAATATCAAAATTAATTCTTGATCAATACTAATTAACTCATATGATTTCATATTAAGATATTATAACTGATAATATATTAATAAATCATATATAACATCTTCTCTCAAAAGTCCATCCTAACAAATTGTCCTAATGATATGTAACCAAAATGGATCATGCTACTCTCGGGTCAAGTACATACCAATAATAATTATGGGCTTAAACATCTAATCCAATATGAATTCCATAGGTAAGTACGTCCATATATAATGTGATCTATAATTTATGACCACTAAATAAATATACATATTATGTTATCATTTAATTTAGATTTATTAAATAAATTATTTTAAAAGTTTGATAGACTGTATTTATCAACAAATATGGATAAATATTTATCATGTTTATTTTTTAGGTTAAGTTTCCGATTTGACATAAGATCCCATACATTTCTAATATCACTCAAATTATATTATCTCAAATGATATTATATTATATTCTTTCTTTTTTTTTTTTATTTCTTTTAATCGTATTCGAGATCAACCTATAAAGTTTAAACTTCTAAATTTATGTTTTGGTTATTAAAATAACTAACAATTAGTATTGGAGCCTACTTGAATCCATTATTAAAAATTCAAACAAATAATTAATTTTTGTTGGTTTAAGAGCTTTAGAATTTGCTTTTCTAACTAAATATACTTGTTTCTCTTCATTATCTAAATTCTACTTTTTTTGTTTCCTTGTGTTCTTGTTTTTTCGTTGGCTGACAATGAGAGAAAGAGAGTTTTTTATTATGTTTCTTGTTATATATTTGAGACCAATATCAGTTAACATGTTATTTTTTCTTCAAATGGATTGTAAGGGTAACATAGTTTTGTTTTGTTCACATTTAGCCTTTTAAGTTATTTTTTCTCTATATATTACCATTGAACTTATTTGAACTGTTCATATTACATCCTTATGACCGGTTGGTGTAAGTTTTAGCCAGTCATATAATGATGTAATGTGAATAGTCCAAACAAGTTCAATGATTATGTGTGTGTGTGTATATACACACACACACACACATACACACCAAAAAAGCACGAAGGACCAAATGTGAAAAAAAAAACCTAAATTATGTTACATTTATAAGTCATTAACCCTTTCTATAATATTTATTCACATCACTAGAGAAATTGTATGATCTTTTTATATTCGATCTTGTTGTTTAATGAGCTTGGATGATATTTTGTAGTTGGTCAGATAAAGGTTGACTATGCCAATAGTACTTAGTTGGAACTAAGATGAGTATAAGACTGAACCTGATTTGGAACCGGAACCGATTTAGTTTGATAATGAGAACCAATAACTAGACTGATTAGACTATACAAGTTTCGGTGCTAGCATCAGTTCAGTTAAATACTCGGTTGGAATCGGCACATGTTCTTATGTAGTTGGTGCAACTACTTAATGATTTGAGCCTAAATGATTAGAATAATACCAAATCAACTAACAAAAATTAACCCATTATATAAAGAAATTAAGTGTTTACATAGTCTAAAATAAAGAACAAACAATAAACTGAATGGCAAAATAACAAAAATGTTAGGAAGTAAAGCGGATAACTAGAAAAAAACTATAAGGACACAAGACACAGTATTTATGTGGTTCGGTCACAGTGACCTACGTCCACGGGCAGAATGGGAGTATTCTTTTATTTTAGAGCTCTCAAACTGAGTTTACAAGTACAATTACACAGAGATTCGCCTATCACTCTAGAATTCAAGATACAAAATGACCTAGCATGCATCCCTATTTATACTTGAGGGATCAAACCTAAAACCCTAATTAGTCAAGACCATTGGCCTATCGGCCCATGAGAGGTGTCAACTAATCACAATCTGCCATGAAACATCTTCTGGATAATTCATCCATGACATACAACCCATGAGCATCATCAACACACATGATGGGGCACCTTATGCCATAGTGGAGCAACATGATGTATAAGTGGCGCATCATGAACACTTATGGCCCAACAACCATCATGGTGGCACAACATGGTGTAATCCTTGAGTAATACCAACTTTTGAGCATCCTTGAACGATCTTGAGCATCATAGAGGACTTCATAGCATACTTGGCTCATCAAGGACCAAGATGGTCCAATTTGCACCATGATGATGCAACACGTGAATGGATGGTGCAACCGGCTTCATGTGTGGCACAAGAACATCAAGATTTGAGCAACAGGAACATACATGGCACTACTTGTTGAGTCATACACAAAGGCACGTTTTATAACATCAAGTTACTGATACGTTTTCGTACAATCAATGTATAACCAACTCATAGTCAACAACTCATATCTCTAGGTTTGAAGAATTGAAGATATTATCGTCTCATGATTCACTCGTGATAAAATCCATGAATTGATTCAAATGAGCGTGGGTTTAATCCAATACTCAGAACATATGAGCACTCATGAATGTTGTAGCGACCATTGCTATGTCTAATGCACCTTAGAAAAATCTTACAAGCCAAAATTCATGACAGTCTTGATTCATATCTACTTCCAACATATGACCGACTATGGATGGTTTTAATAACTTAGTCATTCATGAAGAACGACCTAGTTATTCTGGAAGTCAAAACATGCAAAGTGGAAATACAAGAATAATACTAATCCTATATGGCCCCAACACTTTGAGAGTAAATAAAAAACACCTTTTATCTAATCACCATATTGATTACTCATTATTCAATATTTCAATTTTATCACCTTAATACTTGAATAAAAACAATAGTCATGCCATGCACCAAGCATGCACACTATGTTTACCTATAGCCTTTCTTTTGTGAAATAGATCAATTGAACACGACTCCAATGATGCTCATTTCACAATCCCAATCCTTTTTGTAAATGTAAGAATACCAAACTCTTTCCATTTACTGTAATCTGTTAGATTCTAAACTTATATGCAATGATTCTCTTGCAATGACTATGCACAAAAGTCACAAAAAATTGGCGACAGACATTACAAAGTATTCCAATGGAGAGCAATTCCATGGAAACGAAGTCTCAAATTCAAAGTACATTCCTTTGAACATCCTTCTTGGCACTAAGTTTTCTAATCTATCAAAGAGTAACTTCCACCTATGGAAACAATTCCATATTACCATTTTGACTATCACTTCTGAGCAAGAGTTGCCTCTTTTCAGAATATGTCAATATGGTCCTAACTATATACTTCCAACTATCCATGAACAACCAACCTTTAGTAAACCTCAGATTGTCCCTGACAATTGTTTAATCATATTAGTCATATCCAGTTCTATTCCTTTTTCCCTTCTAATGCCCTAGGCATTTGGAAAATTTAGAATGGATAAATATTATAGCACATGTAATCAATCCTATACCCGAAGCATATGGGACACGATTCATGATGTCTCACATAAAGACATGATACTTGACCAGTCTTTTGCTAAAATATTTTTATTTTCCATGTTCTCTCAATTCGGACTATGAAGAGGGATGCAGTAATCATAATCGAATTTTGCGAACGCAACATATATAGAATTTCCTTATGTTGAACCATTCTAACATAACATTCATATATATCTTTGACTAAAGTTGATTAAAATCTCAATCTAAGCTTGTAGAATTAGAATGAAGTATAAAATCCTCTCCCTTAATTATATCAAAACAACTTTTTCAAACACGAATAGAAACTTTTGTTTTCTATAATTAACATTGCTAAATTGCAACACTTTACATAATAATCATGCTCCCACTAACATGATGATTATTAGCATAACACTTATGCTCCCACTAGCTCTGACATATACTAAGAAATCAACTGTACTTTTAGAAATCAATACTTTATTGAATTTCTTACCAAAGTTCAGATTTCTGATACGAGATGCTTTGATAAAACTTTATCAAAATCATACACCTTTCCTTAGATAGCACACATGTGTGTCTAAAAAAATTTAGAACTATGAAAACGGATGTCGTAATCATAGTCTCAATTTTTTAGACCTTTGCCATTTCTCACATGTATATGTTAGTGTGTCGGTTAACCACATGCGCTCCACTAACGACTTTGAAAATGCAAATGTCACAATTGCTATCTACTTAAAATCTACTTAGTGAAAGCATTTCCTCACCATCATTTTCATGAATCAGAGTGAAACCTTATGACACTTAGATTTTATGGTGTATGTGTTCCTATCCATGTGAATTTGTCAAAACCATAATCACAAGACAAGGTTTAGTGACAAATCCAAACTCATATGGACTGAACTTGCCTAATCTCATTTTCTTTCCACCCGGCAGCACAAGTACCTACCATTGCTTCAAGGTTGTTATGCAAACAAATGAGAACTCATACTCACAAGCATAGTCAACTTTTAACTGGAATAGACACAGAAATAAGAATATGACATCACGATACGTTACAAACCTCAAGTCGTGGGCTAGTGATTAACAATACTCTCGATCAGTCCTTGAAACTATCTCAAGATCTTTTAAGACTCCCATTGACCTCTTGACATATAAGATTCTCTTGTCAAGAACCATTCCTTGAAAAAACAAATATTCAAGAGTTAGTATGGGTTCTTATCAAGATAAACACTTCTTCTAATTGGTCTTAGTTGGTTTTTGTCTTATCCAAAACATCACAACTTACCCATCTCAAATGTACAAAAGTAAGAAACATGTTACTCTACATTTGATGAGTGTTATAAACCTTTCTTAAAATTATGTCACTCAAGTTATAATCTTAGAGTATGACTCAAAGACTTGTTTTGGGACGAAGTATGATTTGTCTTTTGATTTGACCATTTCCACACTTCATGATTCCTTTCCTTAGCCAAAAAAATGTACTAAGGATTTCTTAGAGGATCAATTGTGATATGGTTCCATAATCACTAAGATAATCATAAAACAAGATACTCAAGTACTCTCCCATCTTTTCATATTAGAGAAACTTTTATCTTTCTGACTAATTTGATTCTTCTTATTCATTCTGTCAATCATTGAAACCATTCCAATGTTTCAAAATTACACTTAAACTAGTAAGCATAACCATATTTACTAAACTTTATTAAATCATAATGAATAACCATATCAGCCTTTGTGGTGGACCTGACCAGTGCACAACCTAATATATCCGATCATTTAGTCCTTCACTTGACTCACATGTGCATATGAACAAGGAATTAGTCTTAATTTCCCAAAGATGAAAAATTCTCATTCATCATACAATACAAGTTGCTTGATTCCAAGTTTCTATCCAACTGAAACTTGGGTGATGAGAATCTTTCCTTATTTGGCAAATTTTAACATTACCACAAACGAAAGAATCAAATCCATTTTCCAATATTGCTATCAATGGAAACATATAAACAACAATTTTTCACAAATGCCATTGTAAGGATACTTAAAATAAATAAAATCAAAACTTTTCTTTTATTTTCAAACTTGCGGAAAAATCTTGTCCTTACAATGAAAATACATATGAAAATTATGTTGTTATTTATTCCTAAGCAATATATCATAACTCTTAAGCAACAGCTCAAAATTTTGATCATCGAACCATGCGAACGAAATCCATCTTTGCGATCAGCATTAGCATATTCTTTTCTTTAAGCTTCCTTTGATTCTACAAAACATCAAAATGTAATTAGATTACATTATGTCTTAAGAATCTCCAAAAAGGAACTTAATAGAGTTAGATAATGGACTTTTACCTGAAGCAAAGTCAAACCTTTTAACTTTCACCATCCTTATGAACTTTCAGGTATATTTGGCAGATTCGCAACCAATACCCCTTCTTTTGGCAAAAGAAACATATGGACTCTTTGGAAATGGTATACGAGACTATCTCAGACTTAGCCATTCTCTTTACCATTAGTTCAAGTGACTTGACCATGGTCTATCCCTTTCCATTAGGAAGAGAAAGCTTTTCTGGACTTCCAATGTCACCATTGTCAATGTTCAATTGGGTCGGGAAGTAGATCTTCCAATCTAATTTACTTTATTAATGCCCCAAATCATTGTTGATTTAGAATTATCAAGCAAATAGGTAAGATCACTAAGGGTCATGTCATGATCTGTCATCGGGGAGTGACTAAAGAACCAAGTCAATAGTCAGCTGCCTCGAGACTTTGACACCCGACTCTCTCGACTTGCCAATAGGGATTGAGTGACTTAGAATTTTCAAGTATTTGAACTTGTGGGATAGGGAGAATAATAGGAGGAGGTGGAGGAAGTGAAGCATGATTTTCCGGTCCCATTAATGCATAACAAATGGATTGATCTTTCACCTTGATTGCCATTTGGGATATCATCTTCATTAGGAAAGCTTGTTCCTAAGGATTTGGGAAGACCATAGATGTCTTAACAAGACATCTATAATGGGAGAAATTCAAGTTTAGTTGATTTAAAGTCCTTAACATAACACCCAATATGAAATATTAAGGCTAGGACCTAACAAACTATTTCATAACTTGGAAGAGGGATGTTGTAATCCAAGCTATAGAATATTTGAAGGTAGGTAAATGACGATTTACCAATTTCCACCATTAGAAACGAAATTATTCATTAAGTTTTAATTGGATTTGAAAATTCGTAGATCTTTTGAGACACATTGAAGTTTCAATGGCATGTTTGAATCTCGATTGTGCCCTCTCAAGTTTGTGACTGGGATGCCAAGGATCACAAACAAGGTGTGAATAACCATGCAAATTAACTTGGTACCCTTAATTTTATCACCTAATCGATGTGTCGGTTAACCACACACGTTCCACCGATCTATGATAAAACTTAAGTCACCATTTGCTACACATTGTCAGTCCCACGTTAGTGTGCCGGTTAACCACACACACTCCACTAACGACTTAACAAAGGTGCAAATTGTAATTTCATGGGTTAGCACCATTTCACATTTTCCTAAGTAACTATGATTGGGAATTTATAAGTGTTTAGTTACTTAGTATTCATCATTATACTTTTAATGAAAGGAGAATTATAGTTCTTTCCTACCTGTTCGGCTAACGACCATCCACCAGTCAAGGAAGCGGTGGGTGAGAGTGGACACCCATTAAACTACCATTTTATAGGCAATAACCTTATAGTCCCCTTAGAGATTGGCTTCGTGAACGAGGCCTACTAACAGTAAGATTGACTTTATCTTATACATATATATATATATATATATATATATATATATAATTCAGTAACTTTTAATATTATAATAGTATAAGGTTGAATTTTAAACTTTTAAAATTCATGGGTCTAACTTGGAATTAAAGTATACATGGGGAAATAACTTTTACAAATTCCAAAACTTGAGGGCAAGTTATGAAACTTTTCAAAACCCTTCAATTTCAGAACATATGAGTTTAATATAGGTCTTAAAACTTTTAATGAAGAGACTCTTGGAAATCCATAACTTGAGGACAAGTTATGGAGGTTATAAAACAATTTATGGAAAAAAGACTTTTCAAGTTCATAACCTATGTTCTTACTAAAATTCATTAATGAGACTTTTCATGTAACTTGAAGACAAGTTACAAAAAGACATTTTATGAATAAATTTTAGATCAATTTGGATAAAAAAAAACTATCACAAACATATCTAACAATATTCATAATCTTGATTAAACTCATATGAACAAGACAATTCAAATCAAACAATTTTCATGTAATTAGCCTAAACATTAAACTAATACAAAACATGAAACTTTTGACAATTATCTTTTGAATTGGATTAGAATGATCATTACCACATCAAAAACAGGTTTATATGTTCAAAAACAGCTTATGGTAATGTTCCTAGTCCAATTCCAACCAAAAAACAAGAAGATATGCATTCTGGAAGACAAACTCGTCGAGTTCTTCATGGAACTCGTCAATTTCGTGCTCTAATACATGAACTCACCGAGTTTTCCTCCAGAACTCATCGAGTTTCAGGTCGTGATAGATTCTTGGCTTCAAAAAATTAGTTTGCATCAAGTATAATTGAAAACAAGCCTAGGCTCTAATATCACTATTGGATTTTGAGCATTCTAACACTCCTAAGGTGTTCATGCAACCCTAAATATCTTGGATCTACGTTTTCACTAATTATACATGCAATGGTGTTCCAAGGTATTAAACCTATAACTAGCATACAATTGTCTTACACTACACAAGAATCTAGTTAGGATAACATACCTTAATCTTAGAGCTTGAAGTCTTGATGTATCTAGCCTTAAGAGCTTAGCTCTAATAGTGTGGAAGCCTCAAGTAGAATCACAACACATCATGAACAAAGGATGAACTGGAGAGAGAATCTCCATGTACCCAAAACCCACCATGAACTCCAAGAATGCACTTGTTACGATTTTGGGCAATGAAGTATGTATTTATATGTGAGATTTCTAGGTCATGGATATAACCCAAATCCATACTCATGGGTCTTATGATCCATGGTTCATGTGGCCCATATCTTTAAGTATCCATACATAAACTTGGTCCAACATGGATCATAAGCCCAACACATATAAATATAACTAATTAACATAATTAGTCCCCATAGATTAATCAATCTATTTTGATCACCAAATTAATATCCAAATTAATTCTTGATCAATATTAATTAACTCATATGATTTCATATTAATATATTATAACTGATAATATATTAATAAATCATATATAATATCTTCTCTCAAAAGTCCATCCTAACAAATTGTCCTGATGATATGCAACCTAAATGGACCATGCTACTCTCGGGTCAAGTACATACCAATAATAGTTATGGGCTTAGACATCTAATCCAACATGATGTCCATAGGCAAGTACATCCCTATATAATGCGATCTATAATTTATGACCACTAAATAAATATACATATTATGCTATCATTTAATTTAGATTTACTAAATAAATTTTTTGGGTTAAGTTTCCGATTTGACATAAGATCCCATACATTTCTAATATCTCTCAGATTATATTATCTCAAATTATATTATATTCTTTCTTTTGTTTATTTCTTTTAATCGTATTCGAGATCAACCTATAAAGTTTAAACTTCTAAATTTATGTTTTGGTTATTAAAATAACTAACAATTAGTATTGGAGCCTACTCGATCCATTATTAAAAATTCAAACAAATAATTATTTTTTGTTGGTTTAAGAGCTTTAGAATTAGCTTTTCAAACTAAATATACTTGTTCCTCTTCATTGTCTAAATTCTACTTTTTTTTTTGTTTCGTTGTGTTCTTGTTTTTTCGTTGGCTGACAATGAGAGAAAGAGAGTGTTTGTTATTATGTTTCTTGTTATATATTTGAGACCAATATCAGTTTACATGTTATTTTTTCTTCAAATGACTTGTAAGGGTAATATAATTTTGTTATGTGCACGTTTAGTCTTTTAAGTTATTTTTTCTCTATATATTACCATTAAACTTATTTGAACTGTTCATATTACATCCTTATGACCGGTTGGTGTAGGTTTTAGCCAGTCATATAATGATGTAATGTGAATAGTCCAAACAAGTTTAATGATTATATATATATATATATATATATATATATATACACACACACACACACACACAATGGCCAATGGCCTAAAGGTATGGAGCGACCATCTCATATGAGAGGTCTGGGGTTTCAAGTCTCGGTGGAGACATAGGTGGTTATTTAGGAGTAGATTAGTTAGTTTGCTGTTTCAAATATATATATATATATATATATATATATATATATATATATACACACACACACACACCAAAAAAACCCAAAGGACCAAATGTGAAAAAAAAAATCTAAATTATGTTACATTTATAAGTCATTAACCCTTTCTATAATATTTATTCACATCACTAGAGAAATTGTATGATCTTTTTATATTCGATCTTGTTGTTTAATGAGCCTGGATGATATTTTGTAGTTGGTCAGATAAAGGTTGACTATGCCGATAGTACTTAGTTGGAACTAAGATGAGTAATGGACTGAACCTGATTTGGAACCGGGACCGATTTAGTCTGATAATGAGAACTGATAACTAGACCGATTAGACTATACAGGTTCCCGTGCTAGCATCAGTTCGGTTAAATACTCGGTTGGAATCGGCACATGTTCTTATGTAGTTGGTACAACTACTTAATGATTTGAAACCCCATTAAGAGCTTAGATTTGGCATTAAGAACCTTTTTATGCATGCATGCCTGTAAAGTTTGCAACTTTACGTGAAAGGCATGCCCTGGAAGCTTGAATCTGTAATTTGGAGCCATTGCATGGCTTAAATGAGTCTGTATGGCTTAAGGACTGAAGGAACTCGGAGAGTTGCAAGGCTGACTCGACGAGTCACATGAAGATGGTCGAGAACTCGACGAGTTGGATGAACAACTCGGTGAGTCCGATGAAGATTGTCACGAGACTCGACGAGTTGAAGAACAACTCGGTGAGTCAGATGAGTTTTCTCTAGGTTATGTTTGAGTGTGTATCCGTCGAGTCGCTAGGAGGAAACTCGACGGGTGGCCTTAAAGGTTGATTGCAAATCAAAGGAAATCGACGAGTCACTCCGATGACTCGGCGAGTTGGAAGGTGCTTCAAGGAACTCGGCGAGTAGTCGAGGGTACTCGGCAAGTTGAGGTCAAAATGGACTATTGACCTTGACTAAGGACTTTGACTTTGACCAGGGGTTAACTAGTTGGTTTGTGGAATACTTTGTGGGGATGAGGACTTATGAGTATATTCGGGCAATGGTAATAGGTAGTGGAGTTCTTGGCAAGTGATCGAAGAGTTGGGATTTATCTACCGAGTTGATATCTACGAGGTGAGTCATTCTCACTATACTAAGGGGTCTAAGGCACCAAGCCCGGCCCATTGGATATGTTATCCTAGTAGTGTTGGATGTCGAGTATGAGTTAGTATTGCATGCTAGTGGTTATGACAGTTAGGTAGATCTGTAGGACTACCTGTGATGTTATATGATTATTGCATGCTCAGTAGTTACATTATATGTTATATGTTATGTGGGGAGGGTTAAGGTTGTACTGCTCCATGCAGTGGCCAACAAACCCTAGAGTATTACAGACATGAGCTGAGGGCCAGGTTAGGCATTCCAGACTCATGCTGAGGACTCGTGAGCATCCCAGATACGAGCTGAGGGCCCAATAGGCATTCCAGACTCGTACTAAGGGATCGGTGGCAATCCAGATGTGAGCTGAGGGCTTGGTAGGCATTCCAGACTCACACTATGGGCCCAGGGGTATTCCAATCTATAAAGTTGTGGACCTGTTACGTGCTATTCTGTTTCAGTTGTTATGATATAATATTGCTGACATGGTTATGTGGACTGTATGTGTATCGGTATTTTGGGGGTAACTCACTAGGTTTTCAGGCTTACAGTTTCAGTTTATTATTTCAGGTACATCAGGGGATCGCGACAAGGCAAAGGCGTGATCGTACAGCTCCTCATGTTATGTTTATGTTCTGGAAAAGATTCTGATAATTAATATTTTGAAAACAAAGTTGTAATGTTTTAATGAACTTGACATGTTATAAAAAGTTTAAATTGGTTTGAAATTTTGGATGATACAGTTAAGCTCATTCTAAGTTGATTTAATCACATTGAAGAGAAAGTATTAAAAGTGTTAGAAAAACTAATTTAAAATCAAGGGAAAAGAAATGCATGGGATTACCAGACAGATTAAAGTTGTCTGCGATATCTGTATAATTCTCAAAATTCAGATGCGGGCAAACCTGGTTATGACAATGGAAATGAGGGGCTTTCAGAAGAGTATAACTTCAATGGGATTAACAATGACTACGAGCACTTCCTTTCAGACCTTGATACATTTTCATAATGCATTGGAAAGATATAACAACTTTCAAGAACCATAGAATCATCTTACTTGCATCTGAATATAATGAAATTCATAGCCCCTGCTTGTCTCTTAATTTGGAAGAGTTCAACTCAAGTAATATACTATGTCAATATCCAGTCATATACTACATCAATTTCCGATTATACACATATGAACAAGAAAAATATATTATATTTAGGACCTAAAGGCATGTGGGCAGATATCATAAAGGATACAAACTCAAAATTCAAATGATTTCCACTTTTCCAACACTTAAAACATAAATGTTGAAAATCAACAAAAATGAAATATACCTTTCGTATGCTTTGTTGCAATTCCAATCATTAGAAATCTAATTATTCTTGCATCCTGAATGATTACAAAAATGAAGCAATTTCAGCTATAAAAACGGATATACCCTAATTATAATGAGATTAATTGAGATAACAAATAAATTTAAACTTTGGTTAGGATTTTGATTTATTACAGATGATATGGTTTGCAAAGAAAACATAATATTCTTCATTATGGCATTTTGTCGAGCATATAGTGTGCAAGTCAAAATAATCTAGTTTGCAAAACATCCAACTTGCATTTTTGTTCTATTAAACTGTAAAAAAGAGCATAAATTTACAACCAATGACACATAAGATCATAAATTGAGTATATAGATGTTGTAACAATAAAAGAATAATACTTACCCGATTGATGCAGAAGAATTTTGACTGGAGGACATGTCAATTGTTGGATGTTGAATTGCTAATGGATTTGAGAAACAGATGCACCCCAAATTGTTGCTCCCAATAGAAAATTGTCTAGTCATATCGATCAATGGGATGAAAATTTTGACCCAGAAAAACTGAAATTGTTTCCTATAGAAGACGGTGAAGAAAATTGAAATCCATATAAGCAACATTGAATTATTTTGGAAAGGATATATGAGTAATTGTGCAACTGAATCAGATAGAGGCGAGATATCAGTGATTTTGGCCTTAAATGTAGGAGATTAGAAACGTCGAAAAAGAAACGCATTTGATTGAAACGCATTAAAGCTGAAGGGCATTTTGGCAAATTCACTTTGGTATTTTGAGCAGGAAAAATTCGATTTGGGGGGCATGGAGAATGCCACGTGGCAAAAATTTACTTAATTCTTACAATAGGGGATTCCACATGTCATTTTGTGGTTGCTTTGTATTAAATGAGATTAATTAATTGATTAATGTATTTATTCTATTGATTGTGTCACTCCAAATTTTAAGCTAATCGTATATACTTTCCAATATAATACCATGTTTCTTATGTGGTATTACAATTTACCATATAATTATCAAGCTTACACAAATTTCTTAGACACATACTGATTGACTGCTTTAAAGTCAAACTTTAACTTAAATCATAGAAGTCAATTTATATGGATCAAAAGTCATTTGAAGTTTAAGTATAACCTCTTAAATAGTTTAATAGAAAAAAATACATTATAATCCGAAACAAAATGAAAGTGACTCTATAATTGATAAATTCAATTTAATTCATTATAATCGATTTTGATTTAATACCATTTTTAGTTTTTTTAGCAATTAAACTTTTATTTTAATCAACCTATGTAGTACGCGGGTCTCACACCTAGTATCTAAGAAAATTATATGTGACAAATGCATGGAGAACATGACATGTGGCAGAAATCATTTTCATTTATTAGGTTAGATGTACATTGGACTTCATTTTGTCACATACTACAAATGGACTATAACAATATACATACAAATCGGCTATAGACTAAACATAGAGAATACAATAAATACATATACACTAATAATAACACATTTGCAACATTTCCAAATAAGTTAGAACTACATATATATATATATATATATATATATATATATATATATATATATATATATATATATATATATATATATATATATATACATATCAAAATATGTATTCTGAATTATAAACTTATATGCGTATTAAATTACTAAACATTTTTTAACAACATTAAGTCTTACCAATAGTCCTTACAAGAGCATAATCCATCTACAAAATGGTGGAAACGAGTAGCATCTCTTATAATTATCATCCTCCTCGAAAGCTTTGAAACATACTTACTAAATTCATGACAATCACCACAAATCCTTAAGTTCTTAGTAATCAAGATCCTTGAACCACCACTCACATTAATCAATCCAAATGCAATTGCTAGTTTCTCACTATGACACGAAATCCTCACCATTTTTCTTTCATCATCTTCATCATGAAGAACCCATCTAAGATCAGGAACATACCCCATTTCCTTAACAAAAGTCAACAAAGAAGTCAACTTTCTGTAGATTGTTTCGGATTGTGGATGTGATTTATCTCCTGCTGCAAAGAAATGTAGTTGACTTTTGATAACAATCCAACTTCTGCCAGCTGGCTTCTTCAAACCCTTGTTTTCAAGAATCAATCTTAAACTCTTTACTTCATCCCAAAGTCCAGAAGCTGCATAAATGTTGGATAACAACACGTAATTCCCAGGATTCTTTGGTTCTAATTCGATAAGATTCTCAAAAGCAGTTTTAGCCAAATGGGTATCTGAGTAGACTCGACACCCAACAATCAGAGCTCGCCAGGTGGCAGCATCTGGTGCCATGGGCATAGTGTCAATCACATTTTTAGCTTCATTCAACAACCCCCCACGAGCTAAAAGATCAACTAAACAATTGTAGTGAACAAGTTCAGGAGTTATACCAAAATCTTGAATCATGGAATAAAAAAGGTGTAAACCTTTTTGTATCATTCCAGAATGACTACAAGCAGATAAAGCAGAAATAAATGTCACTCGATTTGGTGTAAATCCTTGTTTGACCATTTTTGAAAAAGTCAACATAGCTTCATCCCCATTTCCATGCATTCCATATCCAGCAATCATTGCATTCCATGAAATAAGATTTGTTTTTGGTAATACATTGAAGAGATTTTCAGCATATTCCAAACTACCACATCTTGAATACATAGTTATGAAGGCATTCACAAGGGGTAAATCGTAATTTAACAATGAAAATCTTCTTAATGTGTAAGCATGTAGGAATTTCCCTTGTGGGAGATTAGAAAGATGAGTGTATAATGAGAGAATGTTTATGATTGTGACAAAATTCGGTTTTACTTTTACCCTTGTGACCATATGATGAAAAAGGAGTAAAGTTTTGTAGGGTTGATTGTTCTTGATGTAAGTTGAAAGCAACGAGTTCCAAGAAATCAAATCTTTTTCAGGAAATTCCTCAAATACCCTCATACCCATTGATTCATCTTCACAATTTATATACATTTCTGTAAGTGCAGTGTTTAAAGATGCATCTATCTCAATCCCACATTTCATCACATAACCATGGATCGATTTCCCAAATTTCAATAAATCTATTCCATCAAAAGCAGAAAGTATTGAGGTTATTGTTTGAGAATTCGGTTTGATTTCCAATTCTAGCATCTTGGTGAAAATTTCACAAGATTGAACCTTGAGTTTGTTATTTGCCAATGCAGAGATGAAAACATTACATGAAATTACATCTATGTCCTTCATCTTATTAAAAACCTTTGTGGCATCTTCAACACAGTTTAACAATGTGTACATATTCACTAAGCTGTTTCCAATATGTTTGTTTCTTTCCTTTCCAATCTTAAAAGCATAAGCATGTAAGCTTTTACCATTTATTAAACCATTAGAAAGATTTGCACATAGAGGAAGTATAATGACTATAGTTCGTTCATTTACCTTAATGCCCTCCAACTGCATTTTATTTAACAAATGTATTGATTCATTGATTAATCCGCTTTCAACATAACAAGATAACATAGAATTCCATAATGCAACATCTTTTGTTGGAATCGAGGTAAATAGCTCATAGGATGATTTCAAATCTGCATATTTGTTGTACATGTTGACCAATGAGTTGACTATATGCATATTGTTGTAACCAAATTTGATAACCAGTTGATGAACTTGCATTCCTAATCCATGATCTCCAAATTCAGCACATGCTTGGATGACAACTAACATTGTGATAGAATCACATTTGAATCCTTCATTGAGCATGAGAATGAAAAGTTTGAGAGCTTTCAAGAAATCCCCATGGTTAATATAGCCACTTATCATAGTGTTCCAACTTATCGTGTTTCTTGAAGCTAAGGTCTGAAAAACAAGACTTGCAATCCATGGATCAAATTTTAAGTAAAACCCAATTAAAGAAGAATCCACATGAGGATTTGTGTTAAACAAACCATGTCTCAAGGAATACCCATGTATCTCCTTCCCAGACCTCAATTCCAAAAGCTCCCCACACACCTGAAGCAGCTCAACAATTGTCACTGAATTCGCCTTTAGATTTCCCTTTTGCATTTGAGAAAACAAACGCAGAGCTTTTTGGTACTCATAACAACAAACACACCCAGAAATCATAGCATTCCATGAAACGACATCTCTCTCAGTCATTTCATCGAACACGTTGAGTGCATTCTGTAACATCCCACATTTTGAATAGAAGTTCACAAGAGCTGTCTGAACACGGATATCAGAAGCCAAATTTGTACTCGAAATGGAATTGTGTAATTTCTTACCTTTTTCTATGGCTTGTAGTCGGCCACAGGCCTTGAGTACCAGAGGCAAAGTGGCAGTATCCGGCAAAATACCCAGAGATTCCATCTGGGTATATGTTGTGAGTATCGCAAGGTCATCTTTTAGCTTAGTGTGGTGCTTGATTATTGAGTTCCAGTGTTTTAATTCATGGGTTTGCGATTGGACAAAAGGATGTTTTTGGAGGCTTAGAGATAATGGGACTTCCATCTTTGAAAGATAGTTGGCATTTGGCGGTTGAAGTCTTGAAGACTGATTCTTTACTGTTCGTTTTTTTTTTTTTTTTTTTTTTTTGAACTGCTTCCTATTCGATTATCTGATTAACTAATAAACTAATTTTAACTAACTTGTATTTTTAACTAATAAACTAATTTGAATTTTTAAACATCTAATGTCACGCAACTTATTATTTTATGTGATTTATTTATTTATTTATCATTTTATGTATATGTCACATAGAATGATGGAATGGTAAAATAAATTAAATGGAACAAAAGATATTGTATAAATTGATAAAGCAATAAACAAATGTCTTATTTTTATTATTACCCTTTTTTTCTTTGAAGTAACGGTTGAAAAATTGGCTTTAACCAATTTCAAAAATGTGGTTTTTTCTTATTTTTTGAGTGTGTATTTTGAATCCTAAACATTATTAAATTTGACAAGGGTTGTATGTTCATGTTCTCATCATTTATACTTTCGTTTTGGTATATATATATATATATGACATGTCCAAAACATGTTTAAGATGAATGAAAAATTGTATTTTACGATTATGTATTTGGAAGAAGTTAACAAATGAGTTAATATGGTTTTAATTCATCCTACGTTGGTGAGAGAATAAAAAAGAAGTAGCTTTATAAGTACAAATGTTTTTTTGCCTTGTAAATCTTATGGCAAAAATGTTCTCTTTTAAGTGTCTAGGGCGTGAAAATGCCAAATGCCAACCGAATTGGCTTCGATTCATTGAACTTCAACTTGATCTTTAGTTGTGGTTTCGGTATCTACCAAGTGTTGATCTCTTGGGAACTCCATCCGGCTCTTTTTTAAGTCACTCCGTTTCGGCTAGTGTCATGGCTTCAATTATGTAATCGGACATTTCGTTGGCAGGAGTTCATTTAGGGCACCAAAAAATAGTTTTATATTAGTTGAATATAACAATCTAATTCTTCAAAATACGAAACACCAACTTCTGATTAAATAATTTTACTGTCAATAAAGAGAATGTTATGATTAAACCCTTTCTAAAGTATTCAAATAAGATGGTAGTTAACTGTAATTGTACTAAAAAGCCAACTTTATTGATTATTTTTCAGATGGCACATGCCGTTCGTAGCTGTAACTGTACTAAAAAGCCAAATTTATTGACTATTTTTCAGATGGCACATGCCGTTCGTAGATGACATTTTTGAAATGGCCATTTTGTAGATAATGTCATCATTTCTCACAGATGACATACCGATTTCGTAGATGTCATATGTGAAATTGATGACTATTTTTAGTGATTGGATTAATTTTTTCTATTTCTTGAAAATGCTTAATGGGATTAAATATTTTTTCATAAACAATCATGGAGATCTAGGATCAAAAGTAGAGCTATTGGTTGCTTACAGTCTACGAGGAAAACTTGTAATATGGCTTTATAATCGATAACGATGTATAATTAGTAATGACCCTCGAAAATGAAAAGCACACTTTAGAAGGTGTTTGAATGTGAAGCAAACGTGAGTTGAATTCTGATTTTATATATTTAGTAAGCAAGTTTTAAATAACAAGATAATAAATTACTTGAATAAACCTATATTTTTTTAAAAATAGTAGTAAGGTTACTTAGATACATATAATTCTAATAAAATGTTTTATAATTATCTTTACTTGAACTTTCGACTGAATACTAAAAAAATTCTCATCTAAACATCCTTTTTTATACAGGGTCAAAGTCATCTTGCCCAAGAGTTTTGATCTCATTTGCATCTTGTTTTCGAGTGTAAAAATTAATAAAGGGAAATGGGAGGGGAGGGGAAAGAAACCGAAGGATATGGAAGGAAAATGGGAAGGGATGGATACGTTTACGAGTTTAGTAGGGGGGGGGGGGGGATCTCAATGGTAAATGATGTTTTTACTCCTTGTTAGGGTTCATCAACTAGTTTGAGGAGGAGGATTTGAAGGTGTGAAGTAATAGATGGAGAAATGAATAAAATGCAAGGTTAAAATCGATCATTTTGTTCCTTTTCCTAACATTCCATTAACCATTAGACGGATGATTTTGTGTGTAAATAGTTAAGATTTCAATTTAATGTTATTTTGTTTGCAAAGCTTTTCCCTCTTAATCTCTCCTATTCCTTTTCTTTAAAAATTTAGGTAAGGGTATTAGTCACAAACCTTTTTTTGTTGTATTGTGGATCCCTAATGATCAACATTTACTATTGAAGGACCGAGCTTACAAATTCTAAATTTCATCGTCAAAATCTATCAAATGTAAATCTTGAGGGACCATTTCTGTTTCATTTGAATGACATCATATTTGCTCGGTACATTTGGAAAATCACTTTCTTTTCAACCAATTTATCGATCACAAA
Source organism: Lactuca saligna (assembly GCF_052625555.1). Lineage (NCBI taxonomy): Eukaryota > Viridiplantae > Streptophyta > Magnoliopsida > Asterales > Asteraceae > Lactuca > Lactuca saligna. The sequence goes on along the minus strand of NC_136422.1, from coordinate 53,557,865 downwards.
CAATAATCAAATATTGCGATCCTCTGTCGCTTCTTCTCAAACTCGAAGCCTATAAACCCTAAAATCAAAAGGGGATTTGTGCTGCCAGAAACAAAATGTTCTATCGAGGGTAAGACCCCTTTCCAGTTTATTACCTCTCGCATCTTTTTAATTTGTGTTTATTTTACCATATCAGCGTATGCATTTATGTACGTAAAAGTTATGATGGTTTCTGAATTGACTGGATAATCTAGGTTTCGCTCTTCAATTTGTTTGTGGGTTTTGTGTTTTACTAATTATCTTACATAGTAATGTTTCCAAGAACTTGCTATTTCATGGAAATCTATCAATTGATTAAGATTATACCTCTGTTCCGAAAAAACGAGTATTTTTTATCTTTTCACGTTAAATTAGATGAAAAGAGATTGCTGTTACTTCTTTAATGGTGTGATTGGCGTTTAGGGCAATGATATTAAGATATAAGTAGAAAGAGGGTGAGTCCTCATTGAAATTATTTGAGAGAAAATAGTAGATGTAAGAGAGCTATGATCATTGTATGGTTATACTTATACCTTAGTGAGGCTTTGAAATAATTGATAGGTATTATTTCAGAGACTGAATAAATGTAAGAATTGTTCACGATTGCCTTCTGTTCTACAAGATAGAAACATTGTTTGGAACCCTAAATACCATAAAATAATCGTAGCCAAAAATATAACCAAAAATCAGCCAATCGGGAGTTTTCTCCTTGAATTTCATGGATTAAATGTGTAATACATAGACTTGAGAAACCTTAGTTTGATACATTACAATAACATCTCCTTATATCCAACACTTTTTACTCGTTTCTTTGAAGTTAGAAGCTAAATCTCACATCTTTTCACAAAATTAGTAACACAAAATGAAGAAACTTGGAGATTGCCTTATGAAACTTTTTACTTTTCTAGTTTGACTTTGACCACCAAAGTCTATAAAATACTATTTCTATCCAAAGCTTGGTTTGTCATCAGAGTATCTAACACTTCAATTTGTCAGTTAATTTAAGGAATAATCTCAAAAATACCAAATATTCGGAAGTTTAATAAACCACAAATGACCACCTTTTCAGCTTTTTTTACAAAATGACCACCAATCTATTCCGAAAATATTTTATTTTTTCATGAAATTTCTTTATCAATGTCCTTACAAAAAGAGTCTTTAAAAAATCATGATTTTCTTTTATTTCGCAAAATGTCACAAAAATATGATTTTTTTTTTATTCTGAAAAATCAAATTTCGCAAAAAAGGCGTTGCGCGAAATAAGTTGTCATTTTTTGATAAAAGTCGAAAAGGTGGTCGTTTTGTGATATTATTACCTTCCCAGTTTTTTTGTTATTTTTGTGATTAGCCCTTAAATTAATCCATCAACACTAATAATTCACACCAAAAATTTTAATCTTGGGTGTTAAAAGACCTAATAATTTCACTACTTGAAGCTCAATTACTTCTCATTATCATGTGTTCTATCTATTCTCCGCTTGTCCAATTTTGTTCAACTCTATATAAATGCAACATCAATAATCATCTTTATATTAATTTGTATTCTAACATGATTTTTGTCTATTTTTTATTTAAAAAAATGAAGTAAATACGTTGATGTCGGAGACGGGAGAGAACCGGGCCTAAAACGCCAACGTGTAATCGAGCAACCCTCATCATACTACACAACACCACCCCCATCAACCTACCTCTACACCCCACCCCCCACCTACCCCTACCCTTACGCCCCCACACCCCATCCCCACCTCCACCCCACCACCTTCCCCCTCGTAAAATTACGCGGCCTACCCTTCGACTGCTCGGAATCCGACATTTCCGACTTCCTCCACGGCCTCGACATCGTCGACATCTTATTCATCCACAAACACAACAAATTCGCAGGCGAAGCGTACTGTCTCTTAGGCTACCCTTTTCAAGTCGAATACGCGCTTCAAAGAAACCACCAAAATATTGGAAGAAGATACGTCGAAGTTTTTAGATCCAAAAAAGAAGATTATTACAAGGCCATTAGCAACGAGGTGGATGGTAGTCATGGTACACGTGGAGGTGGTAGGTCGCGGTCCCCACGGCGAGGTGGCAGTGGAGGTGGGGCCCGCGTGGGACGGGGTGACAGGGATAGGGATAGGGATAGTAATGTGGAACATACGGGGGTTGTTAGATTGAGGGGGTTGCCGTTTTCGGCAAATAGGGAAGATGTTTTGGAGTTTTTTAAGGATTTTGAATTGGTGGAGGATTCGGTTTATTTCACGGTGAATTTGGAGGGAAGGGCAACGGGGGAAGCGTTTGTGAAATTTGGAAGTTGTGAGGAGGCGAAAGGGGCGATGGTTATGGATGGGGAGTGTCTTGGGAGTCGGTATATTGAGTTGTTTCCTTCCACGGTTGAAGAGTGGGAAGATGCCGCCGAAAGAGGAAGGTATTTATTTGTTTATTTATTTATTTTGTTAGGTAGTGATTGATATGACGGAATCAGAGAAGGAATGGAATTGTTCATTCTGTGGAAATGGAAAAAAGTTATTTGTTTTGCCTGATGGAATGGAATGCGATGGAACGGAATCTACCATTTTTGCCAAAATCAGATCCCTTCTAATTTTTAATATATATATATATATATATATATATATATATATATATATATATATATTTTTCAAAACATTGTAAGACAAACATTTTTTATTTAGGGTAAAAAATAAGGAATTTCATAAATGGTCCATGTGCTTTGAAAAATGTCACAAATGGTCCCTATGAGTCATATCGATTTTCAAACTTATGTTCCTCATAAGGACAATTTGTGGTATACTTATGAAAGCACAGGGACCATTTGTGAGATTTTGTCTATAATTTTTTAGGAGAGAAGTATTTTTGTCCTCTGAGTAGGGTTGTTTTTTCAATTTTGATTCGAAAAGGCTTTTTCTTACAATTTTGGTCCCAAAAGGTTTTATTCTACAAATTTGGTCCTTTTTTTAGTTTTTTGTAACATTTTTGGTTTGTGTTCTAAGTAAAATTACTATACTTTAAGGACAAAAAATACTCATTTTACTTGGAACAAAGACCAAAACGGTTACAAAAACCTCAAGTAAGGACCGAGATTGCAAGATAACTTTTTGGGACCAAAATTGCCAAAATTAGCTATACTCGTGGACCAAAAATGTAATTTACTCTATAAAGTCTTCACAGTTTTAATTATATTTCTTAAAATTAGCCAGCAAGTTATATTTTTTATTATAATCTTATTTGGGGTTAATCGTTCTTTTGTTTTGTTTAATATTTTAGTTTGGTAAATTGTTAATTCCATAATTGCAGTTAGATTATATATGTAATAAAGTTAAAAAAAAAAAAAAAAAAAAACTATATGTTTTATTTAACATATAATATAAAAAAAGTCATTCCATTCCAATAGGCCAACTAAACATGATCATGGAATGATGTTTGTTTTTTATTTGTCTACAAATGACGAATTTACCCTCGTGTATTTCTGGATATCATTCAGAGCAAACGTGCCAAAACCCTGTGAAGAAGACACACGAGTATTGCGAATGAGGGGGTTGCCATTTTCAGCTGGAAAAGACGATATAATTGACTTTTTTAAAGAATTCAGATTATCCGAAGACTTAATTCATATGACATATAATTCAGAAGGAAGACCAACAGGAGAAGCCCTTGTGGAATTTTCAAATGTCGATGACTCAAAAGCTGCATTAGCCAAAGATCGAATGACACTTGGCAGTCGTTACATAGAACTTTTCATGTCTTCACCCGATGAGTTGAAGGATGCCATTTCAAGGGGCCGATAATAATAATAATTTTTTTTTTTTTTTTTAAATCTTTTTATTCGGCTTATATGGCATATTGTAGTTTTACTGTAATAAATATAATGTTTTAACCTCTTTTGTGGCTTATTATGAGGAAATATGGTTGTTATTTCAATGACTACGTGGATGCAAAATTAGTAAAGTTAAGAGGCCCAACTGAATTAACAAACATAGCCCTTTGAGTCCTTTAATGCAACTTTTCACTCAACAATAGGCAAATTAATTATAAAGTATAAACAAATGATATATAACTAATGATCACAATACCTTTTACACAACCTGTATGAATATTGAAGCTTCTTAGTCCTAAGATTGAGCTTCATAAGCAAGCATCACAGGGCTTTCTTTTGTATTTAGAGACAGTTTTATTGTTTATATGGTTTTTCCTAACAATGAATGCTTAGGTTAAGACCTATATTTGGAATTATGCTATATATTTGCTTACATCTTTATATGAAATAGTTGTAGAGTTAACCAATAAGTTATTTTAGCTATGCAATAATTATAACTACGAGTAGACTTCACAAATTCAGAATAATGTACAACTTTTCATGGTTGGTGTATGATTCATTAAAGTAAATTATTATGCATATGTAAGAAAAATATATATAAAAAAAAAAAAATAGAAACTAATAGTTTTTTCTATATGTTAGGTCCTCGATTTATCGCCTTGCTGATTTTGGTAAAAAAGTTTTTTAACTTTCTATTGGCTTTTTGCCGGTTTTATTCAGGAATTACGTTAATAAATTGAAATGTGTGGCTATATAATCCGCGCCATGTTTACATGTTATCACCAATAATTTATTGGTTTTGAAAAAAAAAAAAAAAAAAAGATGACATGCCAACATAGGAGGTTCGATGGTTTTTGTGAATTCACCATAGCAGTTTTCCACCATCACCCAAAAGTTCCGATTGTGTGTAATTTTATATATATTGTAAGAAGAAAGAATGGAATGGTTAATTCCACTAAAATTAAGAATAAATTTTTTAATGCAATAGAATGGACCATTTTAAGGAAAGGTTCACCGATAATTAACTAGTGTTATACCCATCATGTGACGGTTAACGATGTAATAAAAAATGGTTGATTTTACTTTCTTTTATATCATCACTAATTTGTTCCCATATTATCATTGTACAATGACAAATCTACGTAATTAAGCAATATATGAATAAAAAAACATTAAAAGACAACAAAATAAAAAGAATACCAATCGATTAACATGCAATTAAGTGAAATCAAGTTAAAAAATAAGGTGAATGTTATTGTTTAATTACATCCCAAATTGATTCCTATAGTATTAGTGGCCATTGTGGTTCATTTGCTCCAATTATTGTTATATCATTCATATATAAAGTTGTTTATATTTAGGGTAAACTATAAAATAACATCTGACTTTCAAATATTTAACCTTTCGTCCCATGGTACCATTTTAGGTTGTATGTGAATGGTGCCGCTTCTGGTGCCTTGGTTGGCTCTTTATTTCTATAATTTTTAAATTCCCCTCTTCCGATACATCTACATAGAATCAGTCACATGCTCACAATAACAATCACATATACAACCCCTCTCACACACATAGCACCACACATACACAACCTCTCAGACCATATACAATAATACAAACACATACACACCTATTTTTTGTTCATTACAACAACCTACATTTATTTCTGTTATTTTTGGTAGTCAAGCTTAGAGGTGTAAATGAGACGAGATAGCTCACGAGAAACTCGAGCCCGACTCGGAAAATACTCGAATTCGACTCGACTTTAATTGAGTTGAGCTCGAGCTCGAGCTACTCGAGTACCTTATCGAGCCGAGCTCGAGTAGTTAAACACCCGGCTTAGTAAGCTCGCGAGCTTAATTGAGTATTTATAAAATTAAAATTTTACCCTTTATATACTTTTAAATTATTGAATATTTCAACACTTTTAGCTTTTATACGCTGATTAGGGAGTCCGGAATTAAGTTGCACTTCAAAACTTTTTAAAATGTTTATTTTTCGTGTTTTGGGTGTTTGAAAAATGCAATCACGTAGATGGTTGGTGCTCTACTGACATTAGATGGTTTAGTGTGAATTTTTTTGTTATTTTTAAAGAAAGTAAAAGCATGTGAAATGTTTTTAATTTCAGATGATTTTAACTTTTTTTTTTTTTTTTTTTAAGTTTTGTCGAACCGAGCTCGCGAGCCGACCTCGATAGTATCGAGTATTTTGTGAGCCGAGTTTGAGCTTCAAATCTAAGCTCGAGGCGAGTTCGAGTCGAGCTTCGAGCTCGAGTATTTTAGGCGAGTCGAGCTTCGAGCTTAGCAATACTCAACTCGGCTCGACTCGTTTACACCCATAGTCAAGCTAATGGTAAGTCCAAGTACAATGGCATTAGAGAGATAAACGCAACAAATACAATGCACTTCCATTGCTAATTCTTGTACCCAACCCAAATATGGACTAAATGTATGAAAAACCAATGTACTTTCATTTTGTTTTGACTAAAATAACAAAAATAAGCTTATTTCTTGTATCTACCACTGATTGGGCCAAATGCAAAAAGTAACAAAGTATTTTCCGACTTCCAACTGTTTTGACGGATGGAAATGACCAAAAAATAACCTTAAATGGTCAATTTGACAAAGGAACAACTATGTTCTTTTGTACTCGCAACTCCAAAATTAAAATAACCAAAATAATAATTTCTTTTAATGACAAAAAAGGAGTTGAATGGTTAAAATGACAAAAACGGTCCAAATACATTATTTTGTGTAATGATGGTGAGTTTACAATGAGCAGAATAGAAATTGGATATGTTTTACATCATTGAAATTAACAAAATGGTCATTTTGAAAAAAATAGAATTAGTTGGTTAATATATAAAAATGGTCCAAAATGCATTCTTTTGGTTAATATATAAAAAATGGTCCAAAATGCATTCTTTTGAACATTTTGTACATGTATTCGAAGAAAGGAGAGATCTTTAAAAAATGTACTTTCTGTGGAGGGTTGTTTCAAAAGGATATGATATCTAGAGTGGTGGCCAAGAAACAAAAAGCGAACGAATCGAAGTCAAAAGTTGCTTGTGTCGACACAGAATTAAGTCCCATTCTAGGCCTAAGTGCTAACTAATACATGATTTCTTAGAAGTACTTTGAAGAAAGGGAAGGTACGAATAAGGTCGAGATCAAACCGACAACTTACATGACATATAAAAAGGGTGTTAAGAACGATTGGGTTGTGGACTCGGGATTAGCCAAGCACATTACCCACAACGATATCATTCTTGATAACATAACCAAAACTCATCTTGAAAATCTTGTCCTTATCCCTAATGGTGGAAAAGGAAGTTGTTCTTAACTTGGTGGTACTAAACTCAATGGTGTCCATCACATACCTAAATTTTCTTGCAATCTCCTGTCAGTAAGTTGAATATGTAAAGATCTTCAATACGTTGTAAACTTTTTTCCTGACTTTTGTGTAATGTAGAAGCCGTACATGAAGAGATTGATTGGTGCCGGTGAATGCAAGAGGGGTCTATACCGAATGGGAATCCTTGAAAAGTCTAGAAAAGCAATGATGACGATGGGCGACATTTGGCACAAAAGGCTAGGTCACGCTTCAAACGAAAAGCTTACCAAAATCGAGTCTCTTAATGGTTTTTCTTTTAATAAACAATGTGATTCTTGTCCTAAAGCCAAACACACAAGGCTTCCTTTTTCAAACAGTGAAATTAAAACTAGTGGTTGTTTTGAGTTATTGCATTGTGACATTCGGGGTAAATACCACACTCCTTCTTTATCAGGAGCTGGTTATTTTTTACTATAGTTGACAATATCAGTAGAGCTGTTTCGGTTTTTCTGTTGAAGTTTAAACATGAAGCTTGCTAACATCTAATGAGTTTTCACACAATGATAAAGAATCATTCTGTGAAGATCAGGTGCGACAATGGAGGTGATTTTACCTCAAATGACATGCTAAACTTATATAAAGAAGAGGGGATCAAGCTTGAGACCTCCTGTCCACACACGCCTCAACAGAACGGAGTCGTTGAGCGGAAGCATCGACACCTCCTTGAGACGACACTAGCCTTAAGGTTTCAACCAAACCTTCCTAAACGCTTTTGGGGTGAGTGTATCTTGACTGTCACCTATATCATTAATTGACTTTCATCTCATGTAATTGACAACAAAACCCCATATGAAATTGTTTTAGGCCAAAAACCCGACTACGACTTCATGAAGGTTTTCGGTTGTCTAGCTTACTACTGAAACACATAAACCAAAGGTGACAAGTTTGAAATGAGGGGGAGACCGGGGATTTTCTTGGTATATCCAATGGGTATAGAGGGTTATAAAATATATGAAATTGAGAAGAGAAGGTTGACAATATCTAGAGACGCGAGATTTCATGAAACAAAATTCCTATTCACTAAAACTAAAAGCGATGCAAGTCGAGGTGATTGTTTCGACAAAATCGTGCTTTATGTGACAATCGTCAATCTTGAGTCAAGTCAAGTCATCAAGTCAAGCCGGTCAACTCTATTAAACCTGGTGTATTAGGGTTTGTGTTATGTTCATACTGTATAACTTGCTATATTAATGGGAAAACATCACTTGAGAAAAGTCTTGTGTTAAAAATTTCCTAAGCCCTAGTACTAATCAATGAACTAAACTGATGAAAACCATGTTGCATACTCATTAGGAGTGTGTGGGATCCTTAATCATGACTTAACGGGGCTCAAGAGACTCGCATTACAGAGCCAAACACTCACAAATGCCACACTTGAAATCTCTCTCAAATATCTCTCTGTATGAGAAATCTCTCCAAGAATGTCAGATCTCTCCCAAATCTCTCCAAGTATGTGAAACCTCTCTCAAATATCGCTTTGTATGAGAAATCTCTCAAAGAATGTCAAATCTCTCCCAAATCTCTCCAAGTATGTGAAATCTCTCTGTATGAGAAATCTCTCCAAGAATGTCAAATCTCTCCCAAATCTCCCCAAGTATGTGAAATCTCTCTCATGTATCTCTCTGTATGAGAAATCTCTCCAAGAATGTCAAATCTCTCCCAAATCTCTCCAAGTATGTGAAATCTCTCTCAAATCTCCCTCAAATAGTTCCCGTAACTTTTTAGAATCATTCGGGTCATTCCGGACCTTAACCGGGTCAAAAACGGCTTAAAACGGGGTGAAAACGAGAAAAATAGGCTTTAGGAACCGAAACCGGAATGAGAGGCCTCTTAGGGACCAGAACCGAGCCTCTGGTGGATGAGGCATGCGAGACCGAGCCTCGGTCTCTGCCTCTCTCGGTCTCTCTTCTGGTCGCTCGGTCTCTGCTCTGCTCGCGCTCTGCTCCGCTCGGTCTCTGCTCTGCTCGCGCTCTGCTCCTCTCGGTCTCTACCTTCTCTCTTCTCTGTCTCTTCGCGCCCCCTCTGTTCTCTCCTTCCCCCTCTTGGTTCCTTCCCTCTCTCTTCTCCCCTCTCAGTTTCTGCCTCCCTCCCTTTCCGTTCAGCACCAGAAGGCCGAACCTCGGCCAGACTTCGGGAAAATGTCACTTTTAGCCAATTTTTGATATTTTTAACATTTTAAGCCCGTTTTTCGTGATTTTAAAGCGGGATTTTCTCCAGAAATTATATTTTAACATAATAAACTCTAAATATTCATAATTTAAACATATTTTTATGAAAATCATTATCTAAATAATAAAGATCTAATGGGGGATTTATTTAAGGTGGAGTGTTGACTTTGCCTTAACTTATGACACAAGCAACCACCCCACACCCACTCTATGACCAACCATACCTCCCCACTTTACCTATGTCACTTCAATGTTCCCTTACACTCAAATTTCACTCACTCCCACGTTTTTGAGCTGGAACAAACAACCACACTCCTCATTTTCTCTCATTTCTCTCATTCCACTAAGTAACAAACACCACTTTTCTCTCAAACTCTTCTACACAAATTTTCGAGATCCAAGGCTGATTTCAAGTGTTCTTCCACACTTAGTAAGTAAAAATTCATCCTCCCTATTATTATTTCACTTCATTCTACTCAAGTCTTTGATTGCTTACACAAACTCCCTAACTATAATGTTAGATTCTCGAAAACCTTCAAGGCATCTCCAAGTGTTCTTGAATTAAACACTTCCATTCTTCAACAATCATCTACTGAAATCACTTAAGGTGAGTTCATACCCCTACATTTTCAAGTTTTCTCAAGTTTTCAGGGGGAAATACAAGTTAAAACACTAAGAACATAACTAAATTTTTTCTAACAGCCTTCATCAGAAAAGTTCAACTCCGTTCACGGACTGTTTTGGGCATCTTAAACATTTTTGTTTTCAAAACTGTACAAGGTGCAAATAGTTCAAGTTTTTAGCTTTAAAATGGCTACTTGCACATCTCCATACGAGTTTTCTACAATTTATGGTGATTTTTACAAAACTGCCTATCATTTCAAACAACAATCCGGACCAGTCTATAATTTTGGACTTTTTCATCCAAGTTGGAGGTCATTAAAAATCGTGATAAAAATTATGAGTAAACTAGACACATTTTGTGAACTCTCAGAATTTACAGAACTAGTTTTCGACTTCATATGATTTTTCTATGATTTTTCCAAAAACAGGGCAGAATGGCTAAAGTTAGCCAACAGCATGTAAATATCATAACACTTTGTATTATGTTGAGCAAAGTGTATAATCAGAAGTTCTAATATTTGAATGTGTTTCCTTGTTAGTTTATCATTATGAACTGAAACTAAGTCATTCATATTAAATATTATTCATTCATTTAGAACACGTATTATTTAACTATAAAAAATATAGTTTGATAAATTCATAACACTAATACATTTCCATAAAAGAATTCATACATATTACATACATTTTAGATAAACTATAATAGGTATAGTTTATGATACATCACTCAACGCACTCGTACAAAAAGGGTACATTCATACAAGAAAGATTTATATTCACACACATTTCACGTAAACTTGTTAACCTATGTTGTGAGACTCTCTCTCTCCCCGTACGTCCGAGTGTGGGATATAATTCCTGGTAGTTATAATCAGAATCTCCTTGAGGGAGAACATGATACTTGTATATAGATCTATATTGGGTTTGACACCCCACACCTTGCTGCTAGCTACAGTGGGACCTGCAGGTCTACGGGTGACAAATGTCATTTCATTTTCGCGACGCCTGAGAAACGTTGTGGCAGGTTCACATAGTCACAGTATGATTATAGCGACTCACTTAGGGAGATAACAATTCATAAAGTTTACGGGGTTTCATAAAACCGAAGTAGGTTTTAGGTTGATAAAAGAAATTTACTTTCCATATTATTTTAAACTCACAACATTTCTACTAAGGAACGATGATTTCTCATACATTCTAGTCTTTGGTTATAAGGCTACATTTTTCGGATTTCAAGGAAAATATCGGATTTTTCTGAAACAAACGCGACATTTACATGTGAAAGACTTCTATTAAGTTTATTAATAAAAGCTTATGAACTCACCAACCTTTGTGTTGACACTTTTCAAACAACTTGTATTCACAGGAAAACACTAATCAGGTTATCAAGTGCTTTTGAGGATGGGACGTTAAGGCGTCAAACTTTTCATATTTTGTCAACATATTGTAATTGATTTTGAAACATGTAATTCATACAAGTGATGTAACTTTTTCAATTATATATATGTTGGTTGTGTTTGCTTAAATTACTATTGAAATTGTGGTTATGATACTATACATGAAGTCCTCCACCCCCGGACGTTTCCGCCATCCTTGGTTTGGGGGTGTGACACTTTATGAGGTTCCCAATAATGAAGCACGTGAGTTAGACTCATTCGAAAATCAATACACTCTATCAAGTGATGATCTTGATTTTTCGCATGACAACGAGGCTCAACACATGCATGAAGTAGAAACTAAGCATAACCTTACCAGTCACAGTGACATCGATTAAATTGTTGAACCCTCATAACCTCATTCAACCAGAACACAACCACATCACTTGCAAGATTATATTGTTCAACATTCGGTTGACCCTACATGCACCCCGCCAACTCAAAGCTCTTGCATGGTATACCCTTTAACAACTATGTTTCTTATGATAATTTCTCTAACTCTCACAAAGTTTTCTTAGCTGCCATTGATTCTATCGATGAGCCAAAATATTTCCATCAAGCAATCAAAGATGAGAGATGGAAAGATGCCATGAAAAGAGAGGTTAAGGCAGTCGGAGAAAACAATACCTTGAACATTGAAGACTTACCAGAAGGAAAACGAGCTATCGATTCAAAATGGGTATACAAAATAAAAAGAAACCAAATGGAGGCATAGAGAGATTCAAACCTCATCTGGTTGCCAAAGGTTTCACACAAATAAAGGGAGTGGATTATCATGATACATTCGCTCCAGTTACTAAGATTGTCATTGTTCGTCCTTTGCTTGATGTCGTTGTTTAAAGAAACTAGTCCATACAACAACTAGACGTCAACAATGCTTTCTTTCATGGTTGACTTGGATGAAGAAGTGTACATGAAGATCCCTTAAGGATTTGCTAAAGAAGGAGAAACGAAAGTATGTAGGCTTAGAAAGTCTTTGTATGGCTTGAAACAAGCTTCTTGAAACTGGTATAAAAAATTTACCAATGCCCTCCTCGAGCTACAGTTTAAATAATCAAAGGTAGATCATTTGTTGTTCATATTATGATAGGAAAATGTCTTTATAGTTGCTCTCATTTACGTTGATGATGTCTTCATCCTGGGGAATGATACCAGCAAAATACAAGAAACGAAAGAAGAACTTGACAAACGATTCATCATAAAGGACCTTCGACATCTCAAATATTTCCTTGGAATAGAGGTTACTCGTGTTCCAGAAGGATTAGTGTTGAGTCAATGGAATTACATCCTTGATATTCTTGATGATTGTGGTATGTAAGGATGAGAAGGAGCCGAAGGTTGATGCTAGTCAATATCGAAGAATTGTTGGGAGGTTACTTTATCTGCAGGCAACTAGACCAGACATAGCCTACGTTGTGAATATATTAAGTCACAATCTCATCTGAATGTAGTTGTCCGAGTGCTACGGTACCTAAAAGCCACTCCTAATCAAGGAGTCCTTCTTCCACGAGAAGGTGGTAATGATCTCTTGGCATATTGTGACTATGATTGGTGAGGGTGTCCTCTTACTCGATGATCTACAACAGGTTACATGTTGTTATTTGAAAGAGTTAGATTGTTGTTGAAAGAGTTAGATGAAAATATTACTAGACCTACTCCTATTTTCTTTTCTGTGACAATCAAGTTGCTTGTCATATAGCTACCAATCATGTTTTCCACGAACAGACAAAACATGTGGATATGGATTGTTTTTTTGTTCGTGAGCGATTTGACACCAAAGAAATTGTTCCACGTTCTATCTACACTAAACCACAAATTATTGATCTTCTCACCAAAGGCTTAGGGATGCAACAATTACAGTTTCTCCTTGGCAAGTTAGGTGCTAGGAACTTACATGCTCCAATTGAGGGGGAGTATTGGAATTGATTACATTCCTTTTATTTCTTCTGCTGCATATCTTCTACTTTTATGGTTTATTGTTGTGTATCTTCTATTTTTATGGTTTATTGTTTCCTAGTTTATCTATTTTGCTATTATATATAGCCTACGTGTATTCTGTTTTTTATATATGAATGAAACTTGAAAAACTCTTCTTTGATTATCGATTTTGTCACATCAAGCTTTATTTCATACTTAATCAGTTGTCGGCTATGTAACCTCCGGTGATAGTGGGTGGTTCATTTAAAGAAGAAATAGAGCAAGTTAGGGAAACTTGGAAGAAGACAAACGTTGAGCTGGGCAGAACCATCGACCGGAAGGAATGGGAACCACTGCTGTAACAGTAAATAGACAATTAGACGGGTAATACTCGGTTGTAGGATAAGTTGACCGATAAATAAATTTTGGTTTAGTGTTTACATAAATAAGCATGTAAAAAATTATGCATTTATTTACACCTAAACTCTAATGTCTAAATGGCTAAATTGAATCTTGATATTTGAATAATTATATTTTGTGCATAAAGAAGAAAATATAACGATGAATGCCATAAAGCTAAATATATATAGAGCCACAAGGAATGAATTATAAAAAAGAAAGCCACTTTTAACACATTTGCGTTAGTACACGGAAAAATATTTTGGAAAATATAAATAGGGAGTTGACTAATTTTATCAAAAGCTCAAGAAAGTTGACTCACCTATTGAATGCATGTGGGAATAAAACGTGCAACATAAATGGTCGTTTTGCTACAAAAGAATACCAATAATGACAGTCTTAAGGTCTTGGATTATACTTAGATATTGATTTCGACAAAACTATGGTTCTACATTATCTTGCACTTCAAACGCACACAAGACCATCAATATAGAGTAATAAATACATCATAAAAAAGCCATTTGGTGCGACGATTGTGTAAACATAGACATAATGTAGGGATTTCATAAATGATTGTTGACCATGTCCACATTTAGTTTTGGTTTTGCTGGTGTCATTTTCTACATCCCCATTACTCTATGATCCTGAACATACGGGAAAAAAAATTACTTATTCATTTGAAAAAATATTAGAGTTCATGGACTTAGTAAAAGTGTACAAATTACAACAAAGATGCTAATTAATGTTAAGTAAGCAACCACTCACAGTTAATAATAGTTATCATTTATCAATCCTTTTCTACCGCCAATTCTCGAAAGGGTGGATTTATTGGATCGTATTTTTAGCCAATTATTATTATTATTATTATTATTATTATTATTATTATTATTATTATTATCTTTACTAGTTGTAAGATCCATATATTACATGAATTTATTTAAAAAAAAGTAAAATATAAATATCAAAATATTGAGAACTTTGAATTTATAAAAAAATAAGAAAAATAATGAATTATTATAATAGCAATGTTTTTTATCTTTTAAATTTAAAAAAATAATTCAGATAAATAAAAGAAACTAATAATCTTTAATTTTGAGAATTTTGAAATTAAAAGGTAAGTTTATTAATAAAATTGATATTCATTTATAATTACATTTATTGCAATTATTATATTAAAATATTATGTGGAATTTAATCTAATAAAATAGAAAAACTCATAAAATGACAAGTAGAAAAAAATTAATTTAAAATAACCACAAAATTACATTTGGCAAATTGACTGAAAGTGTGGGAAGTGGCAAAAAAACCTTAATTTATTAGAGAGGATTTTTTTTTTTTTTTTTTTTTTTTGTTTCCTTTAACTTGTTTCTGATTCCTTTGTTTAAGGGTTGTTTTGTTAGCCTCTTTTATATTTAAAAAAACGTATCATTGGTTTTAATAGATTGCTAAGAAAAAAGTTTGTTCTCTCTATTTACCAATTTCTTTATGGTATCAAAGAAGGTTTCGACAAGATTAAAATCATAAACAGCAAAAACACCATGACTGGCGATGACTCAAACAAATCCAAAACTGATGGAGAACCTATCCACACCAATTCTCCATATTACATGTATCCTTCCGACTATCCGAAGCACCTCTAGGTAAACAAAAATCTTACCAACAATAACTTCAATGATTGAAGTCAAGAGATGACCGATTTCCTGTTTGCAAAGAGTAAAATTGGCTTTGTCGATGGCTCTCTTCTTAAACCAAACAAAAGTGATGAGAAGTATATGTCATGGATGCGTTGTGATGCTATGATCAAAGGATGGCTCACCATTGCCATGGGTAATGAAATACAAAGCAACGTGAAATACGCTAACACGACTCTCGAGATCTGGAACGATTTACATGAAAGATTTGGGAAGGAGAGTGCTCCAAGAGGATATGAACTAAAACAATCTATCACGTAGACACGCCAAGAAGGAACCTCTATTTCAGCTTATTACACCAAACTGAGTAGCATATGGGATGAGATAGACTCCATCTTACCGACACCGCGATGTGAATGCAATGGCTGCAGTTGTAATATCGGGAAAAGGATCACATAACTCAAAGAAAAGGAAAGGTTATGAGTGTTTGATGGGTCGTGATGTTGTGTTTTCAGTTGTAAGGATTCAAATACTTGCTACGAAGCCAACACCAAACCTTGGAAAAACATACCACCTGGCGGCCGAGGACGAGCAACAACGAAATATTGTTGTTGGAAGAAAAATCACACCCACTCTAGATGTAGCGGCCTTTCAAACTTTGCAGCAAGTTGGTCATGACAACCAAGCTCCAATCGAGTCTCATCCACGATACATCCTCTAGCTTATTATATTACTTATGACAAGTTTTTTAACAAACATAAAAGTTTTCTTGCGGACATCACGTCACATGATGAGCCCAAAACCTTCTTTCAGGCATCGCAAGATGACAAATGGCGAGATGCCATGAAACGAGAAATAAAGGCACTTGAAGAAAATAAAATGTCGTCTCTAGAACCTTTACCTGATGGGAAGAAGGCGATAGATTCTAAATGGGTGTACAAAATTAAATATAAACCGAATGGTGAAATCGAGCGTTACAAATCTAGGCTTGTGGCAAAGGGTTTTACACATGTGAAAGGTATGGATTATGATGACACCTTTGCCCCCGTTGCAAAATTAGTAACAATGCGAACTCTCCTCACATTGGCCGTAAAGAAGGACTAGATTATACACCAACTGGACGTCAATAATGTGTTCTTACATGGCGATCTCAACGAGGAGGTATACAAGAAGCTTCCGCAACAGTTTTCAAAAGACAGCGATACTTGTGTTTGTCATCTCAAAAATTCCATATACGATCTTAAGCAAGCATCGTACAATTGGTATCATAAGTTCACATGTGGTTAGTTGGAGCTTGGTTTTACCCAGTCCAAAGCAGATTACTCATTGTTCATGTACAACCAAAATGAAGTTTTTGTGGTAGCCTTGATCTATGTTGATGATATGATTGTTGTTGGAAATAACATGAACATGATTTAGTGCACCAAGTCTCAACTTCATAAGAGATTTAGCTTAAAAGACCTTGGTACTTTGAAGTATTTTTTTGGTATAGAAGTGGCTGACATGAAGGAGGGTTTAGTACTTAGTCGATGAAACTATTCTCTTGACATCTTGGAAGATATTGGTTTACAAGGATATCATCCAAGTGGTTTCCCCATGGAACAAAACCTCAAACTTGACAATAGTAAAGAAGGGTAGAAGGTTGACGCTGGCAATGCAGACGCTTGGTCGGTGGATTGCTGTATTCGCAAGCTACACGTCCAGATATTATGTACTCCGTAAATGTGTTAAGTCAGTTTGTCTCTGACCCTCAATAGAATCATATGAATGGTGCCACTCGTGTTTTAAGATACTTAAAGACAACTCCAGGTCAAGGCACTTTGATACCTCAACAAGGAGGCCTGAAACTAGTCTCTTACTGTGATGCCGATTGGCTTGGTTGTCCTTTCTCAAGGCGGTCTCGTACCATGTACTTACTCCTACTTGGCGGTGCTCCCATATCATGGAATTCTAAGAAACAATCGGTTGTTTCCCGCTCCTCGACTGAAGCGGAGTATAGGGCCATGTCCAGCATGGTTAGTGAAGTGTTATGAGTACGATCGTTACTTACAAAACTTTGTGAAGCACCTACGGAAGGTACTACCCTGTTGTGACAACTTGGCTACCAAACACATTACGAATAACCTGGTTTTCCATGAAAGAACAAAGCATGTTGAAATGTATTGCTACTTTGTCCGAGCATGAGTTGAGTCAGATGAAGTATAACCCACATACATTGGTAGAATGAATCAGATAGCCGGTCTTCTTACCAAGCCATTAGGATCTCAACATCTTTGAAGCTTACTTGTCAAGTTAGGCAGGCAAGACTTACACGCTCCAACTTGAGGGGGAATACTGGATCGTATTTTTAGCCAATGATCTCTTTGATTATTATTATCTTTATTTTTTTTGTTTACTTTATGTTGTTTCTGTTTCCTTTCTTTAAGGGTTGTTTTGCTAGCCTCTTTTGTATTTAAAAAATGTATCATTGGTTTTAATAGATTGCAGAGAAAAAAGTCTGTTCTCTCTGTTTACCAATTTCTTTAGGATTTTTCAAATATACGGCCCAATGAAAAGCCTTTTTAAAAAATCTAGACGAATATCACATAATATCATTATTGAAGTAAGTTTTTAGAATGTTAAGAGAACATAAAAGCATAAATTACTTAGCATTTTGGAATTTTCTTGGTGTTGAGGGGTTCTAATAGTTCATAGGTCTAAGCTTCTATCAAGTTATTCCAAAAACTCAAAGATATGCTAATTTAATTATCAATAGCAAAAGGCATTCTAATAGTTCATATGTCTAATATATCTATGTTTATATGCATATTTGACAAAAGAGCCTATTGTATATGTTAATTGTTTAAAAAAAAATTATATCTTAGCTCATCACACTACTACAAAAAAGGACATAGGACACACTATAAAGGACCCTTTTGTTGAAAACACCGTGTTATATTATAAAGAAATCGGGTTCTATGACTAAAATGTTAAATGAACTGATTTAAAATACGAAACTGGGCTTTATGCTCGAATAAATAACCCAGTTCCCTTTGTTACAACTAAGTCCTAAATAAATAACACCCATTTCAGTGCATTTCCCCCCTATGGCGGTCGGAAAATTCTAATCTCCCCCCAAACCTAAGTTTCTCTCGCCTTCAAAAAATTATAATCTCCCTTTGACCTAGGTTTCCCTCCCAATGGAAAATTTTGTGATTGAAATCGAACTAACCCCTCATAAATCTATGACTTCATCAACCATTCATATTCCTAAACGTTACTGGTTTTCTCTATTTCGCATTTGATGAAACCACTAAATCCTAGACTGCTTCTTCTTCATAAATGAGAATTTACTCCTAAGAATTCATAGCCATCTCTTTTACTTCGACTAAACTTCTCCATAGTGCAAAACCCTAAATATCTCCATCCTTGTATCAGTAGATTTTCGGGTGCCAGGATTCAGGGTCAAAATGAACACAATCAAGTATATCCTACACCTTCTGCATCAACTTCTTCCAATTATAGTATCTTTTTCCCTAAAAAGGCAATGGAAGGTATACAATATTGATCGCATTAACTATTCAATTAAAGAAAATTATTCAATTTGGTGATTTTTTTTCGATTTCATCAAGTATAGTTCAAATAATAATGTTTTGTGTTGTTTTTGTTTTATCTAAACCGGGATTTCTATGAATTTTCAAGGAAGATCGATAGATATGAGAAAAGTGATTCAGTGTGAAGATTATATTAGAGGATGTGGAGCATTTTTACATTTAGGAAGCAGAAATGAGGAAGGAAATGATCAACTCATCGAATGCACTAAAAACATTATCAAAAGCAAACTACTACCTATAAGCCCTATATGCTTTTATTGCTAATATCATAGCTATATGTATAATATAAACCTTAATTAATAACAAACAGCTATAATGCAACAAACTTGAATATGAAAAGCTTACCAATCAACATATCATCTCCTTTTGATGGTAAATCATCACATATCTAAGTCCCCCCCCCCCCCTGCATCATGTAACAATTATTATGTACAATGATTGGTTGTCGAATCCAATCACCTCTTAATCAACGATTAAGATGAAAAAAAATTGGTGAAACTTTTGTAACTATATAATTAAGCACCTACAACTTAACCTTAATCTGGGAAACCAAAAGCATAGGATCACCTGCATTTATTTTGGTAATTTGTGGAATGTACTTATTATGAGCATTCTTAGGGGTTCACAATCCCACCAGTATAATAGATGATCATGCAGTAATTCTATAAGGAGGGAACATGATTTAGTCTCCTTTAGTTAGTTTTTCACCACTCATTTGTACCCAAAAATTTCTTGATTCTCTCTCTGAGTCCGATACTCCCCAATGGCTTTTCAAAATACATAAATATTTCACATTTCATGCGTGGATGTAGCATACCAACGATTTGTAGGCTAATAAGAATTTCTTATAGAACCTACAAAATAAAATATTACGTTGCAGAATGTTTACAAGCTACAGAAGGTAGAATGAAGTAGAGACTAAGCCTAACTTAAAGCACAACAACACACGTAATGAAGATATATTGCTACTTGCATTCTTTATGGCAGTTTGTATGTCATCATCAGTTAAGTCCTTATAAGGATCAACCTCTTGCAAGAGTAACTTTATCAATTACATGAAATTTTGCAAGCTAAAGGAGTTTTGCAAAACCTTCACCACCCACCCTTGAAACTAGTCATGACCCACTATTACCCACCCCTGTCTAGTAACCTGCAACTACCACCTTCCAACCACCTTAATACTTTCTGACAACTAAATCCTAAGGGAAGAAGGAGTCCTTTATTTCCAACCCACTCAACCTACTGCCACATCAGTGCCACATCAACTTTTCTTTCTTTTTTCTCTTCCAACCATCCCAACCCACACCATATAGAAACTCTATCTTTCTCAACCCACTCAACCTATTTAATTTTTTATTTTAAAATAAATACATGCTAATTAAAATCATTCAAAATTAATTAACAAAAACATACAAAACTAATTCACAAACTAATAAAAAAAATATAAAACACAATTTGGTATAAGTTTTTTTCTTTAGGGTACAATTATGTAATACAAACACAATTATACATGTTCTTTATTGTTTTATAAAAGAAAAAAAAGGAAAAAAAATAATAAAGAAAGGGATGTAAAACAAAAGGTGGCATGTTTAATTATTCACAATTCACATACCTGTTTGAAGTGAAAAAAAAAAATAACGATGTGTTTTTTTTTCCAGCATTATTCACAAAAGGATGGGCGGTTCACCAAACCACAAACATGCAATAAACAATCCAACCCGTTGGAGTAGCAGGTGCAAGGTATCACATCAATGGTTTACTGTCGGTACATATGGGTCCTAATTCCCAAAGCACTTGTGATTATGTCCTCCTTAAGTGCGGAGGGTGTCATCTGCGGGTTGGCTATGTCAGGTAGTGGAACTGGTGGTACCACTGGGATCCTGATTCCGAGTCGAAGATGGTACCTCTCCAAAGGCAATATGATAGTTATTCAACTCTTATTAGTCTCTCTTTCTTTCTCTCTCTCTCTCTCTCTCTCTCTCTCTCTAGACTCGCTCTACTCTTTATGCTTGGTAACTTGTACTTCATGCTTTAAAACTTGTATAAAATTCTATTTATATGTTTTTTAAATAGTTTAGGAAGGGTGTTACTTTTTTTTGGTAATGTGATGTATATAATGTCATAGTTCATAGATATTTGCTAAATAATACTTAAAATTTCAAGATTTGCTAAGATCTAACACATTATTACCAAATAAACTAAGAATTCACACAAAACATGCATATAACAGATAGATCTACATATTTTACATGCATTCTCCCCTAAAAATCATATAAAAGCCGAAAAAAGGGGTATGAACTCACCTTTTGCTTGATGTTTTGGTTTTTGAAGAAGAAGTGGAAAGAATTTTTGGTCTTAGCACACCTTTATTGTGGATCTCGGGTTTATGAAGCTTCTAAGGTGTGATCATGGAATAAAAACCATGTAAGAAGGAGTTTTTCATGTTAAGATAAAAGAAGATAATTGTGTTTCACAATAACATACCAAAGATTTGAATGAATTGATGAAGATCCTTAGAACCCTAGCAAAATTTTGAGATCTTGGAGGAAGGAAGAGGATGATTTTAGAGAAGTTTGAAGAGAATATTTCAAGTGTGTGTATGTGTGTGTTTTGGCTCTCGGCCAAGAGTAGAAGAGGAGAGGGGAGACAGAGTGGTAAGGTGAATATCATGGAATTATGGAGGATCTAACATTGTTGCATGTTGAATAATATAGAGGTGGCACCTCTAAAGTCAACCCCCCCGCTATTTCACTTTTTTTTTGTTTACATGGGCCGGGATTTTGGGCCAAGAAGAAAGGGTGGAGTTGTTTGGGCCCATTAACTTTAGTTAGGATCTTTGGATCTTAAACATAAAAATTTTCGGCCCATTGGGCCCTTAGAAGCATTCACGGTCCAAATAGAATAAGAAGAATGGGCTTATGGCTCACTAAGGTTAATTGGATTAGTTATGGCCCAACAAGGCCCATTAGGGTTAGAATGAATCATTCTAGACCTAAATGGTTCAAAATGTTTTAGATTTATGAATTGGGTCCAATTAGACTCCAAATAAGGTTTCTAAGCCCAAAATTGTCACACCCCAAAACCGATAACGGCGGAATACGTTTCAGGGTGGAGGACGTCATCTACAGTATCATCACAATTGCCTAATAGTAAAAACAAGAAACATACAACCATTTCATTTACATAGTGAGTTTAATTACAAGTTTGTTTCGTAATGTTCAACAACACCAAAAGTAATACAAAAATAAGAGATGGATCTTGTATGCTCCACCTTCTCCAAAATGCTGCACCTGTACCTGTCTATCTTTGACATGAGGATACAAGTTATTTTGAAAACGAATATCAGCATAAAGCTGGTGAGTTCATAAGAGTTTAGTGTGAGTTTTCGTATAAAAAGCATTAGAACCGATAGTATGAAAAGCTTTAATTTACAGTCATAAGTAGTAGTAAAACCTAGAAAATCCTATATTTTCCAGAAATACATTGTAAGTGAAAACCTTTAAGAAACATGTCATTTTCATCTTTGAAAACCATTTATCGTAAAAGTATAATAGTGCTTCTCCAATAAGTAATGCAATATGGTAAGTTATGCCTGAAGTCAATAATAGTGGTACCAACTTCCTTTAGTGTTAGATGCTTGGTTACTTCGGGATATTAACTTAACCTTTAGTTTAGTATTTTAGTGTGGTTATAGTGTATTTCTTGTATGTTACCAATAGTGTGAGTAATAGCGGACCCCATGACCTTCCCGGTCATGCATAGTGTAGTGAAGTAGTGGCATCCCTAGACCTGTACGCCTCGGACTGAAGTTAACAGTCGGGATGTAATAGCGTCTGCCCCATATAGATCTATACATATAGCGTCGTCTTCCTATCGGAAAACTCTGGGCGTAGTGGGTAGCGAATAGAGTATCTCGTAGTGGGTTAGTGTGTTATCGTCTGTTTAGTGGTTTCTATTTTGTTATAGTGTAGTAGTCTTTTAGTATAGTTCATAGTGTGTTCTCTTACTAGTGTATTGCCTGGTAATAGTGCATATTATAGTGTAGAGAATAATAGCTATAGTGAGTAGTAGTAGTAGTATTAACTATACCTATTATAGTTAACTTAGTGTGTATGGTTCTTGTCATGCTAGTGATTTTGGCATCTACTGAAATGAGAAATACTCGTATCCCATACTAATATGCAAGATATATAACTAAGAAATCAACGACAGTCGGACGGATAACCACTACCCTAAGCCCACAATCAAACAAGAACAGGAAATAAGGCGAGCTATCGGTCCTAAGTCCTTCAGGTCTTACTTATATAAATATATTAGCTGGTTACATTTTATAAGAAGATTTGTTTAATAAAAGTATTATCCAAAAGAAACATTTAAAACCTTGTTTATTTATCCAAAATAGTTTTGAAAACGTAGAATCTATTTATAAGGCATAGTGATAAATCACATGTGATTTGAACTACGGATAGTGAATCACATGTGATTAATTTCCGTAACATGAATAATTGTCTTGTATAAATATCCATAAACATGTATAACCAACTTGTATCCCCCCTAAAACATATAAAACATTTGAAAGGTTCATTAAAGGGGTATGAACTCACCTATAAATCGGGTAAATCGGGTGAAAGTGTCGATTGAGCGTTTTGTACCAAATAACAACTTGTGCACATTTTAGGACCCTAATGTCATATGAAATATGTATTTTTCAAGAAATTAGTCATTTTATGCTTTTCATTAAAGTATTTAGGCATTCTAGCATCGATTCGGGGTTTTAGGGCTTAAAAGGGGTTCCCGGGAGTGGTATAAGGCCAAGAGGGGTTTGCGGGGGAGTCCAAGAGTTCACTCCCTTGGATTTTATGGCTGAAAGGACACTCCCTGGGAGTTTACGGCCGTAAGCCCCCTAGACTTGGCCGTAAACTCATGTATTCCTCCAAAAGTGCAAGTTAAGGCCTTATTTCACTTCCCTAATTTTCTAGCAAGTGCCTAGGACCAATTTGGAGGGTTAAAATCCTCATTTTGTGACATTTTGGGGAGTTTACGGTCCTAGCTTAGGCTTGGGCCGTAAACTCCATTTTGTTCTTCAAAAAGACATGTTAAATGGTCCAAAACACTTTCCTACACTTTAGATAAATTTTTTTAAGGCCTTAGATGGGGTTTTGGGGACTTTTTGGCATAATTATTGGGTGTTTACGGCCCAAGATTAGTCTTGGCTGTAAACTCCTCTTTTTTTCTCTAAATTGTGTTGTTTAATGGCCTTAAACATTTCCTAGGGTCATAGCTAAATTCCTATATGCCCTAGATGAGTTTTTGGGACTTTTACCAAGGGTTTTTGGGTGTTTACGGCCTAAGCATAAGCTTGGGCTGTAAACTCCTTTTAGGATTCAAAATCTTAAGTTTTCATGTCCAAACTCACCTAGGTAAATCCCTTAATTAGTACACAAGCTTAAAGGAAGGAAAAATGGGGCTTTTGGCAAAGTTTTAGGTGTTTACGGCCTAAGGGGCTTCCTAGGCCGTAAACTCCCTTTTGTTCCCTAAATCCTATGATTTTTGGCCTCTAAATACAATGAAGTATGTTTAGAATAAGATAGGGAATAAATCCTTACGTTTGGGAGCCGGAATTCGCAGTTTTGGAGTCGGGTTCGGGTCTAGAGAGAGAAAGTAGTGAGAGAGAGAGAGAGAGAGAGTGAATGAGTGGTAAAAGGGCTTAAAAGTGGTGTTCATTTGCTTATATATGTCTCGGGTATTGCACCCGGTACACGGCTACCCGATGCTAAAGTTTAACGGGGTTAAAACTTTTTACCCGGGTGAAGTGGTTGAAAAGTAGTTTAAATCTATTTAGTTGAACGGGGTTAACACTTATAAGTTATGATTACTTATGATAATATCAAGAAATATAAATAACTAGATATTTATTTATTGGCGACTCCAAACATTACGGAAAATAATATATAACGATGAATCCGTTAGTGAAGACGGGATTATGTAACGGCAATAAGTTTGGGTTGTCACATCATCCCCCGTTAGGGGAATTTCGTCCCGAAATTTAGAATTCATACAGGTAAGAATTACAATACTTCTAAGCGAAGAGATGGGGATATTTGAGTTTCATTTGATCTTCGCGCTCCCAAGTAAATTTCGGTCCCCGCCTGGCGTTCCACCGAACTTTCACAATTGGGATGCGGCTTTGTTTCGTTCGTTTTACTTCCCGATCCAAAATCTCCGCAGGCTCTCACGAAGTTGAGGCTCTCATTGACCTCGATCTCGTTGAGGGGAATCACGAGAGTCTCGTCGGGCAGGCATTTCTTCAAGTTTGAGACGTGGAAGGTAGGATGTATGTTATTTAGCTCGTGGGGTAGGTTGAGTTTGTAGGCTACAGGGCCGATTCTAGCAAGAATCTCAAAAGACCCTATGTGCCTTGGGTTCAGATTTCCATGCTTTCCGAAGCGTATCGTGCCCTTCCAGGGAGAGACCTTTAAAAGGACTCGGTCTCCCACCTGGAATTCCAAGGGTTTTCTTCGTTTGTCTGCATAGCTTTTCTGTCGATCCCTAGTGGCTTTTAATCGTTCACGTATCTGTACAATCTTCTCCGTCGTTTCTCGTATGATCTCCGAACCAGTGAGGGCGCTATCAGGAACTCGTCCTTTAGCTAACTGAGTGTCACCCACCTCAGCCCAGCACAGAGGGGATATGAACTTCCAGCTGTAGAGGGCTTCGAATGGAGCTGCCTTGATGCTCATATGATAACTATTGTTGTAGGAAAATTCCACAAGAGGTAAGTGTGTGTCCCACAATTTGCTGAAGTCAATCACACAAGCTCGTAGCATATCTTCTAAGGTTTGGATTGTCCTCTCACTTTGTCCGTTGGTCTGCGGATGGTAGGCTGTACTCATGTCCATCCTCGTCCCTAGTGCCTTTTGCAATGATTGCCAAAATCTAGAGGTGAATCTACTATCTCTGTCTGAGATAATAGATATAGGAACGCCATGCAGTCGTACTATTTCTTTAAGGTATGTTCTAGTGAGCTTCTCCAGCTTGTCCGTCTCCTTGATGGGTAGGAAGTGTGCGGACTTGGTCAACTTGTCGACGATGACCCAAATGGTATCTAACCCACCTGCTGTCTTGGGCATTTTGGTTATAAAGTCCATTGTGATCCGCTCCCACTTCCATTCCGGTATCTCAGGTTGTTGGAGGAGTCCTGATGGTTTTTGATATTCGACCTTGACCTTCGCGCAAGTAAGGAACTTACTTATAAAGGTAGTGATCTCTGCTTTCATGTTCAGCCACCAGTATAGCTTTTTAAGATCTAGATGCATCTTATCTGAACCCGGGTGGACGGAGTAGCGAGTGTTGTGTGCTTCCCTCATGACCAAGTCTCTGAAACCTCCATGGCGTGGAGTCCAGATTCGGTCCATGAAGTAGTAGGCTCCGTCACCCTTAACCTCCAAATTTTTATCCATTCTGCACACGGATTCCCCTGTCACGTTCTCAGGCTTTAAGGCTTCCAGCTGAGCCTCTTTGATCTGAGTGGATAGATATGAATGGATAGTCATCGTTAACGACTTGGTTCTTCGACCCGAATACTCCTTCCTACTCAGGGCGTCTTCTACTACGTTGGCTTTCCCCGGGTGATATCTAATTTCGCAGTCATAATCGTTAAGTAGCTCGACCCATCGATGCTGCCTCATGTTGAGTTCTTTTTGGTTCAGTATGTGTTGGAGGCTTTTATGATCAGTGTACACCACGCTCTTCGTCCCATACAAATAGTGGCTCCAGATTTTTAATGCAAAGACGACCGCTCCTAACTCGAGGTCGTGAGTAGTGTAGTTCACCTCATGGGTCTTTAGCTGCCTCGAGGCATAGGTGATAACCTTACCTCGTTGCATCAAGACACAACCGAGTCCCTGATTGGATGCATCACAATATACAACAAAGTCTTCTGTCCCTTCGGGAAGGGATAATACTGGTGCGGTGCATAGGGCTCGCTTCAGGGTCTGGAATGCCTTCTCCTGTTTCTCTTCCCAGTCGAATGATACACCCTTCTGTGTTAGCATAGTGAGAGGCTTCGCAATCCGAGAGAAGTTTTGGATGAATCTGCGGTAGTAGCCAGCGAGGCCTAGAAATTGACAAATTTCCGTAGGCATCTTCGGTGCTGACCAGTTCTCAATAGCTTTAATTTTAGAGGGATCCACGTGGATTCCTTCCTTACTAACCACGTGACCTAAGAATTCAACTCTTCGGATCCGAAACTCGCACTTAGAGAACTTCGCATATAACTTTTTGGATCACAACGTTTCAAGGACTCGTCGTAAATGATCCCTGTGTTCTTCTTCGTTCCGAGAGTAGACGGGGATATCATCAATGAAGACGATGACGAATTGATCCAGGTATGGACGACACACCCTATTCATCAAGTCCATGAATACTGCGGGGGCGTTAGTCAGACCAAAGGGTATCAGTACGAACTCAAAATGCTCGTAGCAGGTTTGGAAGGCTGTCTTCGGAACATCTTCCTCAAGCACCCATAACTGATGATACCCGGATCTAAGATCAATCTTGGAGAAGTAACTTGCTCCTTGTAGTTGGTCGAATAGATCGTCGATACGAGGGAGAGGGTAGCAATTTTTGACCGTGAGTTTATTGAGTTCTCTATAATCGATGCACATCCGAAACGATCCATCCTTCTTCTTCACGAACAAGACCTGAGCTCCCCAAGGTGAGAAACTCGGTCTTATAAAACCCTTGTTGAGCAGCTCGTTGAGTTGACCGGATAGTTCTTGCATTTCGGCGGGCGCTAGACGATAGGGAGACTTTGCTACGGGGGTAGCTCCTGGGACTAGGTCGATTCTGAACTCAACCTGACGTTTGGGAGGTAGGCCTGGAAGGTCCTCCGGGAAAACATCAGGGAATCACATACTACGGGAATGTCTTTTGGATCTTTCGATTTCTGGCTTGTGTCGACGACGTGAGCAAGGAAGGCACGGTATTCCTTACGCAAGTATTTATGAGCCTGAATACTGGAGATGATACGAAGACTCGTACCCGGTTTATCTCCATAGATCAATAGGGTTTCGTGGTTTGGAAGATTCAGGCGAATGGCTTTGTCAGAGCATAGGATATCGGCACGATCAAGACTCAACCAGTCCATGCCAACAATGACATCGAAAATTTTGATTGAGACTGGTACAAGATCGATTTGAAACGGGTGATCGTCTAACGTGAGGGTACAACCTATGTAGACTTCGTTAGAGCTTTCGGTCTTCCCGTTAGCCGTTTCTACGACAAATGTTTCTTTTAGTGGTTGAGGGGTTTGTTTGAGTAAGTGTTTAAAGTTATGATTTACGAAGCTTCTTTCTGCACCACTATCAAATAAGACACAAGCATAGGAGTTGTTAAGAAGAAACATACCCGTGACTACCGTGGGATCCGCTACCGCTTCATTGTGACCGATAGCGAGTAATCTTCCTGTTCCCCCAGTATTTGTAGCCTCCGAACAGTTCTTCTTAAAATGACCAGCTTCACCACAGCCATAACAAGTCGGGGTCACTCCTGCACCGGGAACCTGTGTGATAGGTTTGGGAGGGGCCTTGCAAAATCGGACAGTATGGCCCTTCCGGCCGTAGTTGGAACACTACAATTCACGGCAGGGGCCATTGTGGTTGAAAGGGCACTTAGGACATTTGGGTAGATTCCCACTATAAGCTTTTGGTGGTGCAAGGGTGGCTGGAGTAGTGGCCGCATGGACCGCCACGATTTGTTGGTCCTTCGAGGAGGTTTGAGTTTTCTTGCCCTTCTTCCTATCCCAACGCTTCCTATTCCTGTCAGATGAATCGGGTGGTGTCGTGGTTGTTGCGGTTGCTGTTGCTGGAGTGGAGGAGATTTCGTGGTTGATCAGACTCTGGGCCAATTCCTTGGCGCTGTCGAAGGTGGTAGGGTGTGAGGCTAGAACATTTCCTCGATACAGGGGCACTAAACCCCAGATGTACCGTTCAATCTACTTGCTTTCGGACGGTATCATATTGGGACACATAGCCGCCAAGTCACTGGACCTGGCCGTATACGCTATTATGTCAGTCCCTTTCATCTTGAGGTTCCAGAGTTCCTCCTGAAGTTTCTGAATTTTGCCCCTAGGGCAGTACTCCCCTCTCATGAGATCTTTTAGAGTGTCCCAGCCCATGGCATTGGCTGTGACCAAGGAGAGTGCACTGACATGGCCGTTCCACCATGTCAAGGCCCTGTTAGTGAGGGTAGCAGTAGCGAACTTGATTTTGCTCTCTTCGGGGCAAGAGCACATTTCAAATACAGCTTCGGTTCTTTCGAACCATTGGGACAATGCCAGAATTCCTCCGGTACCATTGAAGAAGGTAGGTTTACAGTTCATGAAATCCTTATAAGTACATCCCTGCACTCGTTGGTGGACTTCACCAAATCTAGAATTTCCACCGCTCGCATCACCCGAGTTCATTTGGGCCATGGCTGCTGTCACAGCCGCGGTCACAGCTGTTTGGAACAACACCGGATCGAACTGCGGAGGAGGAGGTGGTGGAGGAAGGGAGGTTTGAGTTGCTGGTCTTCCTCTGTTTGAACGCCTTCGTGGATGCATCTTTCACTAGAAGATCATAGAAATGATAGTAATAGTAAGAGTCTATTGCGAATAGGAATAGAGTGTTTCATGGATTAAATCAACATAATCCAAGATCAGAATGAGAGTCATGGCAATAGGGTAGTTAACTGCCAATATACTGGTATTAATGATGCAACACAAGTTCATGAAAATTGACCTAACAGTAGGTCTTACATCAAACCATAGGGAAAATGCTAGCAGTTTAGAGGTTTAACTAGAGTACTTTTAAGCTAGGAATGTTTACAGACCAGAGACCTACAGAACATAGAGAGAAAAGGCTAGTCCTTTAAACAAAAGAGTGAGGTAACTAGACGTCTTCTACTGGCGACGGTTACTTGTTGGGCGAATCCTCAGATCCGCTAGCTGACACATAACTTCTTGAAGGTGTTGATCATGAGTCCTTTGGCGTGCTCGGAGTTCCCTAACTTTGGCTTGGGATGCAGTCAGCTGATGCTGCAGAGCCTCGTTGGTCCTCCTTGTCCTGTCCCTGGCTTCTTCGAGTTGGCGGATGCGAACCGTGTTGAGATTTGAGTTAGCATCCACTTCTACAACTCGACCAATAGCAGCTTGACCCTGCTCGACATTCCTGGAAATCCTTTGGATGATGATGGGCAGAACCCGATCCGCTGATCCTCCTTCGCTTATGTTGTAGAAGCTTTGGTCTCCATTGTAAGGCAAGGGCTGACCTTGCTCCTCGCTCCATCGGTGCAAGGATATGGCCCACATAGGAGTGGGACCCTGAAATACCGGATGTGGGTTAGGGTTCGGGGCTTCAGGAGGTTGGTTGTTAACTTCTGGTTCGGAGCTCGAGCTATCCGAGAAGCCTTCAGCATGATGATCATCAGAGGGATTGGGTGATCATCGTCTGACTCCTCATCGAGCCATCCCCTATTGCCCTGGTTCGGATAGTACGGATCACCGGGATGGTGGAAGCCAACCATGTTATCTACGCGAGAAACGGGAAAGGAAAGGTTAATAGACGTACTATTCTAAGATACTTATAGGATGAATCGTTATTAGTCGACCCAATACTTGCGTAGTGCATACCGATTGCATGTAACCGAAGCAAGATAGTCCTTCGAATAAACAACCCTAACTTCAGACCCCCAATCAAACAAGAACAGGGAATGAAGCAAAGGCTACAAATTCTGAGTCTATAGCGCCCTAGTCACATGTAACCGTGGTGTATCCACTTAGCAACTATTGTCCTACTAGTAACGACCCTTATAGTTATCACATACATATGTTTTTAGAGATACAGAATACTCCGATAGTATTCTTATGGTAATGTTATTATGGTAGTGTTGGTAAGTTTTTAGACTTGTTGCAACACCACAACCAAACTTAGGCACATGCTAGTCACTTCCAGGAAAACGTAGTTGATCAGGCTACATCCCCCCATATGTGACTATATGTCTCTAAGCCCAATTGTGCTATCCAACAATCTTAATACTTTTGTCTTGTTCTAGCGTGATACTGACTTCTGTGTTTTATAGTGATGTGTGTGTATATATATATATATATATATATATATATATATATATGGTTAGTTAAGTCTTTTACATACTTAACAGTATATATTTTTGGTCAGAGTGTCTTAGTCCCAAAGTGTTTATAGTTCATATATCTTTTATAGGTTGATATACTTGATTCACTATAAATAATGCTCTGATACCAATCTGTCACACCCCAAAACCGATAACGGCGGAATACGTTTCGGGGTGGAGGACGTCATGTACAGTATCATCACAATTGCCTAATAGTAAAAACAAGAAACATACAACCATTTCATTTACATAGTGATTTTAATTACAAGTGTGTTTCATAATGTTCAACAAACACCAAAAGTAATACAAAAATAAGAGATGGATCTTGTATGCACCACCTTCTCCAAAATGCTACACCTGTACCTGTCTATCTTTAACCTGAGGATACAAGTTATTTTGAGAACGAATATCAGCATAAAGTTGGTGAGTTCATAAGAGTTTAGTGTGAGTTTTCGTATAAAAAGCATTAGAACCGATAGTTTGAAAAGCTGTAATTTACAATCATAAGTAGTAGTAAAACCTAGAAAGTCCTATATTTTCCAGAAATACATTGTAAGTGAAAACCTTTAAGAAACATGTCATTTTCATCTTTGAAAACCATTTATCGTAAAAGTATAATAGTGCTTCTCCAATAAGTAATGCAATATGGTAAGTTATGCCTGAAGTCAATAATAGTGGTACCAACTTCCTTTAGTGTTAGATGCTTGGTTACTTCGGGATATTAACTTAACCTTTAGTTTAGTATTTTAGTGCGGTTATAGTGTATTTCTTGTATGTTACCAATAGTGTGAGTAATAGCGGATCCTATGACCTTCCCGGTCATGCACAGTGTAGTGAAGTAGTGGCATCCCTAGACCTGTGCGACTCAGACTGAAGTTAACAGTCGAGATGTAATTGCGTCTGCCCCATATAGATCTATACATATAGCGTCGTCTTCCTGTCGGAAAACTTTGGGCGTAGTGGGTAGCGAATAGAGTATCTCGTAGTGGGTTAGTCTGTTATCTTCTGTTTAGTGCTTTCTCTTTTGTTATAGTGTAGTAGTCTTTTAGTATAGTTCATATTGTGTTCTCTTACTAGTGTATTGCCTGGTAATAATGCATATTATAGTGTAGAGAATAATAGCTATAGTGAGTAGTAGTAGTAGTATTAACTATACCTATTATAGTTAACTTAGTGTGTATGGTTCTTGTCATGCTAGTGATTTAGGCATCTAATGAAATGAGAAATACTTGTATCCCATAATAATATGCAAGATATATAACTAAGAAATCAACGACAGTCGGACAGATAACCACTATCCTAAGCCCACAATCAAACAAGAACAGAAAAATGGCGAGCTATCGGTCCTATGTCCTTCAAGTCTTACTTATATAAATATATTAGCTGGTTACATTTTATAAGAAGATTTGTTTAATAAAAGTATTATCCAAAAGAAACATTTAAAAACTTGTTTATTTATCCAAAATAGTTTTGAAAACGTAGAATCTATTTATAAGGCATAGTGATAAATCACATGTGATTTGAACTACGGATAGTGAATCACATGTGATTAATTTCCGTAACATGAATAATTGTCTTGTATAAATATCCATAAACATGTATAACCAACTTGTATCCCCCCTAAAACATATAATACATTTGAAAGGTTCATTAAAGGGGTATGAACTCACCGGAAATCGGGTAAATCGGGTGAAAGTGTCGATTGAGCGTTTTGTACCAAATAACAACTTGTGCACCTTTTAGGACCCTAATGTCATATGAAATATGTATTTTTCAAGAAATTAGTCATTTTATGCTTTTCATTAAAGTATTTAGGCATTCTAGCATCAATTCGGGGGTTTTAGGGCTTAAAAGGGGTTCCCGGGAGTGGTATAAGGCGAAGAGGGGTTTGCGGGGGAGTCCAAGAGTTCACTCCCTTGGATTTTATGGCTGAAAGGCCACTCCTTGGGAGTTTACGGCCGTAAGCCCCCTAGGCTTGGCCGTAAACTCATGTATTCCTCCAAAAGTGCAAGTTAAGGCCTTATTTCACTTCCCTAATTTTCTAGCAAGTGCCTAGCACCAATTTAGAGGGTTAAAATCCTCATTTTGTGACATTTTGGGGAGTTTACGGTCCTAGCTTAGGCTTGGGCCGTAAACTCCATTTTGTTCTTCAAAAAGACATGTTAAATGGTCCAAAACACTTTCCTACACTTTAGATAAAATTTTTGATGGCCTTAGATGGGGTTTTGGGGACTTTTTGGCATAATTATTGGGTGTTTACGACCCAAGCTTAGTCTTGGCTATAAACTCCTCTTTTTGTCTCTAAATTGTGTTGTTTAATGGCCTTA
The DNA here is from genome assembly GCF_052625555.1 of Lactuca saligna. Classification (NCBI taxonomy): domain Eukaryota; kingdom Viridiplantae; phylum Streptophyta; class Magnoliopsida; order Asterales; family Asteraceae; genus Lactuca; species Lactuca saligna. Next base: position 53,524,371 of record NC_136422.1, on the reverse strand, counting down.
AACATTTCCTAGGGTCATAGCTAAATTCCTACATGCCCTAGATGAGTTTTTGGGACTTTTACCAAGGGTTTTTGGGTGTTTATGGCCTAAGCATAAGCTTGGGCCGTAAACTCCTTTTTAGGCTTCAAAATCTTAAGTTTTCATGTCCAAACTCACCTAGGTAAATCCCTTAATTAGTACACAAGCTTAAAGGAAGGAAAAATGGGGCTTTTGGCAAAATTTTAGGTGTTTACGGCCTAAGGGGCTTCCTAGGCCGTAAACTCCCTTTTGTTCCCTAAATCCTATGATTTTTGGCCTCTAAATACAATGAAGTATGTTTAGAATAAGATAGGGAATAAATCCTTACGTTTGGGAGCCGGAATTCGCAGTTTTGGAGCCGGGTTCGGGTCTAGAGAGAGAAAGTAGTGAGAGAGAGAGAGAGAGTGAATGAGTGGTAAAAGGGCTTAAAAGTGGTGTTCATTTGCTTATATATGTTTCGGGTATTGCACCCGGTACACGGCTACCCGATGCAAAAGTTTAACGGGGTTAAAACTTTTTACACGGGTGAAGTGGTTGAAAAGTAGTTTAACTCTATTTAGTTGAACGGGGTTAACACTATTAAGTTATAATTACTTATGATAATATCAAGAAATATAAATAACTAGATATTTATTTATTGGCGACTCCAAACATTACGGAAAATAATATATAACGATGAATTCCGTTAATGAAGACGGGATTATGTAACAGCAATAAGTTTGGGTTGTCACAAAAATGGTTGAATTGGATGCTTATTGGTTTGTTAGGTCCAATAAGGAAATCCTAGTCCAATGTGGACTTAAACCATGGTTCTTAGGGTTTCAGACTCTTTGATGAACATAATTGATGAATCTAAATGAGCATTAAGTGAGATTTTCTTAGAGTATATGATTTAGAATAGTTGAATGGTTACACAGGAATATAATTTCCCAGATAAAATGCCAGTTGTGACATCATCCCCCCGTTAGAGGGAATTTCGTCCCGAAATTCTTTTGAAAACTAGGTTTGTGAAGGAAAGAATAATTGAGGGTACTTCTACCTCATCTGGTCTTCACGTTCCCACGTGAATCCCGGTTCGCGTTTTGCGCTCCATCGAACCTTCACGATCGAGATGTGACTTTTCTTTGTATACTTCACCTCCCTATCCATAATTTCGACTGGTTCTTCGACAAATAGGAGATTCTCGTTTATCTCAATCTATTCCAAATGGAAAACAAGGGTTTCATCTGATAGACATTTTTTCAGATTTGAGACATGGAACATTGGGTGTATGTTGTTGAGCTCGGCGGGTAGCTGCAGCTTGTAAGCCATTGGACCAATCCGGGCAAGAATCTCGAACGGTCCAATGTACCGTGGGTTCAATTTTCCTCTTTTCCCAAATTGAATCATTCCTTTCCATGGAGAGACCTTTAATAGCACGTGATCCCCGACTTGAAATTCTAGTGGCTTTCGCCGCTTTTCAGTATAACTCTTTTTTTGGTCTCACGATGCCTGAAGTCGATCTTTGATTTGGACTATATTCTCGGTTGTTTCACAAATGATTTCGGGTCTTGTAAGAGCACTAGTTGGCGATTGCCCTTTTGCTAGTTGAGTGTCACCCACTTCGGCCCAGCATAGAGGCGATCTACATTTACAACCATAGAGAGCCTCGAAGGGAGCAACCTTGATGCTCGTATGGTAATTGTTATTATAAGAGAATTTGATCAGATGCATGTCGGTATCCTATGACTTGCTGGAATCAATCACACAAGCTCGAAGCATATCCTTGAGTGTCTGGATGGTACGCTCACTCTGACCATCTGTCTATGGGTGGTAGGCGGTGCTCATATCTAGTTGTGTTCCCATTACCTTCTGAAGAGATTTCCAGAATCTTGAATTAAATCGGCTATCTCGATTCGAGATAATATATACTGGCACTCCATGGAGTCTCACAACCTCCTTCAGGTAGATTTGGGTCAGCTTTTCCATCTTGTAGGATTCTTTTATTGGCAGGAAATAAACGGATTTTGTTAATCTATCGACGATTACCCAGATAGCATCCAATCCGTCTGCCGTCTTTGGGAATTTGGTCATGAATTCCATAGTAATCCTTTTCCCATTTCCACTCGGGTATCACTGATTGTTGCAGTAGTACCAAGGGCTTTTGGTATTCTACTTTCCCCTTGGTGCAAGTAAGGCACTTGCCCACGAATGTGGCTATCTCTGCTTTCATATTAGGCCAACAATATTTTTGCTTGATATCCAAATACATTTTGTCTGACCCCGGATGAATAGAATATCGCACCCTGTGAGCTTCATGCATGACTACTCTCTAAATGCCGCAATTTTGGGAACCCAAATTCTACTCATGAAGTAGTAGGTTCTGTCGTCTTTGACTTCGAGCTCCTTCTCCATTCCTCGTAGCGATTCACTAGCGACATTATCTGGCTTCAATGCATCCAATTGGGCTTCCTTGATCTGTGAGGCTAGATGAGACTAGATGGTGATTGACAGGGTCTTCACACGACGACTTGAATACTCCTTTCGGTTCATGGTATCGGCTACTACGTTAGCCTTGCCTAGGTGGTATTTGATTTCACACTCATAATCATTTAACAGTTCAACCCATCTACGTTGCCTCATGTTTAGTTCCTTTTGATTTTGAATGTGCTGGAGGCTCTTGTGGTCTGTAAAGATGGTGCACTTGGTACCATAGAGGTAGTGCCTCCAAATTTTAGGGCAAAAACCACCGCTCCCAGTTCAAGATCATGCATGGTATAATTTACTTCATGAGTTTTCAGTTGTCTGGATGTGTAAGCAATTACCCTCTCATTGCATGAGGACACAACCTACTCCTTGATTCGAAGCATCACAATAAACTATGATGTCTTCGGTTCCCTCCGGTAAGGATAGCACTGGAGCACTACAAAGGGCTTGCTTCAATGATTAGAAGGCAATTTCTTGCTTCTCAGTCCAGTTGAAAGGTATGCTTTTCTGAGTCAATGTGGTGAGGGGTTTAGATATCTTGGAGAAGTTCGGAATGAATCTTTGGTAGTAGCTTGCGAGACCCAAGAATCGGAAAATTTCCATTGGCGTTGCCAATGTTGCCCAACTTTCGATTGCTTTGATCTTGGAGGAGTCCATGTGTATTCCTTCTTGACTGACTACATGGCCCAAAAATTTTACACTGCCGAACCAGAATTCGTACTTGGAGAATTTCGCATACAGCTTTTTAGCCCACAGGGTTTCTAAAATCTGTCGTAGGTGTTGTCAATGATCTTTTTCCCTTCGAGAGTACACGAGAATATCATCGATGAAAATGATTATGAATTTATCAAGGAATGGGTGGCAGACTCAATTCATGAGGTCCATAAATGCAACAGGGCATTAGTTAGACCGGAGGGAATTACGACGAATTCGTAACGACCGTAACGAGTTCGGAAAGCAGTCTTAGGAATGTCGTCTTCTCGGACTTTGAGTTGATGATAATCGGATCTCAGATCTATCTTAGAAAAGTAACTAGCTCCTTGGAGGTAGTCAAATAGATCATCGATTCGTGGAAGTGGATACCGGTTTTTGATGGTGAGCTTATTTAATTCCCTATAGTTGATGAACATCCTGAAGGATCTGTCTTTCTTTTTAACGAAAAGAACCGAAGTTCCCCACAGTGAGAAGTTGTGTCTGATAAATCCTTTATTCAGTAGTTCGCTTAGTTGGCTTGATAATTCTTGCATTTCTGTAGGAGCCAACCTATAGGGTGATTTGGCGATTGGAGTGGCTCCAGGCACTAGGTCGATTCGGAATTCGATTTGTCGTTCTAGGGGTATTCCTGAAAGATCTTCTAGAAACACATCCGGTAAATCACATGCCAGTGGGATGTTGTGAATGTTCACTTCCTCTTTGGTTTTATCCACCACGTGAGCAAGGAATGCATAGTTCTTCTTTTATAGACACTTTTGCATCTTGATACTCGAGATAAGGAGAAGGTTTGCACCAGGTTTATCTACGTAGATTATTAGGGTTTCATGGTTAGGAAGATGAAGGCAAACGGCCTTCTCATGACACATAATATCGGAATGATGGGGGCTTAACCAATCCATGCCGATGATCACATCAAAACTCCTAATGTTTACAGCCATTAGGTTTATTTGGAAGGTGTGATTGTATAGAGTTAGTGTACACCCCACATAGATATCCTTAGTTGATTCAGTCTTCCCATTATCCATTTCCAATGTGAAGGCTTCATTAAGCTTTTGGGGTTGTTGTTTTAGTAAGTATTTGAACTTATTACTCACAAACTTTGCTCCGCTCTACTATCAAATAAGATGCATGCATATGAGTCATTAAGTAGGAACGTACCGGTGACAACGGCTGGGTCTTGAACTGATTCACCCTGAACCATTTTTAGTCTTCTCCCTGTTGTTCCTGTCCCCTGATTGTTCGTGTTGGGGAAGTTTTGCCTGATATGCCTAGTTTTCCCACATTCATAATAGGTGCAGCTAGCTCCAGTATTAGTGTTGTTGTTGTTGTTGTTGTTTGTCATCTGGTTCTGTTGAAGAGGAGTCCTACAATACTTTGCTGTATGGCCTTTTCGATTACACCTTTTGCAACTCATCACTCTGCACTCCCTGTGATGGTGGAAGTTGCATTTGTTACATTTGCGGAGATTTCCCAAGTACTGCTTGGAAGCATTTGGCGTGGATGAGGCTGGAGCATGTGGTGTGGTAGTAGCTTGTGTTGCAGCATGGACAAACACCGTTTGTTGCTTCTTAAACGACTTCGAGTTTTGCTTCCCTTTTCGCTTGTTGTTATTCCCCTTCTTGTTTTGTTCTTTCTTCTTAACCTCTACTTCCACTGTCTTGGCACCCTTCTTATTGCCATGATCGTACAGTTTCTTAGCTAGGCTCTTGGCACTATCAAACGTATTAGGGTTTGCTACAATGATATTCCCTTGGATAGGTTTAGTCAGTCCCCAGATAAACCTTTCAATCTTTTTCTCTATTGAAGTGATCATTCCAAGACACAGAAAAGATAACTTACTAAACATGGATATGTATGCGTCGATATTGGAGTTTTGGACCGTGAGGTTCCACAACTCTTGTTCCGTCTTCTGAGTCTCACCTCTAGGACATTATTCTACTTGCATCATCTCCTTCAGCTCTTCCCAGGGCATCGCGTTCGCCACTAGGAGTGTCATGGCCTCTACGTGGCCATTCCACCAGGAGAGAGCTTGGTCAACGAACGTGCAGGCTGCAAACTTGACCTTACACTCATCCGGACAACCGCAGATTTCAAAAACAAACTCTACTTTCTCAATCCATCTCTTCAGGGCTATGACGCCTCCTATACAAGTAAAGGTCCGACGTTTGGCGTTGGTTAAATCCTTGTAGGTGCATGGTCGTGCGGATCCATGGTTTGTCCCTTGATGTGTGCTTCTGGCTCCCTGCCTGTTGCCTTTTCCGTTGTTTCCATTGCGAATTTGCGCAAGTGCTGTAGTGACCGCAACAGACACTGTTGCCTAGAATGCAACCGAGTTTATTTCCGACAGGGTTGGTGTTGCGTTATATCTACGGTTGGGTATTTGAGGGATCTTTCTGTCATGGAACGGAAAGATGTTAAGTGCCTATGGTTTTTGCGAGTTTGTGATCCTATAGACTAAGGGTATAGCATGTACTTAAGTAATTTCATATATTGACATAAACCAAGGAAGTAAAACACATAGCAGATAACAATGTCATGATAAAACATAAAGCATTTTCATTAATACTAATAGTTTTAATACATGAAAATTTGCTAAAAGGCACACAGTACATAGAAATATAAAAATCCGGCAGCATGAGGACCCTATGAGTAGTGTAATCACTTAAACATAGAGCCGATAGTACATAGCATACATCACATAACATAATAATGGCAAAAGACATGGCTGGTCCTAGTCATGGTGGGATGTGTCAGGGGGTGGTGTTGAGGAAGTGAATGCTCCCTGAAGACGTGCCACCTATCGCTCCGTGTCTCAGAGTCGAGTCTCCCACCTCACCTGCCTCATGTTGAACTCTCGAATAACCTCTCGCGTTTCCTGCTTCGCCCACTCAACCCTAGTCCGCATCTGGTGCATCTGATCGGCGGTGCTCTCAGCCAGATCGCCAGTATCCCTCAATCGTCTCACCACGACCGAAAGTGCTCGATCAATCGATCCTCTCTCCCTCAAGTCATATAACTCACGTGCCATGCCAAATAGGGGTCGATGTCCTTGTTGCCTGCTTCATCTCTAAAATATCGATACCCCAGGGAGGTGTAGGGCCCCTCGGGCCCATTCGGTGAGCCAAAACCATCACTGGGTATGGTGGGTTGATGACTTCGGACTCTGCGTCCGAATCATCATCGCTGTCATCACCAGACTCTTCTTCACCATCGTCTGCCACAGGTTCCACAGGTCCCTCTTCAAATTCTTCTTCCTCAGGGTCCTCTTCATGCTCCTCTTTAGGTTCCTCTTCAGGTTCCTCGTCGGATTCCTCTAGCTATTTGTTATTTCCCTGATTGGGAAAGTGGGAATCTCCAGGGTGGTTAAAACTAGCCATACGGACTACACGAGAGTGCATATATAAGTCATATTTTAATTACTCTCATAGGATTTTTAATTATTTGTGTTTGGGTTCCCTAGAGTTATTGGAAAGTCAGGTATGCTTTTGGATTCATTTCCCGCTATGATTACTCCCGAACACATGTTCGTCATATTCTGGATAAATATAGTTGATCAGTCTATATTTATCCTTAATATGACTACATAACTGCCCATATCTAATCATAGTGCTCAATTTCCTCCATAAGCTTTTATTGAATATTGTTAGGTTATTAAACTACTATGCACACAAAAGTGTTAGTCCCATTGTGTTTATAGTTGCATATCATGCAGGGTTAGATATGCTAGTTCACTATAAACATTGCTTTGATACCAACCTATCACACCCCCGAACTAGACGGCGGAAACGTCCGGGGGCTCGTGTGACTAACAATTGAATAATCATCACAATGAATATACATGAATCATAGACGATCATCACCAACATTACAATATACAACTAGAATTGTTCACATCAAGTACATTGTTAAAATACATAATTTCATATTGTTAAAAGTACGATAAGTGTTGTTAAATAAAACGAAACCATACACACTTGCAGTTCTTCCAGCTTAACGATTACCTGAGAATACAAGTTATTTTGAAAACGGTCAACATATATAATGTTGGTGAGTTCACAAGTTTTCTGTAAAATGTCTGAAAATGATGTGCAAATCAAGTATAAATGCATGTGTGAATTTCATAGTTATAACTTATATGAGTGTAGTTTAGATTCATTGTATTTGAACAAATGGTAAGTGTATATGAATAACTTTCCCAGAAAATCCGATATTTTCTGTTTTATAACAATGTCTAGATTCTTGTATCGTTAAATAAGTCATTTTACATTAACACTATCAAAGAGTTTATCTTTAAACGGTTAACATTTTGGTATTGAATCCCTATATGAGCCATTATAACCTTGCATGATATGACTAGGTCGCCCGTCTTGGTATTTTTCTAAATGCCATTCTTGCTAAGGATTTTGTCGCCCTAGACTGGCCTAGTCTACCTGTAGCGAGCAGCTAAGGCGTGGGGGGTCACCCCGTATAGATCTATACACAAACTCCCTCTTTCCTACTAGGAAACTCTGAGTATAACTATAGGCTACGATTGTACACTCAGAGGTGCCAACCAACACGTCTCACTAGATTCTCAACCTCTTTTTGTATTATGTTTAATGTTTACGGATATGTGGTATGTTTTTGTATTCAAATGGTACATTTATAAGTATACGAATTTTAATGATTATGCAACAATATAGTTGTGATCCAGTAGCATATGAATTCCATTCCAAGCCCAATTAGCATGTCATTAGACCACAAAGGCCCAATAACATATAAGAGGGTAATTTAGGCCTAATAGGCATGTAAATGAGCCACAAAAGCCCAATAAACATGTAATCCATAACTTAGGCCCAAATTAACATGTAAGTGGGTCGCAAGACCTAATAAACACGTCATGGAAAACATTGGGCTCAATATACAATTAATTGGGCCCTTAGGGCCCAATGGCCAAGTAACATGAATATTAAGCCCAATAAATAGTTATCGACGTATTCCGTTCATTTGTTTTGTTCTGTTGTTTGTTTTAACTTAAGGGTTACTAGATTGATGATAAGAAGCTTTCTTTTTGTAAAAATGACCTTTTAGGCAAATTCACCTCCAATTTTTAATTAAGGCCCAACGTTTTGTAAAATTGACACTTTAGTCCATAAGTTATAAAAATTTGCAATCCTATACCAAATGTCTAAAAATTTATAGTTTTTGCCATAAAAGTTATACTTTCGCATTAAAACCCTGTTTTGCAGAAAAGTGCATTTTCAGCTCCTTCTTTGTAAAACTTTACACTTTCGGCCCAATTTTGGAAAATTTTACATTGTGGTCCAATTTGAAAATAAATGTTATTTTCATCCCTAAATTTGGTTTATTTACATTTATGACTCAAACTTTGACCAAATAACATTTTCACCCCAAAACTTCATTGTTTTCGCAAATTGGGCCCAAAACCGTGTGGTCCAAAAGTTTTGGCCCATTAAGCTTAAATTTGCAGTTTTGGCCCTTTTTAAAGTATGTTTAACATTAAAATACCATTTTATACATGTAGGACCTGTTTGGCCCTTATAAAAACATATATATATATATATATATATATATATATATATATCACTTTTTGCCATTATCTTTTGTTTTCTTGACAATTTTGACCTTTAACAAGGTTTTTGTTGAAATCTTTTGTATCTTAAACATGTAATCACTTTTAGCTTTGTAATGTGATGTATATAATGTCATAGTTCATAGATATTTGCTAAATAATACTTAAAATTTCAAGATTTCCTAAAATCTAACATATTATTACCAAATAAACTAAGAATTCACACAAAACATGCATATAACACATAGATCTACATATTTTACATGCATTCTCCCCCAAAAATCATATAAAAGCCAAAAAAAGGGGTATGAACTCACCTTTGCTTGATGTTTTGGTTTTTGAAAAAGAAGTGGAAAGAATTTTTGGTCTTAGCACACCTTTATTGTGGATCTAGAGTTTATAAAACTTCTAAGGTGTGATCATGGAATAAAAACCATGTAAGAAGGAGTTTTTCATGTTAAGATGAAAGAAGATACTTGTGTTTGACAATAACTTACAAAAGATTTGAATGACTTGATGAAGATCCTTAGAACCCTAGAAAAATTTTGAGATCTTGGAGGAAGGAAGAGGATGATTTTAGAGAAGTTTGGAGAGAATTTTTCAAGTGTGTGTATGTGTGTGTGTGTTTTGGTTCTTGGCCGAGAGTGGAAGAGGAGATGGGAGAGAGAGTGGTAAGGTGACTAGCATGGAAGTATGGAGGAACTAACATTGTTGCATGTTGAATAATATAGAGGTGGCACCTCCAAAGTCACCCCCCCCCCCCCCATTTCACTTTTTTTTGTTTACATGGGCCGGGATTTTGGGCCAAGAAGAAAGGGTGGAGTGGTCTGATCCCATTAACTTTAGTTAGGATCTTTGCATCCTTAACATAATTTTTTTTGGCCCATTGGGCCCTTGGAAGCATTCACGACCCAAATAGAATAAAAAGAATGGGCTTATGGCTCACAAAGGTTTATTGGATTAGTTATGGCCCAACATGGTCCATTAGGGTTAGAATGAATCATTCTAGACCCAAATGGTTCAAAATGTTTTAGATTTATGAATTGGGTCCAATTAGACTCCAAATAAGGTTTGCAAGCCCAAAATGGTTGAATTGGATGCTTATTGGTCCATTAGGTCCAATAAGGAAATCCTAGTCCAATGTGGACTTAAACCATGGTTCTTAAGGATTCAGACTCTTTGATGAACATAATTGATGAATCTAAATGAGAATTAAGTGAGATTTACTTAGAGTATATGATTTAGAATAGTTGAATGGTTACACACGAATAGAATTTCCTAGCTAAAATGCCAGTTGGGACACATCGGCTATAGACACCCTCAGTGGTCGATTCAACACCTCGCGTCTGACATTAATGTGACAACTAAAGGATAAAGACACGAAATATCGACTCACACCCGAGTCAAATAACACCAAGGCATGCACAAAACTCACAAGAAAAATACCAATATACAACCCAATATAAACATAAACAAATCTCAAAATAACATAAGTAAGGAGATACGTACCAGTAACAACATCGATCGTTGCGCGAACCTCCTTCGCACTGAACTGAAATGCTCTAACACAAGCCCTCGGAGGCTCGGCCTTCCCCGGCTGATCATCAGTAACACATAAAGCAGCAGGAGCAGAAGTCTGGTCTGATCCTTGAGTGAGTTGGGAACACTTGACTTTCCGGTGGCCTATCTGGTTGTAGTGAAAGCAAACTTGGTTTCCCTTGGGGAAGCCCCTCACCATATGCCCCTCCTTGACACATTTGTAGGAATTCCCCGCTCAACAAGACCCCTCGTGACTTTTGCGACACTTGCCACAAGTGCAGCCCTTCTGGACTCGAACTCTTGAACCAGCGGGCTTATCCCGCTTCATCGCCGGCTGCTACTGCACTAGTCTCTTATGTTTGGTTTTAAGCACTATAACACTCCTATGGTGTACATGCAACCCTATATTCTTTGGATCTATGTTTTCTCTAATTATACATGCATTTTCAATTTTCCAAAGCATACATGCTAATTAGCATACAATAGAGGATATACAATATGAAACTCATAATTTGATGAATACCTCTAATGTAGTTTGAAGTTCTTGGCCTTTGAAACCTTTAGCACCTCAAGTGTGATGCCTCTAATGTGTAACAAACACCAAATTCAAGAGGAGGCTTGAGAGAATAAGCTAGTTAGCTCAAAATTGATTATCACTCTCTTAGAATGATTGGGCAACCGATTTTAGCTCTAGGGGATTGCTTTTATAGTGTTACAAAGGCTAGGGTTTTATCCATGTAAACCCTAATGCACCATGACCCTTAATATTACTTAGGCTCCATGGGGTTAAACCTCCATGGACTATCCATGTTGGTTTAACCCATCCTAATTAACCATGGATCTTTGGCCCACACTATAAGAATCATTGATTTACTTAATCAATCCCCATATATCTAATTAGCATCTATTGATCACTAAATTAATTCCAAATTAATTCTTGATAAATACTAATTATATAATATCATTTCTCAATTAATATATTATACTTATAATATACTAATAAATCACAAATAACATTTCTCTCAAAAGTCCATCCTATCAAATTTCACTGGTGATGGCAACCCAAAAGGACCATGCTAATATCGGGTCAAGTACATCCCAATTATATTTATGGGCTTAGACATCTAATCCAACAGTCTCCCACATGGATAAGTCTAATAACTATAGCTACCGATGCAACTTCAAGATTCGATTAGCAATCGTAGCTTTCAAAAGCCGTTGTCGAACTTTGACCCATTCAGTGACGCATCCTTTAGATAAGGGATCATATATTCTTTTTTTTCTTCAAGATATCATGTGGAAAAATACATGGAACATAGTCATACTTGTTTTCCTATAGTTTGTTTCTTGATTTTTGATTTTTCTGGCATAAAACATAGCTGAACACATCAATTTAGTTTTGACCGAGCCCGTCACATAAGTCAAAACAAATCATCGAGGGGCCTAAGATATTGCTTTTAATCCTCTTAGGATAAAAGGAACAGATAAACTTCGTCATTATATGCTTGTACTAACTACTCGTTGCACAACGATACATTTTATAACATCAACTTACTAATGTGTTTTCGTATAATCAATGCACAACTAACTTGTAGTCAACAACTCATATATCTTGGTTTGAAGATTATATGATATTATCGTCTCACAATCACTCATGAGAAATTCAATGAAGTGATTCAGGTGAGCGTGCGTTTAATCCAATACTCAAATCTTATTTTAGGAGCACTCATGATTGGTGTAGCAAACTTTTGTTATGTCTAATACCGTAGACAATCTACAAGCCTAGTTCATGACATTATAGCCTCATAACCTACTTCCATAGTATGAACGACTGTGGATAGTTTGAATAATCTTATTATTCTGGAAGTCAAAACATGCAAAAGTGAAACAATAGTAAATAATTTACACAAGACAGTAACTTTACTTATAAATAAAACTCCTTTTATTCAATCATCAAATGTCAATTACAGTTTAGCTATTACAAGTTTCAAATATTTTTTAATCACTAAAACTAATATCGTCTGTTAGCCCAATGCCCCTTGTGTGTTGCAAGTGCCTTACCCTACCCAGTCCCTTCGTGAGGGGATCTATTAGGTTGTCCTTTGATGATATCCTCTTCACAACGAGGTGTCCTTTTTCTATCTGATGTCTTATGAAGTGGTACTTTCTATCGATATGCTAGGATCTACCATGATCTATCGCTTCCATGGTTAAGGCAACCGCCCCTTCAATATCGCAGAAAATCTCCATAGGCTCCTTTATGGCTTCATAACTCCAAGGTCTTCGATGAAGTTCTTCAACCATATCGCGTCTTTCGATACTTCACTCTCTGCAGTGTACTTTGATTCACACATTGAATCAGCTACATTCTCTTGCTTTGAAGTTTTCCATGTTACTGCTCCTCCATTTAGGGTAAACACCCAACCCGACTGAGAACACAAATTATCTCGGTCGGTCTGAAAACCGGCATCACAATACCCTATCACTCTTAAGTCATCACTCCCACCGAGGGTAAGAACCCTATCCTTAGTCCTCCGTGGGTACTTAGGAATGTTCTTTACTACAGTCTAGTGAGCTCTACCAGGATTCCCTTGATATCTTCCGACCATGCTAAAAGCAAAGGCCACATCAGGGCAAGTACAAGTCCTAGAATACATGATCGAGCCAACTGTGGAAGCATATGGTACTCGACTCATCTCCACAATCTTAGCCTCTATACTCAGACTCTGAGTCTTACTCAGTTTGGTATTGCTTTGGATAGGTAAGTCACCTTTCTTGGAGTTCTCTATGCTGAAATGTTTCAACACCTTGTCCAAGTAGGTACTTTGACTAAGTCCTATTAGTCTTTTACTCCCGTTTCTCAATATCCTTATCCCTAAATTATAGGTAGCTTCTCTAAGGTCCTTCATAGCGAAACACCTCCTAAGCTAGGACTTAATTTCCTGCAAGGTCGGAATGTTGTTTCCTATGAGAAGTATGTCATCCACATACAACACCAAAAAGCTAACTATACTCCTACCGACTTTGACATATATGCGAGACTCATCCTCGCTTCTTGAAAATCCAAACTCTTTGACTTTCTCATTGAAACAAAGATTCCATCTGCGAGATGCTTGTTTCAATCCATAAATGGATTTCTGAAGCTTACACACCATATTATGGTACTTTGGATTGACAAAACCCTCTGGCTGACTCATGTAAACATCTTCAGCCAACTTTCCATTATGGAAAGTAGTTTTGACATCCATTTGCCATATTTTATAGTCATGAAATGCAGATGTGGCAAGCATAACCCTTACATATTTAATCTTCGCTACTGGTGAGAAGGTTTCATCATAGTCAACTCCCTGAGTTTGAGTAAAGCCCTTCGCAACCATTCGTGCCTTATATGTGTGTACTTTCCCATCCATTTTGGTCTTCTTCTTGAAGATCCATTTTCACCTGGCTGTCTTATGAACCGATACATTGTCAATCATGTTCCAAACTTGATTGTCATACATGGACTGAATATCGGTATCCATTGCCTCTTTCCATTTAGCAGAATCGAGGCCTGCCATTGCTTCCTTGTAGTTGTTAGGTTCATCCTGATTTATCATTGTACTATCACTGATAAATGTATCACCTTCAACTTTTATATGAAAACCATATAACATAGGTTGAACACTAACTCTACTGGAAGGTCTCAGAGGTATGGACTGGTCAATCGGTTCAACAGGAGTTTCCTCCTCAGGTTGAGCGCTAGTGTTTGAGGTTCCTTCATCACTTAACTCTTGAAGGTCTTCAAGGTCAATTTTCCTCCCACTGTCCTCTTGGCATATGAGTTCTCTCTCTCTTTCTCTCTCTCTCTCTCTCTCTCTCTCTCTCTCTCTCTCTCGAAAGACTCCCCTCCTTACAACCAAGACACCATTTTCACTTGGTATATAAAAGAGATATCTAAAGGATTTCTGCGAGCAGCTGATGAAAATACATCGCTCACTACGAGATTCGAGCTTTTCGTGAGTTTATTTTCTCATAAAAGCCTCGCAACCCCAAAATTTGATGTGATCTAACGAGGGAACCTTGCCTATCCACATCTTGTGAGGTGTTTTGGCAACCTTCTTAGTTGGCACTAGATTAAAGATATGGGAAGCAGTCTCTAAGGCATACCCCCGTAACGAGATAGGTAACAAAGCTCGACTCATCATGGAACGAACTATGTCCAACAAGGTTCAATTGCGCCTCTCAGCCACACCATTCAACTGTGGTGTCCTAGGTGGCGTCAACTGTGAAACAATTCTACGTTCCTTAAGATAGTCTAGGAACTTGATACTAAGATACTCTCCCCCTCGATCGAATCGCAACATCTTTATCTTCCTGTCCAATTGATTCTCCACTTCTTGCTTAAACTCTTTGAACTTTTCAAAGGTTTTTGACTTATGCTTGATTAAGTAGATATAGCCATATCTATTGTAATCATTAGTAAAAGTCATATAGAAATGGTTAGCATCCCTTGTGGCAGTTTTGAAGGGTCCACACACATCAGTGTGTATGAGATCCAACAAACCTTCAACCCTTTCACAAGTACCAATGAAGGGTGACTTGGTCATCTTTCCAAGCAAACAAGATTCGCAAGTGTCATCCAACTTCAAGTTGAATGACTCCAAGACTCCAGCCTTTTGGAGTTTGCCTATGCGCTTCTTGTTGACATATCCAAGACGACAATGCCACAAGCATGCCTTGTCTAAAACATTGGGCAAATCAATATTCAACACATTATTTTCTAGGTTATCTACAACGATCACAGTTTCATATATACCATTACAAGGTAATGATTCAAAATAAAAAGTACCATTATAATAAGCATTAATACTATCAATTTCATTATTAAAAGAAAAGGTAAAAGGTTGTTTATACAAAGTATGAAAGGAAATAATATTTATCACCATTTACGACGAGTAACCACTACTCCAATCTTGGTGATAGTCGACATTTTCCTATTCCCCATGATTAATTTTATCTTCCCGTGTTCTACATCCCTACTTCTTTTTGGTCCCTGAAAATCAAAACAAATGTGAAATCCACAACCTGTATCATGGACTTTATTCTAACGCCGGCAAATCCGGGCTAGTCAATTTAGAGATAATGAGCATCAAAAATGAGTTTTTGATAGAATATTATTTAGAAGGATTAATCTTAAACTTGTTGTAGTATATGTTACAAGGGTTCTGTATATATAAAAAACGCCTAAATCCGAGTTATAACGAACAAGTTATGGCTCATCGAAGTTTTACAGAAAAACCGGCACGGCACCGGGAGACTTAAATAGTGAATTTAAGGTAGATGACTTTTTAGCCTTATAATCTAATCAAAAGTCGTACAATATGATAATCAGAGAGCGTCCATAAAAAGAACACCCAAATCTGACTTCGTATGATGAAGTTATGATTTTTCTAAGATTTAGCATAGCAATGCGCGACCCAAATTTTAGTTCGAGCGGTTTTTGACCTACGCGACCTAAATGAAATTTTAAGATCTCATTAATAGGAACTCAACGGTAAAAAGATAAACGAAAACAGAGTCCGTATGTAGTAGTTATGAATTTTACGCAGACATTTAACATTATAATCTCCTCGTACTGTTAAATTTAAGATCGGTTGACAAATTAGCCGACGGAGTCAAAATGAAAGTTGTAGATCTTATTTTACCTACCTGTGGATACAAAGAACATAAAAAATGGAGGTCTTATGTGAAAGTTACGGATTTTAAAAGTCGGTAGTGTGCTGTGCGAAAATGGGTGATGTGGCACAATATTGGCCATTGCTTTCTCCCCAAGTTTTGCCACTAGATGGGGACATGTGGCACCATGTTCATCCATTTTTCACCCTATAAATAGGACCTCTCCCATCCTTTTTTCTTCACACCTTTCCCATTTTTTCTTCTCTTTACTCTCTCTCTAGAACCTCTCTCTAGCTCCAACCCCCCCCCCCCCCGAAAAGCCTAGGGAACATCCCTAGCACGACGCAAAATCCCCGGGGTGCTCGACGAATCTGAGAAGAAGAGATTTTCGGCTCGGGAACGCCACTCCAAGAAAAGCCCGATTTTCTATAAAACCCACTGTAAGTGAGCTACACCTACGCTATTTTTTAATATAACTTTTATTTAATTATAGTAACATTATTAGGAACTTATAATAAGTACTTGAGCTATTATTATGGGTTATATAAGTATTATTTAATGCTTATATAATAGTAATAATAGCTAGACTATTAATTAGTCTCGGTGAATAATATAGTAAACTCTAGTGGTAATAATACTAGGTTTTGTTGAAGGAAATTACTTTTAAGAAGCGAAGCGCTGTCTGAGTTCGGAATAACCACCTTTTCAGGTGAGTGCATGGTCCCTTTCATCTTACACATAGATATAAAGTATTTAATATAAATTGCGTGCTATGTGTGCATATTGTCTGAATACTTGCTGTCTATGATGGGTGAAATATTTTTATACATGTTTTAAATGATTTAAATTGTATATGTATTTTATTTCTACAAAACGTGTTGGGTAAAACATGGGTAGATGTAATAGTTGTTGTGTGACCAAATAAAATAATGAGAGGCCTCGATATAGATGTTATTGATGATCCAGTCATCTAGTGGAGTATAGATGACGACCACGGACTATTCTAGACAGTCTAGTGGAACGCTAGCAGGCTCGCAACCTGTAGGTGTTTATTTGAACTGTGTGCTCACCAGCAATACTCCATCCCCCACATGGTTGCCTTATTTGACATGAATTGCTGAGGAACCCCCGCAGCATGTGTTGTCACACCGATGAAAGTCCCTTAGACTAGGTCCCTTGTGTTAGATGTTTTATGGACATAAAGTGAGGATAACGGGAACAGGTAATTGGGTTTGTTTGGTTTGATAAAGTTAATAAAGTTCTTTATTGTGGGTTGAAAACCCTATGTACTCACCAGTTTCCCAACCTGACCACACATTTATTTATATCATAGGTGTTGATAAGAAGTCACATTACACTGAGAGATTAAGAAGATATAAATCACTAGTGATAATGAATGTAAGTTCTGTTTATGCTTATGTTTCTGTATTGATGATGACATCCCGAATGTTTTAAAATGAATAAAAATACTTTTCTTTGGAAATGCTTTGATAACGTATTTATCATGTTTTACTGGGAACAAATTCCGCAACATTTTTATTAAAAAAGGTACTCTGATTTTTATAAAGCATAAACAAAATCGGTTTTTTCTGGCCGTGAAAATGGGGATGTCACATTTATCTTCCCATCCTTAATGTCCTGCAAGTATTTAGGGCAGCTTCGTTTCCAGTGCCCTTTTTCATGAAAATAGAAGCACTCTGTATCCTTTGGATTGGTAGAGGGATTAGCATAACCAATTTTAGTCCCACTGGAAGAGGATCCATCAAGAAAGTTTCCCTTGCGGCTCTTAGAACGAGCCTTCCTCTTTTTCCCTTTCCCATGTCTAATTGTCAGAACAGGCGCAACAACAGTAGTAGGATTAGGTACAACCGACTTGCCTTTCAAGTTGGTTTCTGTAGTTCTTAAAAGGCCTTGAAGTTTACTAAGAGTGACCTCCTCCTTGTTCATATGATAGGTCATACGAAACTGATCATAACAAGAAGGTAATGAATGTAGGATGATGTCAATGGCCAACTCTTCATCGGAGTTCATTTTTAATTTCAGCAAGCGGTCCACACATATCTGCATCTTTTGCAAGTGGGTTGTGATGGACTCTCCGTCCTTCATTTTGGTTGTGATCATGGAGGCAATGATCACATACCTCTCCTTCTGAGCACTTTGATGGTACTTTTCCATCAAATCTTGGTGCATTTCGAAAAGCCAAGATTAGCAGTCATGGTAGCAATCATAATACACAACACCTTTATCGCGTCCCTTTCATGAGCCTTATATTCCTCGATTTTTTCGGGAGTAGCAGTTTGTTCGTCAATCTCCTTCATTTCTTTATCCAGGACATATTATTTTTCCTCGTAGAGAAGGTCCATACGAATATTTCTTATCCAATCATTAAAGTTTGACCCATCGAAGATAGTTCTCCCAATCAAATTCATGACGGAGAATGAGCTAGAAGGGTTTGAGCCTGAGGCATTGTTTGGGATAGACATCTGAAAAGAAAGAAGAACAAAGTTTAGATTAGATGAGACTCATTAATATTTCATCCAAAATAAATATTAAGGCTAGGACCGAACACAAGATTTTACAATTCGGAAGAGGGATGTTGTAATCCAATTGCAAAATATTTGAAGGCGGGTAAATGACGGTTTACCAATTTCCACCATGAAAAATGAAATTGAATATTAAGTTTTAATTGAATTGAAATTCCTAGATTCTTTTGCGATTCATTGAACTTTTCAATGGCATGTCTAAATCTCGATTGTGCCCTTCAAGTACGTGATTGGGATGCCGAGGATCACAAACAAGGTGTGAATAACCATGTAAATGTGCTAGGTACTCTTAATGTTACAAATCACCTAATCAATGTGTCGTTTAACCACACACGCTCCACTGATCTATGATTAACATCAAGCAACCCTTTTCCACCCTTGTTAGTCCTAGATTAGTGTGGCGGTTAACCACACACGCTCCAATAGCGGCTTAGCAAGGTGCAACGTGCAATTTCATGTAATAACACCATTTTCACATTTTTCCTAAAGTAACTAAGATTGGGAATTTTAATAAAAGTTTAGTTACTTTATAATCATCATTATAATTTTAACGAGAATTAAGATCCTATCCTACCTGTTTGGCTAATGACCCTCCACCAGTCAAGGAAGCGGTGGGTAAGAGTGGAACCCTTTAAACCACCATTTTATAGGAAGTAACCTTATACCCCCTTATAGACCGGCTTCATGAATGAGACCTACTAATGGTAAGATTGACTTGTCTTATACATACATACATATATATATATATATATATATATATATATATATATATATATATATATATATATATAAGTATTAACTTTTAATATTATAATAATGTAAGGGTTGAATTTTAAACTTCTAAAATTATAAAGTTCGGAATTAAATGTTTCATTAGTGAGACTTTACAAATTCCAAACCTGAGGGCAAATTTTGTAACTCTTCAAAACTTTTGGTTTCCAAAACTTATGAAAACTTATGAGTTTTAATGTTAATGAGTGAGACTCTTCACATAACTTGAGGACAAATTACAAAACTCAATTCAAGAACAACTTAGATCAATTTTAACCAACATTATCATATAATTTCACTATTGATCTAATCTAACTCATAGCAAGGCAATTCATATCAAATAATACAAATAATATCTTATTATCTTGAAATTTGATAATTGTCATTTAATTGGATGAGGATCATCATTACCAAATCAGAAAAATACATTTTTTATGATACAAAACATTTTGTAGTAATGATCCTAAACTAATTCTGGCCAAAAACTTGAAACTCTGCAACCAGAAGCCTCTACTCGACAAGTACATGAACTGGACTCGTCGAGTTGCCCTTTTACTGAGTGGACTCGTCAAGTCAGCCAGTGGACTCGGCAAGTTCATCAGTTAGATGCCATAAAATCAATTTTTTCAGCTATGAAAAATAGGAAGCATCAAATATAATAAAAAACAATCCTAGGCTCTAATACCAATGTTGGGTTTTGAGCACTATAACTCTCCTAAGGTGCACATGCAACCCTAGATGCTTTGGATCTATGTTTTCTCTAATTATACATGCATTTTCAATTTTCTAAAGCATACATCCTAACTAGCATACAATAGAGCATATATAGTATAAAACTCATAATTTGATGAATACCTCTTATGTAGTTTGAATTTCTTGGCCTTTGAAAGCTTTAGCACCTTAAGTGTGATGCCTCTAATGTGTCACAAACACCAAATGTAAGAGGAGGCTTGAGAGAATAGGTTAGCTAACTCATAATCAATTATCACTCACTTAGAATGATTAGGAAACCGATTTTAGCTCTAGCGAATTGCTTTTATAGTGTTACAAAGGATAGGGTTTCATCCATGTAAACCCTAATGCACCATGAGATTTTATATTACTTAGGCTCCATGGGTTATACCTCCATGGACTATCCATGTTGGTTTAGCCCATCCTAATTAACCATGGATCTTTGGCCCGCGTTAAAAGAATCATTGGTTTACTTAATCAATCCCCGTATATTTAATTAGTCTCTATTGATCACTAAATTAATTCTTGATCAATACCAATTAAATAATATGATTTCTTAATTAATATATTATACTTATAATATATTAATAAATCATAAATAACTTTTCTCTCAAAAGTCCATCCTATCAAATTTCACTGGTGAAGGCAACCCAAAAGGACCATGCTACTATCGGGTCAAGTACATCCCAGTTATAGTTATAGGGTTAGACAACTAATCCATCATCCTATCCCTTCCCTGCTACTCTCCCTCCTCCTTGGTTTGAATCTTCAGCTCAATCTCTCTCGTCCTGGCATTGGTCTGAAACTCAACCAATGTACAATAAGTCGAGTTCGCTATGAACTCTGGAATATCCCTCCTTAAGATGCTTAAATACCGGCTCACATATGCTTGCTCAGTAGACACATGCTTAGGGCAGAACAACGCCCTCTCATGAAACATCCTCGTAATCTATGTCACTGACTTTGTCTTCATCATGAGGTATTAAGCTCCAAGCTTTCTTACTCTTTTATTTTGTTTATCATAGTAGAGAATTTTAGGGTTTTGTCTTAAAGGTGGAGACTTTATGTGATATTGAGCTCCAGAGACTATGATCAACCCCCCTTTGAGTGTATTTAGTGGTGTAATGTCATAAAAACCTAATCTTTGACGTTGGAATCAAACCAAGCATGAGTTATGATATTTTTGAGATAAGAGAGTGAGAGTTTTATGTGTTTGTGAGCCATGCAAAGACTTAAAGTCGCAAGCTTTATGGAATAAGAGCCATTAGGGAGTCCAGATCTAGGATTTGAGTTAATGTCTTAACAGGTTAAGACCAAAGGAGTAGGAAGAGTGAATCTGGGGAGTACGCTGAGCATAATTACAGTACAACCCGCGTACTGCCCCAGTGTCCCCGATGGCCAATCTGGATTTGTGAGTACGCTGAGCGTACCAAGGGAGGTACGCCCCGCATAACCTCATTATGGACTTTTTAGGCTAGGTCTCATTATGGTCCTTGAGTTTGGGCTTATTGCAATAAAGTTTTGGACCAGAGGAATATATTTATGTGCTTTGGGCCCTTGAGTTGGGCTTGCCATTTAGACTTGAGAGTTGGGCCTCGGGAGAGCCCGTTTGTTATTGGGCCTTGGTGGGCCCACTGGTTTTTTGGTTAAGGATGGGTTGGTTAGTGGACTACCTTTAGACCTAATGAGTGAGAGTTTGGAATTAGTTCCTATTTGAGTTAATTGTGGGTTTGGCTCAAAGATAGAGACTGGTGCGCAACAGCAACATTTATAGGGGTTGTTCATCATCCGAGGTGAGTCTTCTCACTATACTTACCATAAGTGGTATCTATGTGTGACCGGAGGGTCTTAGATGCTTACTTGAGTTATGTGATATTATGCATTTTGTCTATGTGATATATATATGTTATATTTTGTGCTTACTGAGATAGGACCGAAGGGTCCAAACCGAGTTGTGGGACCGGAGGGTTTCCACTGAGACAAGACCGGAGGGTCCAAACTGAGTTGTGGGACCAGAGGGTTTCCACTGAGACAAGACCGGAGGGTCCAAACCAAGCTATGAGACCGGAGGGTCCTCACTGAGACACACGACCAGAGGGTCATAGCCATGAGAGGCTTATTATTTGTGTATGTGATATTTTGGGGAACTCACTAAGCTTCGTGCTTACCGTGTTATGTGTTATGTATTTCAGGTTTTTCGCAGGATCGCGGGATGGCACCGACTTGATTGTACACACCAGAGAAAGAGTTATGTTTTGACGATCATGGATTTTAACTAAATAGTTATGGATTTATGATTTGTAAATTAAATAAATGAGATTTTTGTGAAAGGTGTTATGAGAATTATGTGATTTTAAATGAAAATTTTGTTTGAAAAGTTACGGTATTACAAAGATCCCATTTTTATGAGGCCACTCCATGAGAGATACTTAAAGGGATACATATTAGGCTCTAGAGTTCAACAAACTCATAAAGCTTCAAGCTTTAGGACATAAACCCTAAAATGAACCACAATATGCACAAATCTAAACAATAAGAAAGCCTTGAGCTTGTACCTCCAAATGATGTACCAACCACGGGGAAACTCAGATCCAAAGCTCGGACTCCAACTCTACTCTCTTCAAAGCTCCTTCTTCACCTAAAGAATCCCACAAAGAACACTCAAACGATTTAAATGGACACTTAAGCTAAGAAAACGGAAATTATGGTTTTGAGGGGAGTTGAGGATTGGAAATGCTGGCCAGAATTGAGTCGATCGTGTTCCTTAAATAAGGACACACCACATACCTAGGGTTTTCACTCTGAGCCTAGTACGCCCAATGTACTAAGTGGCTTCCGTATCCAAATCACACATGTTGCAACGACCCAAAATTTCAATAGAATTTAAACTTTTCAAAAACATCCCAATTCACTAAGTTATTACAAAAAGGTTTTCAATACATTTATTATCAGAGTATTCCCAGGTCCATTTCATAAAACATAAACACGAGGAGTGGTACGATCATGCCTTCGCCTTGCCACGGTCTCCTGAAGAACCTGAAAAACATTAAACTACAACTGTAAGCCCGAAAGCTTAGTGAGATACCCCCAAAATACCAACCACATAACATGCTATATCATAATGAATCACAGAACAGCCATGCATATCGGGTCTACTGTGAAACTGGTCCGCCGTGTCGGGCCTTCAGTTCACCTGGTCCAACCTCTGAATCCAATCATGTCCTTCGAGTCTGCAGTGTGGTTGGTCCACCCGCACCGGGCCTTCAACCCACCTGGTCCACTCTCTGAGTCTACAGTATGACTGGTCCGCCCGCATCGGGTCTTCAGTCAGCCTGGTCCACTCTCCGAGCCTCGGCACATCTGGTCTGCCCTCGTGGGGCCTACAGCCTATCCGGACCGCTCGTTGGGCCTTTGAAACAACCGGTCCGCCCTGGGTATCTTGGCCTATAGCACGAAGCAGGACCCGCCTCAACCCAACTCCAGTCCAAACAACCATGTGCACATAAACATACAATTACATAACAATTCATATACAGTCAAACCGATCTAGCAGATCACATAACACAACATACTCTAACAGGATACCAACTTAATCGGTCACTAGCGTAGCATCATCCTAAATACCAGGATACCGACCTTAACCAGGTCTCCAAAGAATACCATCCTAACTACCCGAATGCAAACATATCAAAGCAATAACATAACAACAGTTACCTGGATCTCAATCCGATAAAGGGCCGGCCTTGGTGCCTTAGACCCTGTTGATATAGTGAGGATAACTCACCTCGCAACTGCTGACTGAAAGGATAAAATCACGCTGCAGCAGCCTCCGACCCGAACTCCAACACTATCAATACCCAAAAGACTGAATCCAATAAATACCAATAATTACCAAATTACCCCTGGAAATCAACTGGTCAACCCTTGGTCAAAGTCAAAGTCTGCCCCTGACTAACTCTACTCGCCGAGTCAACCCGATGACTCGCCGAGTCCTCATACACAGAACCTCCTTCAATTCGTGACCCAACTCGCCGAGTCACCCCGAGACTCGCCGAGTCCAACAACTATGAGCCCACTCGCCCATAACTCACCGAGTCATCCCTTGAGTCACCGAGTCACAGCACTTCCAAAAGAAACTTGGACCTTACGACCAGACTTGCCGAGCCCAAGAACAGACTCGCCGAGTCTATGACTATCTTCAACCTACTCGCCGAGTTGTTCTTCCAACTCGCCGAGTTCCAGTCTTTCTTCAAGCAACTCGCCGAGTCCACCCATGTGACTCGCCGAGTACCACCGGGTCTGAATCCATACAGAGGCTTTCCAAGCCATGCAGATGATCCAAACCATGGATCTACCCCTCCAAAGGCCATCCATCACGTAAAGTGGCAATCTTTACGTGAATCCAAGAAGATCTAGGCATTTTCACTCTAGGGTTTGGGTTTGGGACAAGATAGCTCCATCAACTACACAAGAACAGGGACTTGAATGCACTTAAGACCTTCTCCACTCTAGATCTGAGGTAGCAACCTCAGATCTATCCTTCAAACTCAAGATGCCACAAATCTAAGCTTCCCACACAACCCCAAAATGATGAATCTAGAAGAACACAGCCCAAGAACGAGATATTACCTCAAAATGAAGCCCCCAACAACAAGGAATCCGAATCTAAGCAAAGCCCTTGGATCCAAGACTCTTCTCCTTCAAGATTTCTATAACAAGCACCTCCCCAAGATCCAAATGTACTCCAATTTTCCACAATCTCGCTTTCTAGGGTTCCTGGACTTCAAGGGAGATCAAAAAGGCTGGGGAGAGGGTATAATGTCCTTTAAATAGGGCTCATCCCCCGAATTTAGGGTTTTCTCCACTCGGCACCTACTCATCGAGTCCATCTTTGGACTCGTCGAGTAGGCCACTTGACACGCGAACCTACTCGCCGAGTCCATCCATGGACTCGCCGAGTTGCCCTTCAAATTTACACTTTTAGCCCTTTAACTCTACTCTTGATATTCAAGGATATTACAATTCTCACCCACTTAAATTAGGCTTCGTCCTCGAAGCCTGCGATGACTCGACTCTAGAAATTCTCTTGCATTACAACTCCTGGCATAAACCGAACCAGGCTCCTCAAGGCACAACCATGGAAACCATAAACTTACTTTCTCCTTGCTCGCGGAGTCCTGACCACCGTCACAAGCCAGCCACCAGTTTTACCCTCTGATAATCACACTTAACAACTGAGTACCACCCATGATGCAACACTTCTTCAAATCACAACCATTACTCGACCCATATGAGCTATAAATAACTATGCACCACCTGATTCCCGATCCGAGTCCAACTCTATCCATTCCATGCTGACATAAAGACACACTCTTCAGAGCAACTCCCATGAGTTCTCCTCTTGCAATCGCATGCACATGTTGAACTAGCTCTAGCACCCTCGGGTTAGGAAAACCCATCACACTGACGACCCTCAAAACATCCCTCAGGATGAACCACTGCTGCAAAATTCCTTCACCGAAATCAAGTTGGGAATCCAAAACTCCATACCTGCATCCCTTACGAGCCTCTTGACTTCACACCCTCAGAATTTCCTCCTACGACCTCAGCAGGCATCTCCACCTGATGTCATCCCATACCGCCGCCGCACACGCGCTGCTTAATGACTACAATTGGACAACTCCGATCATAACCCTGCGCTACTGCTTTCACTTACGCGAATTTGCACTCCTCTTCGGAATTACATTCCTCTCTCTTTCCTTACCAAGGAAACCACTTGACCGCCTTGTCACCATGACAAGTGCCACGGTGCTCACCCAATGCTACACCACCCCTTTATAGTATAATCGCTATCCCATGCACCATACATACTATGAATCCACTCGTGAAGACTCTCAAGTCCATGCACTACCTCCACTGATTGTGATCAATATCCGGGGCCAGACCTTGCAACGCTAACATATCGCGACATACTCAATCCATTACCTCGCACCGATCTAACGACACATGCAGAGTCTTCAGCAGGATTGGACCGCCTTACCAGGCCTTCAGCCAAACTGGATCACTCTCATAACCTTCAGCAGACCTGGACCGCCCTCCAGGGCCTTCAGTCTAGCTGGACCGTTCACCGAGCCTTCAGCCTGACTAGTACGCCTATTGGCCTTCAGTCTATCCAGACCGCTCAACTAGCAATCAACAATTCGAGTTACCTCTCCGGGAAATCCTCCCATGCATACTGTTCTAGCCCCCTAAGGGTTCCGAACTCTATCTCCATCATACATACTCGATCCCAGCCTGATTCCAGGTCCTATACAATCACATACCCTTGGTCTGCATCTCACCCCGCACGCCTGCCACTTACTCATACCGGTCTATACTCTAGACTGACAGAACCACTGCTGAAACCCAAGCAGCCAAACATCCTACTATGCTCATCGATCTTCTAGAGAATTTTCCAATTCTCCCCCACTTAGGGCACTGACTAACAACCACCGGTCGCCATCACCGACCTCCCTCAACAACCGTTCATGACACATACTCTTTCACACGAACCGATTCCCACTAACACGAACAACCTTCACCAATCGCATAACAATACAGATGATCCCAACATGAAAAATCTCGACCCCTGCTAGCCACTCCTCAGATTGCAACTGCCACCCGATATCCAGACCAACACCCGATTCCCACGAACAACCCTCATGAAAGATAACCAACGAATTTCCAAACACTAAATCCATAACCAAGCCATAACCCTCAAAACCAAAGAATACAATACCGAAATCCACGCAACAAGACTAGCAGAAAAACAATACTCCGCAATAATCATATAATAATAAGACATTAAGAAGAACATACCCGTAGCTGCATCCAGCACCGCCCTGACCTCCTCTGCTGAAAGCTGAAAAGCACGACCCTGAGCCCTTGGGGGCTACGCTCCACCCTGACCTCCTCCTGTGATCCTCAAAGTGGCCGGTGTTGGAGCCTGCACCGGTCCTGCAACAAGTTGTGGGCAGTTGACCCTCAAGTGCCCAACCTGATGACAATGATAACAAATCCTCAAATCCCGAACCGACACTGACTGCCGACAATCCCTCGCATAGTGCCCCTCCTTTCCGCACTTGCGAGATGCACCATCAGACCGACAAACTCCGGTGTGACCCCTCCCACACATCCCACAAACGTGGCTGCCCTGATTTCCCATCCTGGATTCAACGGTCTTAGACCGTTTCGTCGTTGGTTGCGACTGCAGCGGAGCTTACCTCAGCTCACGCAACTGCAACTCAATCTCTAACTCACGCCGCCTGGCGGTCTCCTGCAACTCCAACAAGGTCTCGCACCTCTGCGTGGACACAAACTATCTGATATGTCTCTTTAGCATACTCAGATATCAGGACATCTGAGCCTGCTCCGAAGCGAACTCAGGGCAAAACATCTCCCTCTCAGTAAATATCCTGGTGATTTCCGTCACCGATTCTGAATCCTGCTTCAGCTCAAGGAACTCCTGAGCTAACCTCTCCCTCTCGACCTGTGGAACATAGCGAGTGCTGAACATTTCTATGAACTGATCCCATGAAACCGCAGCTCTCTACGCATCCGAATATGACCCCGTGGTCAACCTCCACCAATCCTTTGCCCCGAGCCTTAACAGGTTCAGAGCACACCTCACCCTCTGATTAGCAGGGCATGAACACGTGAAGAAACACCCCTCCACGTCTGATAACCATCTCATAGCAACGATCGGATCCTGAACTCCATCAAAGGTGGGAGGCTTCGTATTATCGAAGTCCCGATACTGAAAACCTCTACTAGCTCCTCCCCCTGCCGCTGCTACAGCCACTGTAGCCTCCACGGCAGCCATCTCCGTGAGAGCCGCATAACGCTCATCAAAATACTCTACCATAGCGGTCTTGATCGACCCAAACAGTTCTGGCAGCTCGGCCCGGAACAATGCAGCAACCTCCTCATGCAGGATCTCACGAATCCTCGCATCCAAATCGTCTGTGCTCATATGACCCACAACCTCGGGCGGTACGGACCCGCCCGTAACTCTCTCTCCTGCTCCCGATCCTGACCCGGATCCACTCCAAGCATGCCCTGAAATCTCCATACTGAAAATAAACCACCAAAATCTCAGACACTTCCCACTATCCCGGGAACCAACTCTCAACCCAATCCTAGAGGTCATGGTTTCCCTGATACGCGTATGGGTCCTGTGCTTTCAGTAGTACGGGCCCATACTACCTTCCACACCTACCCATATTTGTATGAAGTACTACCACAACACCCTAGTGAAACATACATAACAACGCTCTATCCTCACTACTAGAGGAACACTAGAAATCTATCACAAGGAAATCCTAGGCTAGCAGGCATCATAAATCAGGCAACACATCATGAAATCCTGAAGATCCCTAGCCTAACTCTAGCATGCTATTCTATCAAAGCTCAATAAAACAAATATCATATATGGTATTTTGGGGTTACTTACTAGCTCCGGCTGATCGTACCTCCGCGTCCTCCATTACTTATTTCGAAAACCATTTTAAATTCTCTTTTGAAAACCCTCCTCGATTTGAGACTGGAGTCACACAAGTGTCCCTCCAATTCACTCAAACCAAGGCTCTGATACCAACTTGTAACGACCTAAAATTTCAATAAAATTTAAACTTTTCAAAAAGATCCCAATTCATTAAGTTATTACAAAAAGGTTTTAAATACATTTATTATCAGAGTATTCCCAGGTCCATTTCATAAAACATAAACACGAGGAGCGGTACGATCACGCCTTCGCCTTGCCACGGTCTCCTGAAGAACCTGAAAAACATTAAACCACAACTGTAAGCCCGAAAGCTTAGTGAGATACCTCCAAAATACCAACCACATATACCATACACATAACATGCTATATCATAACGAATCACAGAACAGCCATTCATATCGGGTCTACTGTGAAACTGGTCCGCCGTGTCGGGCCTTCAGTTCACCTAGTCCAACCTCTGAATCCAATCATGTCCTTCGAGTCTGCAATGTGGTTGGTTCACCCGCACCGGGCCTTCAACCCACCTGGTCCACTCTCTGAGTCTACAGTATGACTGGTCCGCCCGCATCGGGCCTTCAGTCGGCCTAGTCCACTCTCCGAGCCTCGGCACGTCTGGTCCGCCCTCGTGGGGCCTACAGCCTATCTGGACCGCTCGTTGGGCCTTCGAAACAATCGGTCCGCCGTGGGTATCTTGGCCTATAGCACGAAGCAGGACCCGCCTCAACCCAACTCCAGTCCAAACAACCATGTGCACATAAACATACAATCACATAACAGTTCATATACAGTCAAACCGATCTAGCAGATCACATAACACAACATACTCTAACAGGATACCAACTTAATCGGTCACTAGCGTAGCATCATCCTAAATACCAGGATACCGACCTTAACCAGGTCTCTAAAGAATACCATCCTAACTACCCGAATGCAAACATATCAAAGCAATAACATAACAACAGATACCCGGATCTCAATCCGATAAAGGCCCGGCCTTGGTGCCTTAGACCCTGTTGATATAGTGAGGATAACTCACCTCGCAACTGCTGACTGAAAGGATAAAATCACGCTGCAGCAGCCTCCGACCCGAACTCCAACATTGTCAATACCCAAAAGACTGAATCCAATAAATACCAATAATTACCAAATTACCCCAGGAAATCAACTGGTCAACCCTTGGTTAAAGTCAAAGTCTGCCCCTGACTAACTCTACTCGCTGAGTCAACCCGATGACTTTCCGAGTCCTCATACACAAAACCTCCTTCAATTCGCGACCCAACTTGCCGAGTCACCCCGAGACTCGCCGAGTCCAACAACTCTGAGCCCACTCGCCCATAACTCACCGAGTCATCCCTTGACTCACCGAGTCACAGCACTTCCAAAAGAAACTTGGACCTTACGACCAGACTCGCCGAGTCCAAGAACAGACTCGCCGAGTCTACGACTATCTTCAACCTACTCGCCGAGTTGTTCTTCCAACTCGCCGAGTTCCAGTCTTTCTTCAAGCAACTCGCCGAGTCCACGCATGTGACTCGCCGAGTACCACCGGGTCTGAATCCATACAGAGGCTTTCCAAGCCATGCAGATGATCCAAACCATAGATCTACTCCTTCAAAGGCCATCCATCACGTAAAGTGGCAATCTTTACGTGAATCCAAGAAGATCTAGGCATTTTCACTCTAGGGTTTGGGTTTGGGACAAGATAGCTCCATCAACTACACAAGAATAGGGACTTTAATGCACTTAAGACCTTCTCCACTCTAGATCTGAGGTAGCAACCTCAGATCTATCCTTCAAACTCAACGTGCCACAAATCTAAGCTTCCCACACAACCCCAAAATGATGAATCTAGAAGAACACAGCCCAAGAACGAGATATTACCTCAAAATGAAGCCCCCAACAGCAAGGAATCTGAATCTAAGCAAAGCCCTTTGATCCAAGACTCTTCTCCTTCAACATTTCTTCAACAAGCACCTCCCCAAGCTCCAAATGCACTCCAGTCTTCCATAATCACGCTTTCTAGGGTTTTTGGACTTCAAGGGAGATCAAAGAGGATAGGGAGAGGGTATAATGTCCTTTAAATAGGGCTCATCCCCCGGATTTAGGGTTTTCTCCACTCAGCACCTACTCGCCGAGTCCATCCATGGACTCGCCGAGTTGCCCTTCAAATTTACACTTTTAGCCCTTCAACTCTACTCTTGATATTCCGGGATGTTACACATGTGAGTACGCTGAGCGTACACATGCATACGCCCTGCATACTTAGCTACCACCTTTTCTCAATTAAGGACCAAACTGGACAACTACAAAAAAGTTAGGGTTATTGAGATATACCTGGTCTCGGGATGTTACACAATAATAAGATTTGGTGGTTATTCTTATCTTTAGAATGATTCTAAAAAATAAAAAAAATTAAATCATTAATAACAATGACTGGAGATATCACGCCTTTTTAGTTACATATCAATCATATGGTTCCCTCCTTTTAATATATAGTTAATTGGCTCAAAGTTTAAAAGATTTAATTTACTCCGATTTCTCTAATCATCAATTTGGGTTAAATCGTACTGTAAGTTATCTTATGGATGATACAATATCTGTTGGTGACGATCATAGTCATGACCAACATGAATATCCTATAGATTATGCGGACCATGATGAAGAATTTGGGTTGGCTGATCATGATTCTCTACATAATATCGATTTTGATATAGGCTATAATAGCAATCTAAATCTAGGTGATTTATCATTATAAGTTTTTCTACTTGTTATTTTTATAACAATAATGTTGAAGCTGTATATTGTTATTTGCATTACGTCGAAACTTGAACTTATAAAGTTGAGGATCCATTAGAACACGTTCAAAATCATATCGATGTCAATTCCGTGTATCATTTCGGTGAAAGTAGCAGTCATAACCAAGGTGATGTATTGTAATCATTTATTTGTTATATATATATATATATATATATATATATATATATATATATATATATATATATATATCCATTACACTAATTCTATTTAAAAGATGCTAAAAACGAAAACGAGTTCATTGATGATGAGGCAGATGATACTATAGTCGATGATAATATTGATTTACAGAAAGGTTAGTACCCCAATAACAAAATATTTTAGAAAACTAGATTAATTCGTTGCGATTGTTTGCAATTTGCACATCAACGACATTCATTTGTTTCACTATGTATGTATTATGTGGTATATAATTTAATGTTTTTTATGCAGAACAATCACATGTTACACATGATTATGTTTCTCCTGGTGGCTCACCTTATTGGATTCCTATTGTTTCAGACCACATCAAACCTAAAATCAACTCAACAGTTGACTCATATGGTGCAACATTATCAATGTATAAAGATTATGCATCAGAAGTAGGTTTTGATGTCAGGCTTGGAACAATTAGAACAACCAAATTTGGCATTATCACACAACAACATTTGCTATGCAATCGGGAAGGTATACCAAGAACCGCTAAAGTGGATACTGTAGACACTCAACATAGTAAGATTCAAAGAAGGAAAGACTCATTTAGGTGTGAATGCAAAGAAAAAATTGTTTTTATTCTACTACATGGTACAAATAAATATACTGTTGATGATTTTGTCGAACAACATACTCATGAGTTGTTTGGTAAGGACAACATGTTTTTATCTCTAAAGAAGAAAATTGATTATTCTCAGGAGATGTTTATTCACAACTTGTCAAAGCAAAATAGTGGTGCCTTAATAGCACACAGATTGTATACAGGACTTCAGGGTGGGTCTGACGTTCGAGGTGGTTTAATTTTCGATTTCAACAACAGGACGAGAAATCTGAATTCTTACACAGGTTTTAGGGATGCAAAATTCCTTGTAGCCAAGATGCTAGAAAGGAAAAATAAATATCCCTACTTTTTCTTTCGAGTTTAAAGTCATGCATAAAAAATTGAATGCGCTTTTTTGGGATGACAAGACCGCAAAGTATAACTACAATGCTTTTGGAGATGTGGTATCCCTTGATGCCACATTTAGCG
Organism: Lactuca saligna; assembly: GCF_052625555.1. Lineage (NCBI taxonomy): Eukaryota > Viridiplantae > Streptophyta > Magnoliopsida > Asterales > Asteraceae > Lactuca > Lactuca saligna. The sequence goes on along the minus strand of NC_136422.1, from coordinate 53,491,783 downwards.
TGAATAAGTATGGTTTAAATTTTTAATGTTATTAAAATGTTTTTATTACTTCCAATAATGGTAACTAATTTTAATGTTTTAAAACAAATATGATATGGTTTTCGTACCATTCACTGGGATAGATAACCATAAGAAATGTGTAACTTTTTGTGTTGGGCTCTTGGGTAGAGAAGATGGTAGTTCTTATTCTTGGCTGCTTAGAGCATTCTTGAAAGCATTCAAAAAACAACCTATGCTTGTTCTTACAGATCAAGATCCATCTTTACACAAAGCTCTCAATGAAGTTTTTCAAATGTCATCACATACGTTTTGTATGTGGTATATTACAAAAAAATTGGCAAACAAGGTGAACATTTTTTTTACCAAAGGCTTTGGCACAAAGGCTTCATTCCCTTTTAACAGCAGAAGGTTTCTTCACCATCTCAAAAATCCTCGGTATAATGGCCAGAATGTGATGTCTGAAAGTGATATACCACCGAAGCATATCAGTGAAGTTCTTCTTGTCTGCTGTAGAGTTCTTCTTGCATCAGTGAATGATGTTTATGATATGCTCTAGGCAATCTGTTGAAAACAGATGCTTGTCTACCAAAGCAAACAGAAACTTGTGCTTATCGCCTCTTGTGAACATGACCGTCAGATTTGAAGAGTCAATTTGCCCTAACTTCATTTTGTGCACATCTCCTGTCTTGGAAGTAGGCTTGACGGTCGGTTTCTTGTTCATTATTTTTGCTATTTCCTGATCCATAGTGGTAAGCTCATGGATATAGGAAGCCAACATTCTTTTGAGATGTTTTAGAATCGGTTCATACTCTCTTTGATTTGAGAGAAGAATGTTGTATAACAGAATCCAATCATGAGGATTCAGACTGGGAAGATCTGCCAGAGAAATAAAATGTTTTGTGTTGGCCGTTCCTCTGTTGACTTTGAAGTTAACGTTCACAAATTTCCCAGCCTGTGTTGGTTTCCGTACCTTGACCTTTATTATCTTCTGTGCACTCCATGTCAAGTACTGTGGTTGACCATACTTCAAATAAAAATCTATTAATTCTTTGTCAACCTTCAAGTTTGGATGAGGGACATCAGTAGTGACATCGAAGCAATGAAATGTAAAAGCCTTTCGTGTGATTGGCATGTCAAACTGCAAGTCTTTGGTATTCTCACACTCAAAAGATGCAATCGGTTCCAACCAATACATGGAGGGAAACTCAATCGCTTGATTAATGAGTGTGTCTCTGTCCCATTCTAGGAACAGAGTCTTCTTGGCCTGTAGAGCATCCTCATCCTCCTTGATTCTTCTTTCTTTGGCCTCTACCTCTCGGTCTATTTTCAGTGTCTCATCCAGCTCTTTGTCTCTTTTCTTTCGTTGAAGAGCTTCAGCGATAGTTTCATCAGTATCTGATTCGCTCTCAACAAGTAATTGTTTTCCAGAACCCGAAGCTAAATTAACCTTCGGTTCTGTCTTTGGAATACCCTCCTCTCCCCCTTGTCTCGGAAGAACAAGCTTCTCCGAGACACCCTTCATCTCGCTTAAAATGGTAATCGCAGGAAGGAGTTTAGCCTGGAGATGCTGTCTGATGGTAAGGGTAAGAAAGGGATCATGAGTGTCGAGGACAGTTGTCAACATGTTCTTGACATCACCAGCGCAACCTTGAAGAACAGCCCGCTGAGTTTTCAGCAAAGAGATTTCTTGTTGTGCCTGGGCCAGTTGTATCTTCTGAAGGTCAATAGTTGCCTGATGCTTGACAAGATCCTCTTTTAAAGTGCTCTCTGCTGCTAGAGAAGCAAAACGTGAATCCAAAGAATGAAGAAAAGAGGTGGATTCAGTTTTGAGGTCAGCACGCAGAGCCTCGAACTTGGAGGTTTCACCCTGAAGGGTAGCCGAAAAGGAGTCCACAGATGTTTGATACTTGGCCGCATTAGCATCAGCATGTGCTTTGAGAGAATCGAGAAAAATCTGAGTTGTGTGAACAACCTCAAAGACTTCCTTTGTAGCTCTGGAGCATGAAGCGGCTGAGTTGTCAATGGCATCAGTGGAGCGATCCAGAGCGTCAGTATACGTCTTGATTGCAGACTCGATAAAGGCTTTCAGCACTACACCCCCATAGGCTTTATTATCAGCCAACAAACTATCGAGTTTATCATGAATTTCTTGAAGCTGCTGACTGGTAATAGGGATATCTGCATCAGTATCTGTGGGAATCCGGTATGGGCTATAATAAAGAGAATCGTACACTTCATCATCACCACCCAAAGTAGCACCGGAGGTTGAGGATGGAGAAGGTGATGGTGGGATGTTAATGACAGGGGTTTCAACCACAGTAGTAGCCCCTATATCAGATACATTGACTGTTACTAGTGGTTGGGAAGAGGTGGTAGTAATGGATTCGGTGATGATTGGAGTGGGGATCGAAGATGTAGGGATAGGAAAAGAGAAAGGAATGGTTGAAGTCGGTAAGGAGTTTGGTTCTTGTGTAGTGGGAGGGATGATGATAGGAACAGAAATTGGGACCTTCTGTTTCGGTGATTGGGGTGGGGTAGGAATTTTAGGAGAAGGTGGAGGAGTGGGTAGAGTTGTAATTTTAGGAGAAGCTGGTGGAGAGGGAATATGAGTATGTGTAGGAGAGAATGGTTGTTGAGGAGACTGAGCAGTAGTTGGCTCTATTAGTGAAGCATGAGGAGCGGCAGCCTCTGCGTCTGATTGGTCATTTGGAGCAGAGCCAGGAGAAGGGGATCCTTTAGCCCTTTTAGCCATCTTCTTAACCTTCTTTGATTTTGACTGAGAAGGTTCATCTGCATCATGTTTTTGCTTGGAGGATCTTGGCTTTCTCTCCATTTTCGGTTGTGATTCCTTCTTCTCTTGTTTTTCCATTTTACTAGCCCTCTTGCCACGGTTTGCAGGTTGATCTAGGGCTTCCAAGGCGGCTTTCTGTTCGTCAGTCAGAACCCTTGGAGGCAATGGAGTTCTGGTGCTGTATTCGGCCATGATCTTGCTATGAGGCGTGACACACCTGTACATGGATTCAGGAATTAATCCATAATGTAGAAACTTACTCGGGTCAGAAACAATAATCTTCTTAGTGTGGAAAGAAGCTATTGAAGCCAGAAGAGCATCCTTCATCACGGGGATTTCTAGGGAATCCATGGCTTTCTTCGTGATGAGCGTCCAGAAACGTCCGCAAGAGATCTCGGAGTACCGGGTTGAGGTGTTTAGACTCTGAATGACTTGAGACCAGATTATGGAGCCATAATCTAAGTTGATGCCGTTGTAAAGACCATAGAGAATGGTGAGAAATCCTTTGCTCGTGGTATCAGAACCACCACAGCGTTCCACTAAACCCTTGATTAACAGGGTAAGCAAGCCATTCCACTGAGAAGGAAGACAAGATTTCTTGACCTTTGCGATTGTCGTAAGAACATCGGTATAACCCATCTCGTACATCATCGAGAAAAGTTGGGTAGTTGAGACAAAATTCGGTGAGATGACGGAAGAATCAACGGCAAGCCCTAGAAGAGAGCAAAACTTGGTTTTGGAGACGGAGGTTTTCTTGTCATGGATGGTGAAGTAGATACGATCTTTGTGTTTGTCATAACTTGCTGATGTGTAAACTTGAGAAAGCAGGGACATCGGAACTGCTTCCACTTGCGTGAGAGCCAACAGCAATGGGGAATATTTCAGACATTCCACCACATGGAGCATGTACGCATCATATAAGAAAGGGGTCATCTCGATAATCATATTCTGATTAGGCTTGATGGAAAGCAAAGATGAAGATGCAGTTTGATCGTGCGCAGAAGAAGAAGTCGGCATTGTTGAATCGAAGAAGAAGATGAACAGTGGAAACTTTTTCAGAGAGAGAGGATACGTGTGTGGTAAATGCCAAAGAACACGATCACCCCTTATTTATACCGTTCACTGGAGAGAGAAAATCGTGATGATTATGGAACCAAAACGTCGCCTGAAAAAGCGCGATTGGATGTTATGGTGTATCCCAGGAAAACGTCGGCACACGTGGGTGTGAAACGAATCAACAGCACGCGTTCAAATCATATTTTTTGTACCGTTTGAAATTCCTTGTGCCCTTGTTTGGTTACAACTGAAACGTAAAACCACATACCAAACAGCAATAAGAATGTTGGAAAAATTAATTTTCGTGCATAAGAGTGTGAAAGATAAAGAAATAAATCAAAGGTGTTTGAGATGTAAGTGATGTCTATGAAGAAGACAGAAGGCGGAGGATTCCGGGAAAGAATCACTTCCTTCAAAGCCAAGAGAGACTTGAAGTGCTTGTGTGGTTTCCCAAGAAATACGATCAATTGTCTGTCAATAAACAAGGAAAGGCATTTTTTTGATCATAGGCTGTTGGGTGGCTATCCTCTAACCGAAGATCAAGTCTCAACATAAGACTGAGTATAGGCAGAGGTACCTGTAAAACCGATGTGATCTGTTGAACAGGTAGGTGGGAATTATCTTGTGACAAGCATGGGATAAACAGAAATCTCAAAAAAAATAAACTGGACCTCTTTGGGAAGAAATGTCTTAGGTATAGACGATTTCATAAAAGATCACGCAAAAAGAAAATGAGATTTCCAAGTAACATCTTGAGTATATCACTCACCGTCAATTCATTTTAGGTATTGGATGTTGGGTTTCACTTGGAACGTGGTAAGCGAATCCAAGATCATAAACACAGATGTTGTGTAACCATAAGCTTCAGTGGTAAAGACCGAAAGCATCAGGGTTACTTTAGGGAATCGAAGGTAAATGTAGAATTTGAGGAGGTGGTTAAGAAACCAAATGTACCTTCTGCTACAGAAGTGGGACAAAGCAGAGCAACTCATGTCTCAAATGAGAAGAGTAAGGTAGCTCTAGACCGAGTGTTGGAAAATAGCCTGATTGGGAAGAAACGATAGGTATTGATCGAATCATTAAGGCTTACTCAAGGTCATAGAGGCTTGTGACAACATACAACAACATGCTTCTAGGGACTTCTAACTAGTCGGAGAGAAAAAGAAAACAAACCTGGTTGAACACTATCAAAGGTGATACTTGTATTTACCTGTGCAAAGCTTACACCAACCAGAACTAGCGAGTCGTGGAAATAAGTAAGAAACAGAATAAAAACGAAAATGAAAATATTTTTGTATTTTAAGATTTTTCGAAAAGAGAAAAATGTTTTTGTGATTTTGAAATATTTCTAAAAAAGAAATAAAAACAGAAAGATAAAATGTTTTTGTGATTTTGAAATTTTTCTGAAAAAGAAAAAAAACAGAAAGATAAAATGTTTTTGTGATTTTGAAATTTTTCTGAAAAAGAAAAAAAACAGAAAGATAAAATGTTTTTGTGATTTTGAAATTTTTCTGAAAAAGAAATAAAAACAGAAAGATAAAATGTTTTTGTGATTTTGAAATTTTTTTCTGAAAAAGAAAAAAAACAGAAAGATAAAATGTTTTTGTGATTTTGAAATTTTTCTGAAAAAGAAATAAAAACAGAAAGATAAATTGTACAACAGAAAAAAAAAATTATGAAGCAGAGATAGACCGAGCGATCTGTGTATTTCGGTGACAATAAAATTTCAAAACAGAGAGCAACCGAGCGGTCTGTCTATTTCAGTGTCATTAAAATTCCAGAACCGAGAGGGACCGATCGGTCTGTCTATTTCGGTTCCATTAAATCTCTAGAACAGAGAGGGACCGAGCGGTCTGCCTGCTTCGGTTCCATTAAATCTTAGATAGAGATTTGAGGATTCAGGACCGACTCTCCTACTATCATACCTAAGCCTTGTAGAATTTTGTTGAAAGTCGCTTCAGGAAGAGCTTTGGTAAAGACATCGACCAACTGATCAGTGGTTCGAACAAAGTATACTTCAACGTTTCCATCTTCCACGTGATCTTTGATGAAGTGATACCTCAGTGCGATGTGCTTGGTCTTGGAGTGTTGCACTGGGTTATGACAAATCCTAATTGCACTTTCAGAGTCACAATATAGTGGGATCTTTTTCATATTGAGTCCATAGTCTCGGAGTTGACTCTGGATCCAAATCACTTGAGAGGTACAGGAAGCAGCGGCAATGTATTCTGCTTCAGTTGTAGACAAGGATACACACGTTTGTTTCTTGGACTGCCAGCTAACCAACTTCCCATCGAGGAATTGGCAACCGCCAGAGGTGCTTTTCCTGTCGAGGCCACATCCACCAAGGTCTGCATCTGAGTAGGCTTGAACGAAGAAGCCTGAGTTAGAGGGGTACCACAGACCTAAAGAGGTAGTTCTCTTGAGATATCGTAATATGTTCTTTACTGCAAGCATGTGAGGCTCCCTAGGATTTTCCTGAAACCTAGCACAGTAACAAACAGAAAACATTATGCCCGGCCTGCTAGCAGTAAGATACATCAAAGAGCCTATCATTTGACGATAAAGCGTAAGATCAACAGCCGGTTTATCCAGGGATGGAGTGAGTTTAGTGCCGAACGCCATTGGAACTTTGATTTTTGAATCTCCCATCATGCCAAATTTTTCTAAGAGGGTCTTCGTGTAAGCTTCCTGGTTGATAAAGATGCCTTCAGGTCCCTGTCTAATATTTAAACCAAGGAAAAAGTTAATGGGACCCATCGAGCTCATTTCAAAATTAGTCTCCATCAGCTTTCTGAATTCAGCTGTTAGGCTAGGATTCGTTGAGCCAAAGATGATATCATCGACATAAATTTGAACGATCATCAGGTGGTTACCTTCCTTTTTGCGAAAGAAGGTTGGGTCAACCGAACCTTGTTTGAACTTGGACATCTTTAAAAATTTAGTCAGCGTTTCATACCAGGCTCTCGGTGCTTGTTTCAGACCATACACGACTTTATCCAGAATGTAACAATGATCGGGATACTTTTCATTCACGAATCCAGGAGGTTGCTCCACATACACAGTTTCTTCGAGTTCGCCATTGAGAAATTCACACTTGACGTCCATTTGAAAGACCTCAAAGTTTTTGTGAGCAGCATAGGCGAGAAATATTCTTACTGATTCCAGCCTAGCTACAGGAGCAAAAGTCTCTTCATAGTCAATGCCTTCCTCCTGACAGTATCCTTTTACGACCAGACGTGCTTTGTTTCTTATAACGTTCCCTTCCTTTTCAAGTTTGTTCCTAAAGACCCATTTGAGACCAACAACCGAGGCATCTGGAGGAGTTGGAATAAGACGCCAAACTTTGTTCCTTTCAAATTCATTCAGTTCGTCTTGCATAGCTTGAACCCAATCGGAGTGATCAAGAGAAGTGTTAATTGTCTTTGGTTCAACTTTTGATACGAATGAGTTAAACATGCAGAATTCGACTTTTGAGAACAAGGAAGCTTGTTTTGCCTTGAGTTATGATCGAGTCAGAACTGCTTCTGAGACATTACCAACAACTTGAGAGACAGGATGATTTCTGGTCCATTTGGTGAGAGGAGGGAAGTTTGGATCAAAAGATGGATCTAATTCAGCATTTATCAATTCTTCTGGTTCGGACAGACTGTTGAAATCGTATGACATATCAGCATGCTCCTCCTCGACAAATGATCTTACAGGAATGTCTTGTGAATCTTGAGCTACAGTGGTTTCTGGTGGTGTTGAGCTTTCGGGCGTTGATGCACCTTCGGTTGGTGAGGCACTTTCGGTTGGTGAGGTGCTGTCGGTTGAAGGTTGAGATCTTAGCTCCCCCTCAACTTGTGAACTTGGCTTGGATGATGGTGGATCCTCCCCCTCGACTAATGGTGGACACTCCCCCTCAACTGACGCATTGTGTTGGGGAGAGTCTTTTGAACATGATTCTTCTTCATTCATTCTTCTTGCAGCATCGTCAACAAGTTGCTTCAAGTGATCTACTTTGTTGACTATTGCACTGGCTTCAGAAAGAGTGGCCTTCTCTGGTTCATCAAAAAGCTCCAGGAAATTCTCGAATAGATTAGCGATCGAGGCTGTGACTTGGCCAGTTTGAGGAAAGATTTCTCCAGCTGTGTCTTCGTTGGCCTTTAGCTTTTTAACATAGCTATCGTCAAAAGTCACGTAGTAAGTTTCTTCTATTTTCCTTGAACGCTTGTTTAACACCCTGTATGCTTTGGAAGTAAGAGAATAGCGCATAAATATCCCTTCGTCAGCTTTGACATCAAACTTGTTGCAGTGTTCTTTAGAATTGAAAATGAAACACCTTGAACCAAACACATGAAAAAACTTCACATTTGGCTTCCTGTTGTTGATGATCTCATAAGGAGTGAGAGTGAAGCGCTTGTTAAGATACGACCTGTTCTGTGTAAAACAAGCAGCAGAAATAGCATCAGCCCAAAAATATAAAGGTAAGGAAGCAAAACTTAGCATGGTTCGGGCAGCTTCACATAAGGATTGGTTTCGTCTTTCAACAATCTCGTTCTGTTGAGGTGTGTAGGGAGCTGAGAAGTTGTGACTGATTCCCTTTTCTTCTAGGAACTCTTCAAATTCTTTATTTTTGAACTCCAACCCATTGTCGCTTCTGATGTTGCGAACGACCTTCGTCAGCTGGACTTCAATCTGCTTGATGAACACTTTTAGCTTGTGAGTCGCTTCAGATTTAAGCTTCAGAAAGAACACCCATGTAAAACGTGAAAAGTCATCAACAATAACAAGAATATACTTGCTACCACCAATGCTTTCTATAGAAGATGGACCACATAAATCAATATGAAGTAATTCTAGTGGTTCAACAACTTTAGTGTTTATTATAGATGGATGACTTTGACAACTCTGCTTCCCCATTTCACATGCAGCACATAGATGATCTCTATCATACTTGAGCAATGGAAGACCTCTAACATGACCTCCAGTAACACGTTTGTTGATATCTTTGAAGTTGAGATGAGAGAGTCTTCGGTGCCATAGCCAGCTTTCGTCAGTTTGTGCTTTGGATAACAGGCAGATGGATGGGTTTCCTTTGATTGGTTTGAGATTTAGGGGAAACATTTCACCTTTGCGCTCTGATTTGAGAATAACTTTGTTCGTCTTCTTCTCAATAACTTCTGAACCTTCATCATCGAACGAGACCTTGAGACCAGTACCTCCAACAAGCTGAGATACACTGATGAGTTTATGTTGTAGTCCCTCTACATATGCAACTTTCCTGATTGAGAAATCACCGTTTGTAATCATCCCGTAGCCTTTGATGGTGCCGAAGGAGTTGTTCCCAAATTTGACATTTCCACCATTTGAAAGAGATCTGCATTCCCTTAGCTCTTCCTTCCTTCCTTTCATGTGACGCGAGCAGCCACTATCAATGTACCATTCTTCGTCAAACTGCTCGTCACTGATAACCTGCAAAAATTAAGCAGATTTAGGAACCCAGAGCTTCTTGGGTCCACGTGAGCTTTTTACAGGAACTGGAATAGTAAGAGAGATGTCAACTAAATATGTTCTTTTTATTAGTGTTGTTTCATCTTTCCTTTTGATGGTGAAAACTTTGATTTTATTTGGATTTGATGCTTTTGGTATTGATTCTGGTTCAATATCTGAAACCTTCTGTTTTCCTTTTTGTTCAGCTGATGACTGAGATTTTTGAGAAGGAACAAAGTGGAATTTAGGACGAGAAGAGACAGAAGATTTTGAAGAGTTAGAAGAGTTAGAATGAGATAGCTCAGAACGGTATGACTTCTTGGTTGAAGATTCTAGGTGACTCTTTTGCTTTTGATTAACAGTAGGACCAACCCTAGAGTTTTGATCTCTTTTGATTTCCGAACCAAACTTGTGCTTTCGGTTGAAATCATTTTCTGAACCGAATCTATGCTTTTGGTTGTTGTTATGCTCTGAGCCGAACTTCTGCTTTCGGTTGTTGTTTTGCTCAGACCCGAGCCTCTGCTTTTGGTTGTCATTGTGCTCTCAACCGAACCTCTGCTTTCGGTTGTCATTGTGCTCTGAACCGAACCTCTGCTTTCGGTTGTTGTTGCTCTCTTTCGATCCAACAGGATTTTTCTCTGGTTTTAAATTCTTGTCTTGATGTGAGAAATAGGCATTTTGAGATTGCCAAAATTGTTTTCTTTCTAAGAGACTCTTCATGTATCTCTGATTCCTTTCTCGTTTTTGATTTCTCACCTGCTTTGGTTGATGATGGATGTTAGCTTTATGTTTTTGGTTTTCGTTGGCTGATCCATTCTGAACTGATGTAGTTTCACTTGGGGATGTGACTTCTTTTGCAGGAATTTCTTTCTCTTGAGGGACATCTTTTGTTCCACTGGTACTTGCCACGTTGAAGCCATCAGGTTTATTCAAAGGTTCTGGTACGTATCTTCCTTTGCTTTTCCATGAAGTTCTTTCAGACAGACCTACCGTTTCATCAGCATTGTCAATGGGAGCTGACCAGAAGAACTCGTCACAGCCATCAGCATTGTCTTCGTTCACAATAGCTGTTAGTTCACAGTCTGATGTTCGGTTACACCTGTGACTTTGTACACCTGATTTGGAGTGGTTCTAACTTTTTGGTATACGACTGCCTTCTCTACAAGAATCGGGGACTTTTGTTGGGACAACCGAACGAACTCCACAGAATTTTCTGAAATAAGATTTTTGTGGTTCTCGGGTTCATTCTTGACAAATTCTGAACAATCAACTGTGTCCTCTACAGAAATTTCACTCATATTATCGTCCTCATTAAGCTCAGATGCATTTTCAACATCAATCCTATTTTCTGAGCTTAAGTTGACATTCAATGAGTCAAATTTTTGTATGGTTTCGGTTCTTAGCTTCAGTTTATCATTTTCATCCAAAAGGTTTTTGAGCATGTTCTTGTGGTCCTTGGATTTTATGAAAGATTCTATTTTGTCCAGTCCATACAAATATGTTGGATTAACATCCTCAGACGAAATAACACTCTCACAATTATATGCATCAGCATCAATTTCATCTTCCTTAAACTCAAGAAAGGGTAAAATCATGCGATGAATCTTTTGCCCTTTTTCACAATTCAAATGAAGCTGAGTAATATTTGTATAAAGATGTTTGGCAATCAAACAAAAAATATTTCGTTGTTTAAAAAGCTTTAAATTGTCTCTTTGCAAATAAATGTTTTCATCTTTTATTTTGATTAACTCCGACTCCTTCAGTTCGATCCACATCCGCCGTTCCTCACTCTTCGATGACACCCTGCTTAATTGGTCAGTTAGGTTAGAATTGGTGACCCGAGTTTGAGTTAACTACTATCTAGATGAGAGATTCTTGAATTAACACTTTTTAATTCCTTTTCATATGAGTATTGTGGGACTTTAAATGAGACAAAAACTGATTGTACCTTCTTGATCAGTTCATCAAGTTCGCTGAACTGCACGCTGAGTGGTTTGGCAGTAAAACACAGATTCTGTTGTTCCTTGTCATCATTTCCCCCATCAGTGTTGTATCCCCTCATCTAAGAAACGTCGGACACCATCAAGCATCTTCCTCCACTGCTCTCTTCTTTCGCTACATAAGCCTTTCCATGTGAAGGCTTTCTCACTTCATCATCTTCGGAGTCGGTTGACCATACCTCCACGCCACCGAACTCATCATCAGCTACCGAACCCTGCACAATTAAAGCGTTCATAGAAGGGTTAGCAGCAGATTTCTTCTTCCTTAACTCATCAAGCTTTTTCAACAATGTGGCTTCTTCATCATTTTCCTCATCCTTTTCTGCCATCTTTTTAAGGACGCAATCTTTTGCATAGTGGTTCTTTCCTCCACAATAATAGCAGCTTACTCCAGAATCTCCTTCAGCCTTCGGTTCCTTCTTTGATTCTTCAGCTTTCGGTTCATCTTTGACCTTTTCAGAGCTATATCTCCCTTGCCAATTTCGGTTCCTGTTGGTGGGGAATCTCTTCTTGATGAATCTCTTGGGGTTTGACACCATCATAGCATAGTCCTCAGACGTGAGATCATAATCATCCAAGTTGAGATCTTCATCCTCTATTACCGCTTTGCTTTTTGACAGGAGGGCCAACGAACCTAGACTTGAAACCACGGTTTTCTCCTGTAATACGATCTTTTCTTGAGATTTTAGGATGCCCACCAGTTTCGCCAAAGAATAGGATTTGAATTGCTCGTGCGCTTTAACTGTGGACACGATTGCTCTCCACTCAGATCTGAGTCCGTTCAAAAACGTAACCTTCTGTTCAATAAGCTTCCTTTCGATGTCATGTTTGATCATCTTGCTAAGAAGATGATTGAAGCGATCGAACGTTTGAGTCACCGTTTCTTCTGCTCCTTGCTTGAACTCACCAAACTCAGGCAAGAGTAAGGTTTGAATGGAATGTTCAAGATCTTCGTCTGTAGAGTACAATTCACGTAGCCTGTCCCATATCTCTTTTGCAGTCGTGCATGAACTTACCAGCCTAAAAGTATCGGATTGAAGAGCAAATTTAATCAATCTTAGCGCTTTGATATTGCACTGAAATTTAACTTTTTCATCTTGCGCTACATCTTTAACATTTTTCAGAAGATCTTTATACTCCTTTTGAGTTTTAATAATCCTTGAAGTTGCTGAATGAGAAAACGATCCAGAGATGATTTCTTTCCAGATGAGGTATCCATTATCCTCAGATCCTATGACATAATCTTCAAAGTGATTCGCCCAGACTTCATAATCATGGGTGTACAGGATGGGAATCTTCGTTTTTGATCCAATGTTGTTTGAAATATTGATGGGATTGGATTGCGACTCGTCCATAATTGATCGAATAACCTGTTCAAAGATCAGACTTGTAATATATCAAATTAGGGAAAAAACAATAAATATTGAGATACGTCAATTATGAGATGACGACTCAATAAATATCAAGAATGCGGAATAATCCTAATCGAAGCTTTTTCACATAAAAGAAGTGTATCGATTACACAGCCTCCTGCTCTGATACCAATTGATAAGTTTAAAAGGAAACTTGAAGATCGGTTAGATCTATGAAACAGGTAGAGAAATAACCAGATAAGAAATAAGAACAAGCAAATGGATCAAAAGGTGTCGAATGATTAATAAACAATCCTCAGAAGAGCTCGATAAAGAACATCAACTGTAGAGGATTTTAGGGTTTACAATAATCAATGAGAATGACGACAGCTCCAATATACGTATACATGCATGCATATATTTATATTAAAAACCTAACAGTTTATCTAAGAAAAAGGAGGTTAATCTAGATAAACACGGATTGACAAGCCCAATCCGGTTGTAAAACAAAAGGGCCCAAGACGCAACACATTAATCTTCAACACTTATTCAGATAACATCCCAACTAGCCACAAACTCATACTTTCATAAGCATTTTCACTCTATAATTTGGAATTCTAAGCTGGAACCACATGATTTTGATAACGCATGGAAATCTTGTTTAGATGAGTTTAACATTTCAAATAACAAGTGTATGAAAGAGATGTATAGGTTGCGGAGACGTTGGGTACCTGTATTTTTCAAGGACATACCAATGTCTGGTCTTATGAGAACTACATCATTGTCTGAAGGCCAAAATTGGTCATTTCAGAACAACACCCTTACCGGTTCTTATCTTTTAATGTTTATGATGACATTTAAGGGTGTAATGGAACATCAAAAACATAATCAATTTGTTGATGAGTTTAACACTGCTACAACAATTCCTAGATTCATCACATCTAGTCCAAACGAAGCACATGCTTCAAAGGTCTACACTCGTAAAATATTTTATCAGGTTCAAAAAGAGATTTCAGATTCTGAAAATACTTGTTTCCAAATGAGTGTTACTTCTTGTAATGGTGTTGACACTATTATTGTTTTGGAGAAACAAAAGAACATAATCACAATGCAACCAACAAGTCCTGTTGTTGATGACAAACTTGAGGACTACCATTACGATTTTCTTACAAAGGATACCCAATACACGCTATGTTATGATTTCACTATATAATCATTTCCTTTTAATCACATAATAAGACTTTCCAACGTATAGTCATATATTATCATACATATTCCAACTTACCCATTCAAAAATATACGGTTCATTCAAGTGTACCTGCATGCATTTTGAACATCTCAATCTTTTGTGTAGGTGCATATTTTGTGTCTTTAAGTTTTACAGTATCGAACAAATCTTGAAGAATACATTATGAGACGTTGGCGTCGGGATGCTATTCCAACAAAATTACTTATGAGTTATTCCTCTAATTCTTTGGTTGACTCAAATTCTGACATGACTGTTATTGAAATTTTTTCAAATGTAGATCGTTGCGTTTCATTTTTGAGCCATGATGCTGCTAAGTTAAAGTCATACCTTGAAGAGATGAATAAGTTGAAAAAAAATTTGTAGATGGTTATCTAGCCCCCAAGATGCCATCAAGAGAATCATTATACAACCAGATTATAGGTGTGGACTTAACTAATGATGTGCCTGACATTGAGAATCCATCGGATATTCGGAATAAGGGAACTGGCAGTCGTGGTAAGAGATTAAAATCAAAAAAATAAATGTTGGAAAAAGTAAGTTTGAAGCCTAAGCGAAAGTGTGCTTCATGTAAACAGATGGCTAACCATGATAAACAAAATTTGTGCTCTAAAAAACGTGCCGAAGTAGTTTAATTTTTATATAGGTTTTTAAATTGTTATATTATAGTAACATTGAGTTTCACATTTATTAGTGACATTGATTTCAATTTTGGTGAGTCTTTTATAAATGTATTAAATATGTTTATGCACTATTGCACACTTTGTTATCATTTATTATCCAAGCATGTTACACCAACATTACAGTCATTTATAATCATTATTTTCCACAAGTATTTTGTAACACTAACAACATAATATTTCCCAAGCATTAATTCAACAACACAATACCATATTCCAATAGAATTTTATTGTATTCCAATTATTTCAATTCTTTCAGAACAATGTCATATCAGAATTTAACAATTCATATCAAGATTTTAACTCTATTCTAATTATCTTCATCTATCGAGAACAATGGCATATCATAATTTAACAATTCATAACCACAATTTACTATATACTAATAATTTATATAAATAACAACATAAACAATCCATGAGAATAGCCATAATTTAACTGTATTCTAATTAGGTTCATTCTTTCAATACACTAGCATATCATTTTAGTAAAATTATACTTTTAAAATCCTATAAAAACATTATACCAGAACTCACAAACATAATATTAATATATTTTCATTATAATAATTTGAAATTTTGAACTTTGCTCAAACATTAAACAACATAACCTTTAAACATTCCAACAAAAATTAAATTTATTCTTTCAGAATGAGGGCAATTCATCACCTTAATTGAACTTTATTATAATTATTTTCATTTTTCCAGAAAACTGGCATATCATTTTAGTAAAATTATACTTGTAAAACCCTATAAAAACATTATACCAGAACACACAAACATAATCTTAATATATTTTCATTATAATAATTTAAAATTATGAACTTTGCTTAAACATTAAAGAACATAACCTTTAAACATTCTAGGAGAAGTTAAATTTATTCTTATTATTGTCGTTCTTTCAGAATGAGGGCAATTCATAAACTGAATTAAACTTTATTATAATTATTTTCATTTTTCCAGAACAATTTCATACCAGAATTTAATAATTCAAAACCATAATTTAACTATATAATAATGTTGATAAATAACAACATAAACAACTCATGATAATAACCATATTTTAATTGTATTCTTGTTATTTTCATTCTTTCAAAACAACGACATATCATTTTGTTTTTTATACTTTTAAACCCCTACAAAAACAATATAACAGAACACACAAACATGATGTTGATATATTTTTCATTATAATAAAGTGAAATTATAAACTTTGCTCAAACATTAAAGAACATGACCTTCAAACATTTAAACTTCAAAAAACTAATTACTTTCACAATTTTCATGTCCATTAACACATTCCAACATCAGTCACTCTCTAATGTTTCCCCCAAAAAAAAAAAAAACTAGAACAAAATAAAACATACTACCATGAGTCTTCCAACAGTTTCCCAAACAAAGACAACTAGACATAAATAAAACATGTTACCATAAGTCTTCCAACATAAACCATTCTACCATAATTAATTAATCAAAACACAATGTCTATACTAATAACTACACCTTCCACGTCTCTGCTTCTCCATAGTTTCCTTCACTTCATTCATTAGAACCATTTTCTCCAATGGATCAAGCCTGCGATATGCTTCTGTATCTCTCTTCAACATACTTTTATACTTGTTGTAGTCAGATTTCATAAGTCTTGCCACGTATTTGATTCTTAAACTATTTAATGCAATTACATCGCTTTGTTTTTCACCTGTAAAACCGCAATCCCAACGACCTTCACTTTCCCCCCCCCCCCATATACGATTCCATATGCCTCATAAGATACACTCTACAGTCTGATCCTTCTTTTGCTACTTTCCATGTGAATTTCATTACACGATGTTAAATTTTGTTGAAAGCAATTGATTTTTAGTAATTCTCTGTTTTTAAGTAGTTGTCAAGCAATTTTTCTATGATACAATAGAATCCATTTATTATACATCATTTGTAACAATACCAAAAAAAAGTCATATAAAAATTCTGAAATGTAATTCTTAATCTTACTACAAGAATTGGTTTCCTGTCATATATATCTTCAACAGTACCTGTTCGGTTGACATGGTCTATAATGTAGTATGTGGGTACCCTTACATCAAAGCATATTAAATAATATTTACTCCCCTCAACTACTGGAAAGAAAACTAATTTATAACAATAAGCTATATTTGTATAATATGCCATTATAACATATAACACAATTATTAATCAAATTACCAGTCCAACATCTTTGAGACTTTGTTTAATTGGTAGACTTCTAATGTGGAGTTTCATCATCAAATCAAATAATGATTGGGTTCTTTCCTATGCAACAGATGCATCCAGTATCCCATCTTCATGTATACATAAATGAAACAATGAATTACTCACCATAGAACACATATTATTATTTAGTAATAAACTTAATTTTACTACGTACCAAAAAGTTTGTATCAAAGAAAACTCTACCAACCGATCCTACATCCCTTAGTTCCTCCATGCTGTTGAGTAATGATGTCCAACAATCAATAATTATAGCATGTATAAATGTGTCTCTTTTAAAATGATATGCAAATCTTTGATGCAATACATGGTCGCTCCCAATGTACCATATCTCATCCCTACTCAACAATTTTAATCAAATCAACTATACAACCATGTTTTATAATCAAACCAATAAAATATATTATCTCAATTACCAATAATCTCTTTTTGATGCTAAAACTGAATTGTATAATGTCATCTCATCCTTCTTCACCTTGTCATCCATTCTAATAATCTTTTTAACAAAGGGTTATCTTTTGTCCTCTTTTCTCCCCTTTTCCATTGTCATCATCTTCCACACCTACTACCATTGTTTCCAAGATTTCTTTTCCTTTTTTCTTTTATTTTCTATAACTGTTCAACAAAGCCTCATCTATCATTTCTATGGCTTTTGCCAACACTTCTGGATTCTCCAAGAATTGTGAACAGGTTAGATGATCTGTACTATCCACCTTTTCCACATTAAGCATATTAAAACTTCCACCATCATCCTTTTTATCCCCATAAACCACCAATTCTCTAACCAGAGAGATTCTACCTTCATTACCACCATCGACCGCTGCTTTGTTACTATCAACATCATGTTCTTTATCTTTCATTCCTCTAGTTCCTTCATTCTTGACTTCATTGAACAATTCTTTGTTTTTTTCGTACCACTCCTTCAACAGCATGTTATCTGGGAAATTTTCCATTCTAGCTTTCAAAGCCAATTCCATAGTCTTATGTTCAGACAAGATTATTCCATAGCTATGCTCGATAACAGCCACATAAGCCTGAAAATTTAATACCAACTTATGAGTAACGAAATTCTAATAGAAGTAGTTGTCAACATTATAATTGTTCCCATTATTTTAAACTTTTAACTAAAAAATGATATTCTATTTTAGTGGAAATTATGAATGTATCATAATTTTTATTATAACTTTATGTCTTAGCTCCTCATCCCCATAATCTCGCTTAAGACCATCCAACATTTCATCTTCATCCATCATTTCATCATCAACATCAACATCTTCAAAGTTCTCATGTAGTGGCCTTCCAAACCCTCCAATACTAATCTCCAACGTCTCTATTTTTTCAAGAACATCACCTGTAACATGTCTGACAAATGGTACCCTTTTCATTATCTTCAAACCTGAGAACTTCATTTAATACACGTACACCAACTACATCACAAAAAAAATGTATAATTATTAATTCAATATATATAATTGAATATACATTAAATTATAAATATACTTAAGACAACAATATTAATGTCAAAACAAGTATAGGTCCACTGTAATAGCAAGTCTTATCATCCCTTATCCATAGCTGTTTTCTGCTAACCAAACAATCTAGAATATACTTACACCAATCAATCTTCTAGAAGTCTTTTACCAACACCAACTTATTAACAAAGTGTATTTGATTTGTACCACTCAAAGTTGATTCCACAAATGTGTTAATGAAAAGGGTAAGGAAATTCATCCTAAACATAAAGACTGTCTTGCTTTGTGTTTTTTATCCTTTTCAGGTATTCTTCACCATTAAACCCTTTTTTTCTCATATTGACTTTTCCATTCTTGTAGAATTTCATTATCTTTCTCACAACTAGTCATGTTCATGAAGTCTTCCCCATCATTTGGTAACCCCAACATATCAGGCCTCGTCTCTTTGATCATTTTAATCACATTATTCTCTAGAACGACGAGTACTTTGTGGATCATAGTGATCTAAGAGATAGTAGTTAAGTAACCCCGGACTCGTGTCCATGTCAATATTTAGAAGTTCACCAAAACCCATAGACACAATCCCATTTTTCTGCGCATGGGACATCACTTTGACAACTGCATAGGGCCAATCCATATATATTTTGGGCCCGGGGCAAGAAAGAAAAAGCCCCCTCCCCCACCCCCCCCCCCCCCCCCCCCGAAGCCATGATATAATAAAGATTTGAAATAGACACCATTTACAAAAAATCATTCATAATATTTTTATGAAACAGTTGAATTAATAATATAACCACAACCTTTACAAAAACAACTAACAAAAATGGTTCTCTTTAAGATTTTAAGATGCAAAATCATTAGTAATTTTATCAAAATCAATTTTGTCTAACCTATATTTCTCTAAACATAATATTGCCAAAACGTTTAATTTTTCTTACATTGATTCCCTTAGGTAATTATTAGGTGAGACATCAACAAATTTTAAACCACAACCATTATTAGCAAGCTGCAAAATAAAATCAATAACATAAAATTAGTAGAGACAAAACATAAGTTAATTTGGCTTGGGCCCTTAACACATATACACATAAGACATGAATTGACATCTCGTTAGTCGTGTGAATCAGTACCCTTCCAATTAGTTTCTTGGGCAGATTTGATATTGATTTAATTTGGCTTGGGCCCTTAACACATATACACATAAGTTAATTTTTTTATATACATATATTGTATATAACCCATAAATTTTCGTCCCCTTAGGGGCTTGGGCCCTGGGCAGTCGCCCGTGTTGCCCACCGTCAGGACCGGCCCAGTCCCAGGAGTCATTCTGGTTGCAAGTCTTTTGAAACATTCTGGATGCTCCTTACTCGCTTTTCTAACCTTGCCCTCTATCTTTTTGACATTCACATTCTCATGTTCTATTTTCCCTACTTTTCTATGTGGAGATTTCATTGTCTGTGGATCATTCACTACCTTTTTAGCGTTACCAACAACTTCCTTATTTTCCACATCGATACCAATGTCTACCTTTTCATTTTTTCTCTTTGATCCACTCATACTCTCCACAAGTAATTCATTTAAACGTCTTGGTTTTTTTTTCTTTCACACCTTGCTTCTACTGAATTCCTATTATCCTTTTCAGTTGTTGTTCTCGTAGAATCCTTACTTTTCAACCTTTTTGCACTTGCACTACCAATACGTATCGTCTCCTGTTAAGCTTTGTTATCAACTGCTGAATCACATAAAAATACTTAGTTATGCTCTACTCATTGTTACTACATAATAATTATTTAATAGCCCATTAACAATTATCTAAATATACAATAGAAGTTTTTAATTAAGTTGTTTATAATATTTAATTGTATACCAATTATACTAGACTTATAATGTATATAGTTACAAGTTATAGTAGAACTAGTATACAAGTTTAATTTGTATACTAGTTCTATCAGAATTATATATTATAAACCAGTATGTAAGAACACTTAATTGTACACCAATTTTAAGATTATCATATATTATACAATTACAAGTTTTACTACACCAGATAAGAAAATAAACCTAATTAAGGAAATACCTGAATTTCCAGATGCTATATTGTTCTTTACATGTTTTGATCTTGAATATTTTTTCCTGTTGTCCCTTAATTTACTTGATCCAAAAATATTTATATGAATCATTTCACCTTGTACACCAACTGCTTCATCAAATAAAAAAAGATACATATTCTCAACATATTTTAACAGAATATATATATATATATATATATATATATATATATATATATATATATATATATATATATATATATATATATTCAACATTACATTATAAAGTGAATAGAGTGTACAAATAATATGACTGATTCCGTTAGAATGGTAAATAAATTACACTAATTATTAGAATATCATTTATTAACACTATAACATATTCTAAAATAATTGACATTATAAATCATAAACCAAAAATAAAGAAAAATACCTGCAGGTGGAGAAATGCTATTGTCTTTAACGCGTGTTGGTCTGGTACAATATTTCATTTTCATATTTTTTCACTTGTAGCATCAACATTAATTGCAACAACTAATGAATCAAATGATTATAATTACTTAGTAATATTTTTCCAAAATAACCATCCATACTTCAATCCCTTGAACCACAAAATAGACTTCGTATGTTTTCATTATGTAAGAATGCAATACATGTTCGATCACTAATTCTTACAGATATCAAATTCAAATACTACTTATGGAATCCATAACATAACCATCAAAATGAAACCCCCAAAAATCACATAAAAAAAAACTAATTTCTTATATTTTAAAAATACATAACAAAACAACAATCACATCCCCTATTATCACAAAAACACAAGAACATACAAGAACTTGTATTATTAGATTCTGACAAAATGCGAAGTAAAAACGACAATCACAACCCTTATTATTACAGAACCACAGTTGTATACCCTAAAATTCAAACATTCTAACAAATTATTCTTTTTCGATATGAGAAAACCCTAATAAAAAAATACGCATTTTTGCATTTTTGTTGTAAACTTTGTTTAATACAACTTCAAAAACACATGCAAATACTACATCGTTCAAACACTCAAGCATAATTTTATGTATCCAACTGTAAAAAATTAATAAAAAAAAACAAAAATTACCTATACGTGTAGAAACGAAATCATCATCGTTTTCATCTAGATTCAACACCGTTGCTTGTGTGTTCTTAAATATCTATTTGAAAACAGTCGATATTGTACTCCTCATTATACACCAACTTTTCTTCTTCGAAATATCACAACGCAACTTCTGTAAACAACTCTTATATAACCGATGAGTATATAGAAAACGAAATAACATAATCTACCGATTTTTTTTTGTTGATTCAAGTAAATATTCTTTGATTTTGTGTTCTGATATAAAGAGGAATCGAATCCGCGTTTTTGCGATGTTATAGGGATTCTGCGAGCAGTTGTAATTAATCGAGGCAGTTTCCTATTTTAATAGAGATGAGAAATGTACACAAATACCCTTATTCACCCATTTTCATTAAATGTGAAGCCTTTTTTAGTTTATTTATATTAATTTAATATTAACCATTTTGTATTAAAAATTACAATTTTGATTGGCTCACATTTAATCATACATCCATACAATAATTACTTTGAATTCTATAACCTAAGCCCCTCTCTCTCTCTCTCTCTCTCTCTATATATATATATATATATATATATATATATATATATATATAATAACAAAACTCGTTATAAAGAGGATATTTGATCACCGTTTTCGACTATCGCACTACTTATTATTTTTATTATATAAAACTGTCGTTAATGTCTGAAGTCTGGTTTGCAATGT
Source organism: Lactuca saligna (assembly GCF_052625555.1). Taxonomy (NCBI): domain Eukaryota; kingdom Viridiplantae; phylum Streptophyta; class Magnoliopsida; order Asterales; family Asteraceae; genus Lactuca; species Lactuca saligna. The sequence goes on along the minus strand of NC_136422.1, from coordinate 53,469,594 downwards.
GAGTAAACTGTAATGGAAACAATCATTTGAGTTGATTTATGGCATTTAGTGACGAAAAATATAAAAACCACCACAACCCAATTTTAAAAAACCAACGATATGATAGTTTTGTACTAATGTGTATTAAATCATAACATAAAATGGTTTTGTGTACAAAAAGCAACATAATTGGCTTTTTGCCCAGAAGATAATATGTTAGGTTTTTCTAATATCACAAATGCTAGGTTACCGATTTTTAAGGGTTCGCTAATTACAAAACATTATTTTATGCATGATTAACAAAGAAACTAGTTTTATCGTATATAAAAATAACATAGTGTTTTTTTCAAAGAAAGAATAATAAGTTCTAAGATTTTCTCAAATTACTATTATTAATTACAATAACAACCGACGATTATTGTAACCATTTGAATATGGTTCATGGAGATTATTTTTAATGCTTTTAAAAACTTTAGTTGATATGATTTTCACACAAAACAAAGTCTACAAATATATAAAAATTTGAATCCATGAAAAAACACAAAACAAATCCCCAAAAATTCAAGTGCATGTGCACGTGTGTATTAAACCCTGTCCTTAAAAGATCGGGGTATCCTAGGCCTTTTGCTCCCTCCCACTAAAATTATATACGCCTCTTTCCTCGTAAAGAAAAATTTAATAAATGTATTTTTTATTTATATGAATTAAAAGAAGAATGAGTAACATTATGTATAAATTCTTTTATCTTTATACAAAAAGTATTGATGCTAATAAGATCTTTCCTCAAGGAAGATATATATATATATATATATATATATATATATATATATATATATATATATATATATATATATATATATATATATATATATATATATATATATATATATATATATATAATGTATGAGTGACAAGATTCCTCATTATGGTCTTATAGTTATGATAGCATTCAATAAAGAAAAATAATTGAAGACACTTATTTAAAAGTAGTCTCTAATGATTACGATATATATTAAAGCCATGAGTATAATTCTATATCATATTAATTATATGATGTATACTATATACACAATTAGATACTAGAGAGAGATTGTATATACAAACACACGATCTAATCTTTTTGCATGTACGTGGAATGTGTATTCATAGTACATAAAAAGTAGAAATAATAAAGTAAAGAGAAACATTAAAGTGATAATATGAAGGTTACTACTCTATCACGTACTTAGACTTGACATACAAAAGGAAAGTAGATGTTGCATAAGTCTTATTAAATCGCAATACCTTTTTCAAGATAAATTTATCTAACTATGATCACTTTAAAAATAATAATAAAAATAAAAATAATCATAGTATTAATTTGGATTTATACAAATTTTGTATTTATTTCATTAAAACCACTTTAGATTCGATATTAGTCGGAAACTTTACTACATGAAATGTTGTATAACTTGCGTATGATTTTTCTTTAGAGCACATTTACACACATCACACTACTTAATTACTATTAAATCTACATCCATTTTAAGTAAGTTTTGAAAATTCAAGTATTTGGTTGTTAAACATATCCATTAATTCTTGATATCGTCATGCCAAATACAATTTGGTATGTATGATTAATCATTATAACAAAATTTTACAACTTTTTCTTTAGTATTCAAGATACTTTTAATTTTCTTTTATTACATGATAATCATAAAGCAATATTGAAATCAAATATTACTCTATATATATCCAATCCTTCGAAGATAAAAGATAATTAAAAAGAATATTATAGTTATCATCAGTTTAAATACAAATGATATGATGTTTTTTCACCTAAACAATGATTTAATAAACCATTACCATAAAGAACTAACCTTAAATACTTTTTAATAGATAAACAGCTGAAAAACACATATGTTAAATTTAATACATATTTTAAATTCAATTTTTAAAAGCGTGTCCTTATATATATTTTATGTCATAGGATTATGTGCCCTAACTAATGGCAGTGGTATCCAATAATTTCAAACTTGCCTGTCCATGTCCATGTGATAAAAAATCAAACAACAGACCTCAATTAATTAGAGTTGAGATAAATTATTAATTAATTAGCTTGAGTTTTATGATTTATTTTAAGAATAAGCTGGCATTAAAGCAGACAGAGGGCAGACTTGTCTCAAGATACTCCATATTAAACTTAATATAAACTATTCTTTCAAAATTATTATTGATAGATTTTTACTATTTGTCTCTTTCCTATTTAAGACCAAATACACTTCATTTGCAATTACACTTCTTGTCTTTGGATCATACTCCTACTGTGGATGGGATTTTAGTGTCTTTTTGTGGAACGTTAAAAATCCAATTAAATTTTTGTTTTTCTATTTTCCCGGGTATCAATCTTTTAGATAATTAATTTATAAGTAGTTTTAAAGATATTTACACTTTAACTTTACTTATTTATCCATTTTAAGATTTTGTACTATAACACTTTTTTAGTAAATAAACATTTCTGGTTCATCAATGCTACTCGATATTACTTTTTTTTGTCTAACAAAATCATAAGGGTGGACGGAGTCATTGATTTTCATGGCGTTTTAAGGACCGTAACATCGGCTACCTCATCTAGTGGGCGGGCGGTACCATCAAAATGTAGAAGATAAGGACTTAGTATGTTAAATAGAATGTCACCTAGGGTCAATCTTGCCAAATTTTGAAATATTATATCTAAGAGGCCCAACTCTTTTCCATCTCTTCATTTAATCTTAGAGGATATTGCTAGAACATGAACTCCAAATTTGACGGTACAAAATAAAGAACGAGATAAGCAACAAAAGGATATCTATTATATATAGCTTTAAGGAGTTGTTTGGTAACATCTAAATGATTCATATCTGAATGATGTTGAGACCAGAATGATGTGGATGTTCTGTATGAATCTCTATCTGAATGATAAACTAATGTTTCGTTAGATATCTAAATATATGCCTCTTAATGATGAAAATGAGCATTTAAAACTTCAAATTGTTTCCAATTAATTTTACGCCTCTATTATGCCATTTGTGCCATGTTACTGAAACAACTCAAACTTTGAGATCACAAAACTTTCACTATATACATGAGCTCAATGCCTTACAAATAACAAAAACGATAAACATAAAATAGAAACCATTAACATCATAAAAACGTTGATGCATAAACTACAACTTCAAAAGGTTGCACAAAGTAATTTCTCACACTCCCAAGAAATACCCTAATACCCTGTCAATTTCAATGCAATTTTCATATTTTATAAACATAAATAATCATCTAGAATATAGAAATAAACGTCAAGAACATTTAAAGATTTTCAACATAAAGACATAATTTCAATCAAACACAAGCACATTTGTTATTTTCATTTATTTATAATTCTACCACTTTTTTATTGAAAATATGAAATAAACCCTAAAAATCGATTTCACACATATGATGCGTTTCATACAAATCGCTTTCACTACTATCACAAAAAAAAAAAAAAAAAAAAAAAAAAAAAAAAAAAAAAAAAAATCACACAAACCCTAAAAAAATCGAGGAGCAAGAATACAAATAGAACAGTAGCTTCATATAAATCGAGCACGACATGTTAAGGGGTGGGAAAAAGTCGACCAAAAAGATTGGTCTGAAAAGAACGACCAAAAAGAAATTTTACCGATGAAGAGGAAAGCAGCAAAGATGGATGCGGAGTGGCGTTCCCGAAGGCAGACATAGAGAAGGTGTAGTTGCTAGAGAAGAGAAGAGGGACAATGACGGAGGAGAGTGTTCAATGCATAGGAAGTGGAAGAAAAAAAGTGGCAGATGTGTTTTGTTGTTAGGGAAAAGGTAGCAAACAGATTATTTTCATTCAGACTCCTCCTCATGTCTTACCGATCCGGATCATTTTTTTGTCACATCTGACTGATTAAGAAGGTAAAAATGTTTCAACCAAATACTCTGAATCTGAACAATCCAGAGCCTATAACCTCCTAATGGGATCATTAAGAAGTGAAACAAACAATCCCTAATACATGGAACTCTTAATGGGATCATTAAGAGGTGAAACAAACAACCTCTAATACATGGAACTACGCTCTACTAATGAATATAAAATGACAATATATAGAAGAGCATCACTATATAAGTCAAAGAGAATAGTATCCAAAAGCACAAGGGAATATTCTACACCTTTTTTCATCTCCCATGGAAGGTAATGTTTTCATACATTATTCCCCTCATTGTTTGGAAGAGATGATATTAATCACCAAAAATAAGTCTCTAAGATCAAGACCAACAATTAGAAAAATAAAATCCAAATGTGATATAATAGCGAAACTACTAAAAATCTCGAATCTTCGGTAGTCTCCAAGCTGAGCCCTGAGACTTTAACTCCAAAATAATCCAAAAATAAGCATATAAAATTTGAACCCACTATGAAAACACACTTTAAAATCAAACATTTGAATCACTTCTTAACCATGAAAAACTCCCCTTCAATGTTACATCGATCTAAAAATAATACGAAAATAACATTTTCTAAGGCGTGATCACCCACAAACTCAATGTCAAAAATTAAAATCTTGATTCTCAATCAAACAAGTTAAAAAAGAATCAAAATCGAGCCAATCAAATCGCCATGGTGAATCACTTCTATCTATAAGCTCTAATTGCTTCTACTTAACGTATATGGACTTGAAACTAGTATCTAACAGAATAAATTTGTTAGAGAGCATAAATGCTCTAGTTAAGGATTAAATACTATTAATAACACATACTTTTTATTATATATCTAAGGGCTTGTTATTATTCTGTAAGAGATCATTCTTGTTTTATTCATATATTGAAGTGGAATAGAAGATCTACTACATTTATAAGGCAAGTTTATTACATATGAACACAACTTCTTTAACATATTTTGGCTTAGTGACCAAAGTTTTTACTAAAAATGAATTCTGAATTAGTCTTTTGGGTTTAAATTATCAAGAATTTAAAATATATATTTGTATGACAATGTTCAAATTTAACTATCATGTGTATAATCTTTGAAAAATATCCTTAAACCTTCTTAAATATTGTAGACACCATAAACACTATAAGGAAACAGACAATTAGCAGCGACAAAAGTCGCCGCTAAAAGGTCACAAAGTCGCCCGACGACACGTCACCGTAATAAGTCGCCGCTACTACTCCTTCGCTATTGATCAATTTGTCGCCGCTAAAGAGAAGAATCGCCGCTAATGATTGTGTCGTCCGTAAAGAATGGAGTCGCCGCTAATGCTTATGTCACCAGTAAAGAGTAATGTCGCCGATAATAATAATTTTCATTTTTTAATTTTTTTAATCAACGATTTTGGTTTTCGGTAATAGTGTCGCCAGTAATTACATAAGAACAACCAATTAAATATCAAAACTAATAGTGTCGCCAGTAATTACAAAAAACAACCAAAAGTTTACAATTCTAACAAGTAGTAAAGTGTGACAACAAGTGTAATATACAATAAAGCTCCTCCCTACATACCATCATCTTCATTCCCATCGTTTCCTCGATTATTCTATGATTGAAAAAACGAATAAAACTCAACCCTACATGTCGGGTCGTTGAGTATTGCCCGAAGATTTTCTAACTACATAATAAATAACAACATATATAAACTTATGAGTTCATTTATCAAACATAAACAAAAACTATCAAAGTACATTGCTACTTTTAAATTAAGACAAAAAGCCAAAGTACATTGCTATTTTTAAATTAAGACAAAAAGCCAAAGTACACTGCTATTTCTTGCACTTGGGACAAAAACCCAATTACCAAAGATTTTAGCAAATAATCACCACAAAATCAAAATTACCAAATCAACATGCATTTTATGATGCCAAAGTAGATTGCTATTTTTAAACTAAGACTAAAAGCCAAAGTACATTGCAATTTCTTGCACTTGGGACAAAAACCCAATTACAAAAGTTTTTAGCTAATAATCACCACAAAATCAAAATTACCAAATCAACATGCATTTTATGATGCCAAAGTAGATTGCTATTTTTAAATTAAGACAAAAAACCAAAGTACATTGCTATTTCTTTCACGTGGGACAAAAACCCAATTATCAACGCGTTTATCAAATAATCACCACAAAACCAAAATTACCAAATCAACATGCAATTTATGATATCAAAGTAGATTGCTATTTTTAAACTAAGATTAAAAAAAAAAAAAAAAAAAAAAAAAAAAAGTACATTGCAATTTCTTGCACCTGGGACAAAAACCCAATTACCAATGTTTTTAGCAAATAATTACCACAAAACCAAAAATACCAAATCAACATGCATTTTATGATGTCAAAGTAGATTGCTATTTTTAAACTAAAACAAAAAAACAAAGTACATTTCTATTTCTTGCACTTGGGACAAAAACCCAATTACCAATTTTTTTAGCAAACAATCACCACAAAACCAAAATTGCCAAATCAACATGCATTTTATGATGCCAAAGTAGATTGCTATTTTTAAACCAAGTCAAAAACCAAATTAGATTGCACTTGGGACAAAAACCCAATTTCCAATGCTTTTAGCAAATAATCACCACAAAAAAACAAAGTAGATTGTTTTACCTCTGATGGTTGTGATGGTTATGGTGATGGTTGCGATGGCTGTGAAATCAACGGGAGAGAAGAAGGTTTACGACCGATGCATTTGATATGGCCACGTCGCTCTCCTAATACTTTCTCAAAAGCAGCTCTTTCTTGAGCGGGTGTTAACTCACTTTCACCTTGGGTTTGTTTTAAGAGCTCTTCGACTAACTGATTCTTTAATTCCCAAAAGTGAGTAACAATTAAGTATAAATAAACACTTAATTATATGATAAAATTATAACTAAATACTTACATATTGTTGCTCCGTCTCGGTAGTAATAAATACACCATCCCTATCGGTATGAGCCTTGCAAAACGTTTCCACTCTCTTAAGGTTCTATTTAACATTAAAAATTAGATTATATTTTAAATAAATAATTACATGTATCGTACGTTACCTTCGTATAGCAAGTACTGCTATACGAGCTTGACCCCCCCCCCCCATGATTCACATTCGTTTGCATTTGACGGACTTTTTTGTTTCTGTCTAAAGCAATTTTGTGTTCATCCGTTTGGAAATAATCAACTGCTTTCTTCCAGTTATCATCATCCATACCTTCTGGAGGGTTGGCTAATGCTCTCGGGATATCATCATACCCTCCGACTACCAAAAAATATTCTTTTGCATCAGCTTTATGGTCTCGATAACGTTTTAACAAAGCTGCTTGAAAACTCTCTATCAACATATTAGCTTGTACATCCTCGTAAATCTGATCCAAATCAAGCTTTGTCTACAAAAAAAAAAGTTAACCAAGTAAAAACCAGTCATAATGAACCATATAAAATATTTTTAAATAAATAATTACCCCTAAATATTGTATTACGATGTCCTTTATTGCAGGGAAAACTTTTTTCCAAGTCCATTTATCAAAAGGGACCATATGTCACATTGTTTTCCAACTTCTTGTGAAAATATTTCTTTCGACTCTCTTACGGGATCATATGTTTTCTCCCTATCATAATCCATGGCAATTGGTTTGCCCTTATTCTGTAAGAGCACTCTTTCAAGCTTTATATTTTTGGCTTTTCCTCGGACTTTCCTACGTGCATGTTGCTCAACTACAAATATAATTAAAAATTATTAGAAACGATTTTTAATTTATAATAACTGAATAAAAGTAGTAAATAAAAATTCACAATAAGACTTACGGTCCTGTTCATGATGACCAACACCTCTACCACCTGGGAAAGGTGGTACTCAACTCCATCAACCCCGTGTCCACGGCCCATAATAGCATCTATGGTATACACAAACAAAAGCCATAATGACATCATTTCTTTAAAAATTCTAAGATATACATATACAATTTTTATTAAAAATACACATTACATAGAAATAAACATTTACATAGGAATAAACATTTCTATTTAAACTAGGAATCCTAATAAAGTTCATATTACAAACACATATTACATATGAACTATTCTAATCAGAATCTTCCTCATATCCTTCAGTGTCTTCTTCATTATCATAATTAGAATCGGTCTCATCGTAATCAGTCTCATAATCAGAAACATCATTGACTCTATTAGTTGGCGGAGGAATTCCAGTTGCACTTTGTACATCAACAATGACTCTAGGAATTCCAATTGCACTTTCTACATCAACAATGGCGGAGGAATTCCAGTTGCACTTTCGTGTGAGCCATTGTAAATATTTTAGATCGAGTCATTGTAAACAAGTTGGACACAATCATCGTTCGATGGTAGATCCCAAATACTTTGATGATTAACATGCTCGACAACACACTGATGGTTATTGTTTGGCTCTCTGATGTAGAACACTTGTTTGGTTTATGAAACATATATGAGCTGATCATCTTTGTATGCTTCACGTCGCGTATCGATACTGGTGAAATTATCCTTAGAAATAACTCATGTTCGAGTATCAAACCACTTGCAACGAAATAGTACAGTTGAATAATCATGTGTATACCTCAACTTTATAATCTCTTCTAACTAGCCATAATATTTCTCACATTTCTCACCCACCACTAAAACCCCAAAGTTTTTTGTTGTGCGTTGTGCGTGATGACTAAGTACCATAAACCCAAGGTTGTAAAAAAGGCTAGACGTTAGCTAGTCGGTGGACCGGGGTCAAACGATCAATCGGCTAGGCGGAGATTTATCGGGGGATTAATCGGGGACCAATAATTGCTAATTTGTTGAATTTTAAAAAATTAAATATGACTAATATCATATCAAAGTTCTTAAATACCACTAATATGATAACAAAATAGGTTAGTATGATTAATACAACACTAATCATGCCTCAAATAGTTTCCATTGAAATAAAACTTCTTCAAAATGTTAAAATTTCATCGTTTTATAATGTTTCACTCATTATGTATGCAGAGATTAATCGCTAGGCGCCCTTTAATCGGTCGAGAAGCGCCTAAGGATAAATCGGAGATTAATCAGGATCTAGTCGGGATTTTTACAGCAGTGCATAAACCTAACACCGTTGACTATGCATGCGGTGTAATAATAAGCATTCATTCGCGGACCCATTGCAAGAGTCGACAACTCTTTGTGGAATTCTTGAGAGTTTTCTATTTTCATTTGATGAACCTAGAAAATATAAAGTAATATGTATTATGTATTCTTTAGATCAATGAAACAAATTTGTTTATTAATTTATGTTAGCTTTTCACGAAACCAATTACGAAATTCTTTATTTTCACCATTTTGGGGATGTTCAGATTTGAATTTCCTACATTGATGACAAAAAGATATCGATTTAAAAAGATAAAAGAATTGAAGGAGGAAAGTTAGAGATAATAATAGTTACTTGATATATTGTGTGACTTCTTCACAACTATTCAATACAAACCATTCCATGTTACATATTTCCGTTAAATTAAGAGTTTTGATTTGAGTTGTGCTAGTCGGTCATCATTTAGACTCAAACATCCAAAACTTTGTTTTTTCAATGACAAGATCTTCATTTCTTTTTGGATGATTGAATTGATTCTTTACATCTCGAATGTACATCGAACAAAATGATAAAGCTTCTTCAGCAACATAACCCTCAGCTATAGAACCTTCCGGTCTCGCCTTGTTTCTGACATAATTTTTTAGTTTTTTCATATACCTTTGGAAGGGATACATCCATATCATACATACCGGGCCTCCGGCAATTGCTTCATCAGGTAAATGAAAAAGTAAATGAACCATAATGTCAAAAAACACTGGAGGATAAATTAATTCTAACTTGCACAAGATTGCAATAATGTCTGCTTTTGCTTTCCTCATATCCTCCACCTTTAATGTTTTGGAACAAAGTTGCTTGAAAAACATGCAAATGTCTATAATAGGTGTATAAGTGTCTTTGTCTAACAACCCTCTAACTCCAATCGGTATCAAATGTTGCATAAGAATGTGATGGTCATGCCAATAATGTTAGTATTGGTATTGTTCACTGTCTTACTGATGTTAGAACCAAACCCATCCGATAGTTTAACATCTTTTATGAATTGACAAAAGAGTTTTCGACTAGATTTCGTGAAAGAGTATCTTGCATGGGGTCTATGAAACTTGTCACCATTTTGCAACCATTCATTTCTCCGAATGTTTATAATTCTCAAGTCCTCTCGTGCATTTGATGTGTCTTTACTTTTATCGTTGATTAGAAGAGTATGTAAAAAAAACTCTCTTCCACATTTTTTTGGACATGCATGAGATCTATGTTGTGTTTCAACTATAGAGAAGACCAATACTCGATTTCAAATAAAATGCTTCATTTCGACCAGTTCAACTCGTCATCTTGCCGCTTTGGCACCCCACCTCCATGCTCAGGATGTTTACCCGATTTACAAGTTAGTAGACGACCTAGTTGCTCTTGTATGTTGTCATTACTAAAGTGTCTCGGAGCGGGTCTTGTCTCTTCCATCTTGTTAAAGTCCAACCTCCTTCTTAAATGATCATTAGCATCTAGGAAACTGATATAGACGACTTTATTTTTTGCACAGTACAAAGGAGTGTCTTCATTGAAGTAGCACATGCTCTATACCCTTGACCACTCCAAACTGATAGACTACTACGAGCTGGCCAGTCGTTTATTATCCACAATAACATAGCTCTCATCATGAAGAATGTGTTTGTCACCACATCTTTAATGTGTATGCCTGAGTTCCACAAATATTTAAGCTCTTCCACCAACAGCCTAAGGAAAACATCCATGTCCTTACCAGGAGCTTTCGGGCCGGGAATCAACAAAGTCAACATGAATGATGACTCTTTCATACAAAGCAAGGATGGCAGATTGTATGTGGTGAGTATGACCTGCCATGTGCTATGTGGATTACACATGTTTCCAAATGGATTAAAACCTTGATCTGAAAGACCTAGGCGTACGTTATGAGGTTCACTAAGGAAGTCGGGGTATTTTTTTTTATCAAAATCTTGCCAATTTTCTCCATCAATAGGATGACGCATCACACCATCTTCTGAACGTCCGGTACTATGCCAAATCATATTTTTGGCAGTGTGCCTCGAACAATATAAACGTCATAGTCTAGGTGTCACAGGAAAGTACCGTAACACCTTATGAGCTACTTTCTTACCTTGGTGTTTTTATCGATCCATCGGCTCTCTTTACAAACGAAACAAACTTGCAACGAATCGTGTTCTTTCCAAAAGAGAAACCAATCCTTTTAGCACACATGTATCGACTCATACCCCAAACCAATAGACTTTAGTTTCTTTTTGGCTAGATAATGTGAAAGGGGAAACTTGTTATCCTTGGGAAATGTTGATTGAAACAACTCAAGGAGTTGATCAAATGAACTACCAGTCCATTTGTTGTTCACCTTGATATGCATTAACTTTGATACAAACTCAAGGGAAGAAAAGGTGCAACCAAGATACAATTTAGTTTCCACTTCTTGTAAAAAATGTGCAAAATCATCATCCACACATCTATCCCTTGTATTTGAGCTTCCTTCATCAAGGTTGGTATCATTTTCTCTCGACTCCCACATCACATCGTCGATTAAATCAGCCATTTTGTTACTTGCCAAGACAAATGGAGGAATGAAAGGTTCACCATGATAGATCCAAGTTTTGTACGACTTACTGAAACCATTTATAAATATATGACGTTCCACTATAGTCGGGTACTTGAAGTAACGATTATCACATTTTTGACACGAACATTTGATTTTACCATTATTATCAAGGTGTGACTTGGATTTCTCGATAAACTCTTTGAGGCCTGCTTTGAACTCGGGATAATTTCGATGTGGATTAGTAGTCCAACTTTTATCACCAGACATGATATTGTTGAAACATAATTTCGGGTTTACAATTTAGTATACAGAATTAGCATTGTTTTTTACAATCCACATTGTTTTTTTTTTACAATTATAGCTTTGCACTTTAAACAATTATATGTGACTACTAAAGTAGATATTACAATTAAAAAAAATTAAAATTAAAAATTTTTATTTATGAGTTTTTTAATTAATTTTAATTACAATCACTTGTAATTTATTTAGGCAAAAATTGTTTTATTTATAGTAGATATACAAACATATACATGATTATTGAAAAAAAATTGTTTGTTTCTTTTAATATGTTTAGCGATTAGTTTTTATTGAATAAAAAATTAAATAAGACAATATTAATAATTTGGTATATCCATAAAAAAATATTTGTTTCTATTTTACCTTTATATATATATATATATATATATATATATATATATATATATATATATATATATATATAACTTTTTTTTTGTTTTTTTTCAATTATATAATTGTACTTAAAATAATTATATTATTTTGTTGTGTTGTTTTTTTACCCATAATCTTGAATATATATATATATATATATATATATATATATATATATATATATATATATATATATATATATATATATATATTATTTATTGCATTGTATAAATAATTAAATACGTTGCAAATAAAAAACTTGAAAATATAATAATTTCTAACATTTGTTTTAAAAAATACACATGTTGACTCAAAAAGTAGATATTAAAAATTAAAAAAAATTAAATTTAATTTTTTTTATTTAAGCGATTTTTTAATTAATTTTAATTACAATTACTTGTAATTTATATAGACAAAAGTTGTAAGTATTAAATAAAAAAATCAAAGATCCAACAACTGTTTCCACACTTTTATAAAAAAAACATTTATATTAGATAAATCAAAATTAATAATTTGGAATATGTTTAGCGATTAGATTGTTTCCATCGTGTGTGTGTGTGTATATATATATATATATATATATATATATATATATATATATATATATAATATTTTTCCAATTATAACATTGTATTTTAAACAATTTTATAACATTTTATTTTTGTTTTTTTTTTTTTTCAATTATAGCATCCTACTTATACCAAAACCACATACTTTCACATAACACATAAGATAATCAAATACCCATACTTTCACATATATATACCACATATACACCAAATACACATATACATTCACATATGTAGATAATAATATCTTATTTATACCAAATACACAAATTTCACATTCATATCACATATACACCAAACACACATAATTCACATACATACATAATAACATCTTATTTATACTAAATACACACATATATCGATAATAACAACCTACTTATACCAAATGCACATATTTCACATTCATATTCCACATATACACCAAACAGATATACATTGACATATATACACCAGATTTACATTGATTCACACACACACACATATATACATATATATATATATATCAAATATATGCCAATTTTCACATAATAACAACCTACTTATACCAAATGCACATATTTCACATTCATATTCCACATATACACCAAACAGATATACATTGACATATATACACCAGATTTACATTGATTCACATATATATATATATATATATATATATATATATATATATATATATATATATATATATATCAAATATATGCCAATTTTCACATAATTTATACAACTACACATAGCTTGTGATTAAACTCAAATTTCACAATAAATAGAAGTAATAGAAGATGTAGTGGTGGAAATTACTCAATGTCGTCGGAATAATTGATACTCACTGGAAAATACTCTCACCCGCCCCTCATAGTAAACCCAAATATACAAATGACCAAAAACACTGAAATTGAAAAATAATTTGCAATTAATCATCAAATGGAGCTAGAAATTAATGTTAAAAGAGAAATACAAAGAGATATAAGAACTTGAAGTTACCTTTTTACCCGAGATGGAGCTAGTAATTTGTTTTTTTCGTGATTTAAACCCGTTTAAATGAAGCCCTAAACAGCTTTGACCCCTAATCTCACAATGTTGGAGGATTTATTGTTGGAATCAACGGTAAGTCACAGAAAATGGGGCAAGAACGAACAATAGAATGGGTTTTGATCGAACACATGAAGCAAAACTGATGAAATGCATCGTTTTTTTTATCTACGCACACCTTTAGCAGCGACTATAGTGGCTTTACCGGCGACAAATGTTAACAGCGACGACTATCCGTAGGGAAGGGTACCGCGTCTTTTTTTTATACCACTATTAGCAGCAACTTTTTCGACCTTTAGCGGCGACAAAATGTTGCCGGTATTGGTTTTGTGCGGATAAGAGGCACCAATCGTTAGAATGGATACTCGATCGAACGACTGAGGTCTATCAGATAGGGGATAACGCGGATTCAGGTGAAAAGCCTTTAGCAACGACACAATTACCAGCGACACAAGCTTTTAGCGGCGGCTTAACCATTTGTTGCTGCTAAAAGCTTGTGTCACCGGTAATCGTGTCACCGCTAAAGGCATGGTTTCTTGTATTGTAATTGTATTCCTTATACCTATATCATTTATATGTGTTTTATTTGATTCGTTTTACAATATGATTATATGCACTGCTAGTTTTTTGGGATTAATTTTACAATGAGTTTAATTTAATGAAGTTTTGTAACGAGTAAAACGTTTTGTATCTCACCAATATTTCTAAGTCTGACACTGTAGTGTGACATATGTCACAGATAACGGTTGTTAGAGGATGCTTTATTTTGTATGCTTGAGAGATTTGGAGTTGCTTTAAGTTCTATATACTTGATTATTTTAGTTATGTTCCATTTTCCTTTTATTATCTTCCTTGTCTTTGATCCGATTGGTCTATACCCTATAGGGTTTGGTATGACATATTAATTTTAAAAATGTTTTGATGTGTTGATGTAAAAATAAGTACTTTGATTTAAAGTAAAACATGTACAATCAATTTGAACTTAGAATTAATTTAACTCCAAGAGAAGTCTACACCTTTCTCATAAAGAGGATGACTAAGATTGGATACACTTTTGAATCCAAGACCATCATTATCAAGCACAGAGATAACTTTAAACCAATCCAACCAAGTTTATTTTTGAAGGAAATCTACCCCAAACAAAATTTTGATAAAATCCTTCTTAAAAGTTTATAATTTTGGAAAATAATTTTGGCGTACACTGGTGTCACACGCCAAAACCGGAATGGTAGAAACGTTTTTGGGCGGAGGACGTCATGTACAGTATCACAACAATGCATAATAGTAAACAAGAAACAACATCATGTACAGTATTCCTTATACCTATATCATTTCTATGTGTTTTATTTGATTCGTTTTACAATATGGTTATATACAAGTGTGTTCTGTGTATAGTTTATAAGACACCAAAAATTGATAATCAAATAAAGACGAGTCTTGAAAGCCCCGTCTTCTCAAAACCTGCTCATCTGTATCTGTCTACTAGTGACATGATAATACAAGTTATTTTGAAAGAGTAGATCAACATTAAAGCTGGTGAGTTCATAATTATTTTAGTGTCATTGTTTGTATGAAAGTGTTTGTAAATGTTTGATGTAAATGTTTGTAAATGTTTTTAAATGTTTGTAGTAAATGTTTGTATCTCCTAGAAAATCCTATATTTTCTACTAAAAGTAGACTTCTACCAAGGCCAGAATGTTATGTATGTTGTTCGTTTGTAATAGTATGTATCTTTCCCAAGTATGACTATCATTATCAATATAGTTTACATTACCGTTTATGTGAGAAGATCACAATGTGAATGTAATGGGAAAATAACGATGTAATGTAGTATTGTATATAAGTAACTACCAATGTACTAACTACATTAAACCAATTTTTTAATTAAGGTAAAATATGATGTGGTTGTAACTATACTTGATTGACTAGTAAAACACGATGATCAAAGACGTCGAAATGGTATGCCATTCATCACCCGTAGACCTGCAGGTCCCACTGTAGCTAGCAGCAAGGTGTAGGGCAGTCAATCCCCTATAGATCTATACACAAATTCACGCTCTCCCTCCATGAGACTCTGGTTACAAAACGTGACACAACAGTAGATTGCCTTCCCATGAAGTAGTGGTTCACATTAATGTTATAGTATTCTAGTGTTTGTATAATATGCTCTAATTGTATTGCATGTTCTCTCTCTTCTAGTGTATAGTATGTTCTCTTTGTATAGTGTAGTGTATGTTCTCTTAGTTTCTCATCATAGTATGTTCTTTATGTTTCTCATAATAGTAAGTTTGTATTTGACTCATGTTTGAACTGACTCTTGTTTGTTTCATTGTACTAGAAATGGTGAGTAGTGAACCTATAAACTATACCTATAAGGCCGGTCCAGATGGTGGGCAACCCGGGCGACCGCCCAGGACCCACGGCTCCTAGGGGCCCAAAATTTATGGGATATATATATATATATATATATATGTGTGTGTGTGTGTATATATATATATATATATATATAATGATTTTTAGGGCGTAAAGTTAGTTCAAACTCAAACTAGTTCAAAAGATAAACAATTTTGCTTGCTTCTTATTGTTAATTGAATGTGTTTATAATCGATAATAAATGATATTTTTTTGAATCTTTATTATATTTATCTTTAAGGGGCCATTTTTTTTCTTTTCACCCCGGTCCCCATATACATTTGGACCGGCCCTGTATACCTATTATAGTTTAGTAGTGATGTTGTTTGAATGACTATGTATGTTTGTACACCTTTGCTGCCCAAAGGTGCTGAATTGACGTAGGAGCTTTTATATCTATACACATATACATAATATATAACTAAGGTTCAAACGATACTAGGACAAATAACCGGATATCCTAAGTCCACAACCAGACAAGGAACATGAAATAAAGTGAGTTATCAGTCCTAATCCATTCAAACTTACTTATATAACTATATCTATATAAACACGATTTTGACAATATATATAAGTTTAAAAGAGTTAAATAAAGAGTTTAACATATAAAAGAGTTTTAACCATTTGAATGGCAACAGATGACTTGATGTCAGTTTATAAAATGTTTTGAAGAGTTAATTTGATAAAACAGTTTGAAGTATAAGAAAATCCACTTGTTTGATAGTTATTAAGCACATGTGATTGATATAACAACTATTATGTTATCAACTTGTATTCCCATACCCCGATAAAAGCATTTAAAGTCATTTAAAATATAGACTAAGGGGTATGAACCCACCTGTAGTGAGTGATGCGAATGTAAGATCGATAGTAGGATGCTAAGTGCTAAGTGAAATCTCAGGGACAAGCGGATCCTGATAAGCATATAATGACACATATATGGATATGATTAGTGTATATAACAACCAATCATGATAGGGAACCACCTTAGGGACTAGGAAACACTTGGATTGAAGTGTTACAATCACAAAGGATTGCATCTAAGTGGTTTATGGCCACACAATGGAGTTTATAAGCATTGTGTTTACGGCCCAAGGTGTTCACGGCCAAGGGAATTTACGGTCAAAGATGTTCATGGCCAATGAAGATCTTGTGGAGGTTTTACGGCCAAGGGAGATGATCATGGCCGTAAACTCTCATTGTTCTTAGGAAAGGTTGTTTTCAAGGGTTTAAGATAAGAGCTTCTATAGGATAACTAGTATATGGAAGATTACTTACGTTTTGAAGCTTAAAGGGGGTGTTTAAGGTCCAAAAACTAGTGTGTGTTCTTGGTGTTCTTGAAGATCTAACCCAAAAAGATGAATTTCATGGATGAAATCAAAGGGTGATACTAGATTAAGAAGAATAACACCTAATAAAATGGAAAAAAATGCTTACTCTTTTGAAGATCAAGGTGAAAACCGTGATGATAGTTGAGAGAGAATCCGAAAACTAAGCTCGGAAGTGTAAGAAATGATTAGAAATGAGGATAAAACTCATATATGCACATGAGTTTACAACCAAGGAGGTGTTTACGGTCATAAACTCTAGTTTACGGCCGTAAACTCCTTATGAATGGAGTTTCTGGCTCGCATGTTGCACACTGCACTCTAGAATACACTTCCTAACATTCCTTCTTGAAGGTACTAGGCTTATAACACTCAAACATCTAAATAGTGTTAAAAGATAGCAGAAATGAGTCTGACTTTGATTGAGTTGAATGATTGTACAAGATAGAAATTTCGGGTTGTCACATCATCCCCTCGTTAGATAGAATTTCGTCCTGAAATTAGAGTTTAAGCAATTAAGTAGATATAAATAACTAAGTAAAAAGATGAGGATATTTCAGTTTCATTTGATCCTCACGCTCCCAAGTGAATTCATGTCCTCGCTTGGCATTCCAGCGAACCTTCACTATCGGGACACAACTTTGCTTTGTTTGCATGACCTCTCGGTCTATGATCTCTACTGGTTCTTCCATGAAGTTGAGGCTCTCATTGACCTTGATCTCATCGAGTGGGATTACAAGAGTCTCGTCGGACAGACACTTTTGCAAGTTCGAGACGTGGAAAGTAGAATGTACGCTACTAAGTTCGTAAGGTAGTTTGAGTTTGTAAGCTACAGGGTGGATTCTAGCGATAATCTTGAAAGGCCCTACGTATCTTGGATTTAGCTTTCCATGCTTTCCGAAGTGTATCAAGCCCTTCCAGGGTGAGACCTTCAATAGAAAATGGTCACCAACCTGGAATTACAAAGGTTTCCTTCTCTTGTCTGCATAGCTTTTCTGTCGGTCTCTAGAGGCTTTCAATCGTTCACAAATCAGAATGATCTTCTCTATCATTTCCCGAATGATTTCTGGACCTGTGAGAGTGCTGCCAGGAACGCGTCCTTTAGCTAACTGTGTGTCACCCACCTCAGCCCAGCACAGAGGGGATCTGCACTTTCGGCCATAGAGGGCTTCAAATGCAGCAACCTTTATGCTCGTGTGATAACTAATATTGTAGGAGAACTTGACAAGGGGTATATGAATATCCCATGCCTTCCCAAAGTCAATCACACAGGCTCGCAACATATCTTCCAAAGTTTGAATAGTCCTCTCACTTTGCGTGTCGGTTTGCAAATGGTAGGCTGTACTCATGTCCAGCCTAGTTCCTAGGGAACTTTGTAGCAATTGCCAGAACCTTGAAGTGAATCTATTATCTCTATCAGAGATAATGGATATGGGAACACCCTGCAGTCGTACGATCTCCCTAATGTAGGTTCTAGTGAGTTTTTCTATCTTGTCAGTTTCTTTGATAGGCAAGAAGTGTACGGACTTGGTTAACCTATCTATGATCACCCATATGGTATCGAGACCACCTGTAGTCTTGGGCAACATGGTTATGAAGTCCATTGTGATCTGCTCCCACTTCCATTTAGCTATTTCCGGTTGATGAAGTAAATAAGATGGTTTCTGGTATTCGACCTTAACCTTGGCATAAGTAAGACATTTACTCATGAAAGTAACAATCTCTGCTTTCATGTTAGGCCACCATTATAGCTTTTTAAGATCTAGATACATCTTATCTGAACTAGGGTGAATGGAATATCGGGTGTTGTGTGCTTCGGTCATGACCAAGTCTCTAAAACCACCGTGATTCAGTGTCCATATCTGATCCATGAGATATAAGGCTCTGCGACCCTTAACTTCCAAGTTCTTATCCTTCCCTCTCAGGGATTCACCCGCCATATTTTTAGGTTTTAAGGCTTCGAGTTGATC